>NC_088338.1:10230000-10597500 GCF_036884655.1 Musa acuminata AAA Group | reverse complement strand
ACCCTCTCTGGTATCATGTAGTTAGGTTTTATTTATATAAATTGAATCGTTTTTCTCTTATGCTCATTTTAGTTGGTACAAAGTAAATAGGATTAATAGTCTATCTTCCTCATTGTTGCAGCAGCTGTAAGTATCTTGTGCAATTTATGGGCTGATTTTTCTTGCTTTCATGCTCTCTATCCTGTTGAATCCTAAATTCTTAATATGATGATATTTACTACTTCCTCTTGTTTGTAGCTTTGTCTTTTTCTGGAACATGTTGTCATCTGCCATACTTGCTAATGCAATATTTTTCTCTGCTTTCTGGTTTATTACAGGTTCCAGGTAGTTTATTTAAAATGGACCAGAAATATCTGTTATGGTGTATTTGTTTCTGGTTTTTGACTTGCTCCCTACTCCATGCCTCATCTGATGGATTACTGAGAGTCAAACTTAAGAAGAGACCCTTGGATCGCAATACTCTGGATGCAGCAAGAATTGTGAGGAAAGAGAACATGCATAGTCAAAATAATGCATTTCATCATAATCTTGAAGATTCTGATATTGACATAGTATCCCTCAAAAACTACATGGATGCCCAATACTTTGGTGAGATTGGTATTGGCTCACCTCCGCAAAACTTTTCTGTCATTTTTGACACTGGAAGCTCGAACTTGTGGGTCCCATCATCAAAATGCTTCTTTTCTGTAAGTCTTTGATACAATCATTCATGATAGATTAATATGTTCATTTCAATTGCTTTTTTCTGTTAATGCAATTGAAAATATAGTTTAAGTCTGTGAATTTAATTATTTACAGGTGCCATGTTATTTTCACCATAAGTACAAGTCAGGTTCATCAAGTACTTACAGAAAGAATGGTATAGTTTTTATTCCTTGTATCTTGACCCAGAAGATATTCAAGCACGTGCTTCTCTGAACATTGTGAATTTTTGGTCTACTACAACTTATCTCCAGTTTCTGTTCAAACTTCCTATTGCATAATTTACAAATTTGAGGCTGAATTGGATTTTTCTTTTATCCTCTATGTTTTATGAAGGAATAATTCAATAATATTTTTTTTCCTATCAGGAAAGTCATGTAAAATAACTTATGGTTCTGGGACAATTTCTGGTTTCTTCAGCCAAGACAGTGTACAAGTTGGTGACCTAGTTGTTAAAGATCAGGTGGGTATTCTCTATGTATCAATATCCAAATTTGCATTTTGCATCACCTATTCTTTGCAGGTGTGATTCCCTACTAGATGCAATCATAGGAATTGTCATATTTCAGATTTTCATAGAGGCAACAAAAGAATCAAGCCTGTCATTCTTACTGGCAAAGTTCGATGGCATTCTTGGTCTTGGTTTTCAAGAAATATCTGTTGGCAATTATCCACCCATTTGGTATGGATTTGCATGATCTCAGGAAACTTCCCCTTTAGTCACTTCTGAGCAAAAAGAGATTGCAAATATTTTCTGTGCATAAAACAAAGTTTACTCATATTTTTTGTCATATTTTAAGCTTTTATGTTTTCTTTTATGCAGGTATAACATGGCTAAGCAGGGACTTATTGAGAATAAGGTTTTTTCTTTCTGGCTTAATAGAGATATTGATGACATGAATGGTGGTGAAATTGTTTTTGGAGGTGTTGACTCAAAGCATTACAAGGGTGATCATACTTATGTTTCAGTTTCTCATAAAGGATATTGGCAGGTAGAGGAAATTGAAGATTTGTGTAGGCAAATTAGTAGTCACCTCATGTATTCTGGTGATAACTTTGTGCTTAAATACTTTTATCTTTTCTCAGTTTGAGATGGGTGATTTTCTAATTGATGGCCAGTCTACTGGTAAAGCTTTCTTTCATCAAACATCTACTATTTCAGGCAGCATCTTGCTTTTTGATGATTTCAATGGTCCTTTTATTTTCTAGGCTTCTGTTCTGGAGGTTGTTCTGCTATTGTTGATTCTGGGACTTCCTTGCTGACTGGTCCCACAGTATGTGCTTCCAAGCTTTTTTTTTTTTTTTTGTCAATGTGCTTCCAAGTTTTAGATGCTAGGAAGATGATTTAAGAACCTAATTTGCAGATTTATTCTAGATTCTTTAAGATTTATTCTAGATTTATTCTACCAGTTCAACTTTGTGATACAAATTTGTGACTTGTTAATTCGTGTAGCTACAAGGATAAATTGTTTGAGATTGTTGGATGGCAATATGCAGTTCACAATGTGTTTGTGTCTTGCTTAGGACAATTTCATGTTTATATTCTGTCTTGTTTTCCAATGCACCTTCATAGACAACTTTGATGGTCATTTCTTTATGCAGTAATGTTAATTGTTCATCAAAGATATACATGTGATTCTCCTTTTATGCTATATTCTATATTCTCCTTTTATGTTATGTGGTTATCTTCAGTTTCCTGAGTTGCCCTCTGTAGTGTTAACTGGGCTCTTGTATACGCCCTGTGTTTATCACAATGCATGTGGATGTGCCTCAACACATCAGACCCAATCTGACTTATCTGTACTCAGCTGATCCAAGGCCAAATCTGCAAATTCGGCTAATGCTAGCGGATTTGTTGCTGTCAATGGACAGAGGAAGAGGACTAGTAGTAGTCCATAGAAGTCTCTGTTACCACCCACTGTCAGTACTCTAGCTGGTGAAGGGAAAGATGAAGAGAGGAAAAGGAGAGGAAGGATGTGCCTGCTGTGTTGTTCTTCTTGGTCCATTCTCTCCACTATGCTGTTGCAACTAGTGTTGTGTGTGCATGTGTGCACAAGAGTGATACTTTCTCTTGATTTTTTATATTTCTTGATGTTGTGCCTCCATATATTTAAATACAATGTCACAATAGTCATGTAGTGGGAATTGATGGTGTGCTAGATTGGTTACTACTACTAAATTAAATATTTTGGTTCATGGTTAAATGCAAGGTTCGCCGTACCGTACCGTACCGGCGTTTCGACCCGGGCTCGGTACCGGTACGGTACGGTATACCGCTCTGTCACGGACTTAGCTGGTTTTGCCTAAGCCGTGCGGCACCCTTGCGTGTCCGTCCGCAAAGGTCAGCCTCCCCGAAGCCTCCCATTGTCCCTTAGGACCACCAAAAGAGAGAACGGGTTAGAGAGAACGCCTCAAACGGGATCCACAAGCAAACATGTCCGAAAAACACTTCATAGACAATGCAAATTACAAACAGACTTTACAAGCTCTGAACAGTGGCACAACAAAGGGTAAAATGGTCCATTACAGACCGAAAAGCTCTCGCACGTGTCCACATGACACAACCTTTATTTACAAGCCTAAAGAGGCCACCAACCCAACTAAAGTGGGACTATTAAGCCTTCGGCCGCCCCTCTACATTCTGTACAAGGCATGAACATGCCAAAAGACACGGACATACATAAGCATTACATCAAACACCCTGTTTCAAAGTTTGTCCGTGACATTCTCCCCCACTTATCCCTTCGACGTCCTCGTCGAAGCCTTTGTGAACACTGCAACTCTTCGCCTTTGCTGAGTCTTCAATCTTCTGCTCCAGTTGCAATGCGCCTTCTGGCTCCCAGCTGCTCTCCGCTGCTGTTTTTGAGTAGTCGAACCTTTGATCCGCCATGCTGCTTCAACTCGCCAATGACTCTGACTTTGGTGTGGGGTTGGCTGAGTTGTGTTGATCCTCGTTGATTCCTGCGAATCCACCAAATGAAGGAAAAGACCATCCTTACTGCGCCAGTCTCTCAAAATTTCCACATGCTGCCTAAACTGGGTGGATGTTTGTTGGAGCTTTAACGAGCATCGCCTCGCAAACTTCTGAAGTTTTGGGTCCTTCCTCCACAAAATCTGCTCATTGACTCTTCTTTCAGTTAGTTGTCACATCCAAGTAGGTTCGCATCACTTCCGCCTTCGATTGACATTTCGTTGGGAAATGAGGCGGACAATCTACTCTCAGTAGCACTGATCACCGTTGGTGAGGATTTGACAACTATTGTCTTCCATTATCTTCGAAGGGTCTTTGAACTTGTGCAGAGCTCCTCTGCTGGATAGATAAGAGAATTGGGGTACTCGGTTTCGCCCATCCTCTTAAGAGTTGAGAAGGCAAAGGTTACTTGACTTCGCCCGCCTCCTCGAGGTTGTACTTCACGCATCGAGCTGGTTACTAGTCTTCGCCTGCTCTTTGCTCACACTTCTGAAGCACTTGAAGTGTTTGCACTCCTTGCATTGAGTTAGTTACTGTGATTCACCTTCTCAAAGCCATTGAACTTCTGGAATGCAGGAAGTTTCCACCCCAACTTGGAGTAATTCTCTGATAGATGAGGTCGCCTCTGGGATTGTACCGTCTTCTCCATCAACCCTGCCGCCTACTCCACTGAGTAGCAAAGGTACAGCACCGCGTACTGCCTGCTTCGTTCCTTGGTCGTGCACTCTTGCATGACCCGAAGTCCTTCACTTACGGCTATCTTGATGAGAAACTTGTAGACACCGGTCTTACGAAGTTTCTTGGCCTCTGCCCTTCAGCCTTGTCTCGATACTTGGAGATTGCCTCTGCATGCTCCACCTCCTCGGCCCCTTTCACGACCAAGCGCTCTCCCTCCGTGAGAGCAAGGGATCAATGACTTTGACGAAAGTCCCGCCTCTGCGGTACCATGGCGCTGCCATGCCCATGGCCCTACTATCCGTCGCCTCGCATCTGAATCCATTTTCTTCACGATCAGTAGAGATGTCTCCGTGGCACTCCTCTGAGTCCACCTCCATTCTAACTGATTACTTGACTTTGGGTAGCTAAGTCCCTCTGGACTCATCGTCGCTTCCTCGCCCCTTTCGACCTCCTGCTTCAACACCTTTGTGTTCTCCAAGCAGTCTGTTTGGTCGATGGAAAGACAGACTGCAACTCCCATGCATGGCCTCTGCCATCGCGTTGTAGGGTTTGCACCAATTCTGTTCTCCTTAGCTTCCTTGGTAGCAACGTTCGCTTACTCGACCTTGTCCTCTGACTTGTCGGGCTCCCTTAAGCGAATATGAGCTCTGGAGCAGTCTAACTCTCCAGTTGCTTCGATCATACCTCTGCATGATCAAGTCCCTCCCATGGGACTCCCTGGTACTTGCATACGAACTTTTCCCTTGGTGGAACCCAGCCCCCATATGCTGATGACCAAGGTTTTCATCCGATGCAAAATTCGGTGCACGCCCGGAAGACCCGCCTCTGCGGTACCATGGCCTTCACTCCTTGAATCCATAGCCCTTCTTGCCGTCGTGTTGTTCACCAAAGCGGAGCTCCCAGTAGCTCCCGATCATACCTCCATATGATCTCATCCCTCACGGGACTCAGTCGTGTGTATCGCATTGCCACGAACTGTTCCACCACGATCCGCTGCACCATGTCGCCTCCTGGTGACATCTCCATTGCATTCTGATCCTTGTGGAATAAACTTGAATTGTGAACCCTCCATGTGTTGCCTCTGCCAATACATCGCAGGGTCTCCTCCACCTTCGATTTTGTTCGCTCCTTTGGCAATCGACCTTCATCCACCCACTCTTGGGTCACACCTAGATGAAGCACCGCTCTAGGACAGTCCATCGCCTAGTAGCTCCCGAAGTCCACCGACTTCACTGTAATTTGTGCACCATTGTCTGGATCCTGGGCCTCTGCCCCTACCAGCACAATCTCCGCTGCGCACCGCTTCCTTCATAGCAACTCGAATGGCAACACTGTGGCATATTCTTCAAGAGTACCCGCCTCTGCGTCCTCTTGCCCCGTGCTAAGGCCTTCTGAACCCAACTTCGCCTCCGCAAATTGAGTCGCCTTAGTTCCTCCATCAAATGCTCCTCCGAGATAAGGTGCATGTGCCCCGAAGCTCCCTTCGTCTTTGGCACCATGCAAGATGAGTCCACTCCGTCAGAATGAAGGACCCATGGAACAACATGATCCTGCTCTTGCCTCTGCAAGAGCTCATGTCCTTGACCTCTGTCTAAGGAAAGCACTGTGCCTCTGATCCACGTTCCAACTTCTATGCTGGCTCCCTTCATGCGGCTTGGGTACTTCGCCAAGTTACACCCAAGTTGCTCCGCTCCTCGTTTTTGCATTGAGTCGATGGTGGCCCTTGTGCCCACCATTCCACGGGTCAGCCCTCCCTTGAGTCCGATCTCCACATCGACTCCAAGTGTGCCTTCATTTGTGTTGCTCCCCCACTTAATCTCGCAATGCATCCACCAATGCATTCTCTCAAGCGAGATCATGCGACGACTCCTCGCCGCTTGCTCAGTCCATCGAGCTTCGTGGAGTTGTTGTTTATTGAGGTACTCCTCCTCAACATGTGAAGTCCGTCTCACATGATTCTCCCTCTGGAGAGCTGAGACTTATCCCTCCTGGATAACTGTCCCATTGGAGCAATATCTCTCTTCGTTTCGGAGACCACCATCCCCTTGGACTACTCCGATCTGCTGAACAAACTGTGCATTGTTCTGCCTCCTGCAAACGCACTTGCTAGATTGCGACTCCCCGTCAATACAGCCCCCACTGCACCCCTCAAGGCCTAGCAACATGCTGAACTCGTTGCACACTTCAGCCTCCTACGGACGTATCCTTCACATGCCGAAGAGAAAGTTTCAATGCTCCATGGCGCCGAGTCTCGGCCGCCTTGGGATGGCCGCGAACACTCCATCGTTCGCATACAAGCCCATGCATGAGTACCGAATTCTTTGAGCTAGCAATTCCCCTCACCTCTGTGAGCTTTGCACAACTCTTTCGATCGCTGAACAACTCATTCCACCTTGCATGGTCTCATTCTTGCCAAGCGCCTCGCTTGCCTAGAGTACCATCAAGTATAGTTGTCAACGTTGAGCCGTAGCTCAAACTCAGCCACCCCAACCTTTGTGCGCTCCAAATTCTTCCAAGCTTGCCTGTTCTTGTGGTGCCTCTTGCGCGAAGGGTTGGCCATTCCTCTGAATGCCAATCTCAGATGCCCGCTCCTCTGAGCGACTCCTTTCCCTACATCTCCATGCCCGTTTTCCCTCAAACGGTCGCGCATGTGCTGACTGCCCTCAACGCAGCCCCGCTAGGTCCCCCACGTTTGCATGTCAAGTGTTTCTATGAATGCTTGTCCCGCTCTGATACCAAATGTCACGGACTTAGCTGGTTTTGCCTAAGCCGTGCGGCACCCTTGCGTGTCCGTCCGCAAAGGTCAGCCTCCCCGAAGCCTCCCATTGTCCCTTAGGACCACCAAAAGAGAGAACGGGTTAGAGAGAACGCCTCAAACGGGATCCACAAGCAAACATGTCCGAAAAACACTTCATAGACAATGCAAATTACAAACAGACTTTACAAGCTCTGAACAGTGGCACAACAAAGGGTAAAATGGTCCATTACAGACCGAAAAGCTCTCGCACGTGTCCACATGACACAACCTTTATTTACAAGCCTAAAGAGGCCACCAACCCAACTAAAGTGGGACTATTAAGCCTTCGGCCGCCCCTCTACATTCTGTACAAGGCATGAACATGCCAAAAGACACGGACATACATAAGCATTACATCAAACACCCTGTTTCAAAGTTTGTCCGTGACAGCTCGGTACACCCAGGTGTACCGAGCACTGTAGCAGTGCTACACTGCTACAGTACACTGCTACAGTGTTCGGTACGGGCGGACCGGTACAGGGCGGTCCGCGTACCGCTAGCCTGTCGGACCGGTACGTACCGCCCGTACCGGGCGGTACAGTCCGGTATGGCAAACCTTGGTTAAATGTCTACTTTTTCCAAGTTATTGGGCTAAAAGGTGAAACAACTCCATGGACACTCCTTATCAGCTAACATTTACTTTGATGGTATGCCTTCAGTTAGCAGTCCAACACCCATAAGTGGATTATGAATTATGTATTGGATCTTGATAAGGATGTCAAGCATTTGAGTGGGAATATTTATGATGCTAGAGTGGTGCCATGGCTAGAGTCGATGATGGATAAATTGTTTAGATAAGGTTTGGTGCTCTTGCTACTAGTACTCCATGCTTAAGAATTTTGGACCATTGTTATGGCTTCCACATTTTTGAAAAAAGTTGATTATGGATATTGTACCGGTTTGGTATGAATTGTGTTGCCTAGAATATCAGACACTTGAGAATGTATTTCAAGATCCCTTGAAAAGTTCTACTGGTTAATAAATGACAAACAAGAAGCAAGCAAATAGCAATGATCTAATTTTCACAGCCTACTAATCAAGAAAGTGGAGGCGGCTATATTGTTTCATAGCCTGGAATATCAGACACTTGGTAACAATGGCTACATTGTTTCATAGCCTGCTGATCAAGAAAGTGGAGACGGCTTCATCTCCTATTTGGTACTCCTTTCTGGGGGTAAGTAGTTTTGGAACAGTCACAGTAGTCTTTGTATGGTAGGCTTGGGTCCTAGAAACAATCTATCTGCACATGAGAGAGGTAAGTCTAATAGAATTTGACCATCCTCGTACCCTCAGTGTTAAGGACTTCATTCAGTTTGCATGATTCATTTGGTGGATAAAATTCTAAATGCAGCTCAATTATGTTCGGATTGCACTTAGTGTTTCAATTAAAAGAGGTATCAAGAAATTGTTATGTAAAATTTCCTATCAATATCCAAGAAAAGAAATATTTCTGATTACTGGGAACTTGCATGAAGGCAAATATAATTTGCATTCTTTTATGAATAATACAGCATGATATAATTGCACATGCATCAATGTGTATTATGTTAGCTATGTTAGGATAGCAACAATACGGTGAATGAATTGTAATTTCCTTTAGTTTCCAGGATTGTTTGGTGCCATTTACAAGTTAGCCTTTACTTGTGCAACATTCTTTGGTTAAATTTACTAGTGAAGTTTATCTAGGATAGAAGATATTTTAACTGTATGAATTGTTCAGTATTTACATATTATTATTTAGTTAAGGTGGACAACATGTAATTTCTGATCCACTATTTTGGCTTTAGACTATTATAGCCCAAGTCAATCATGCCATTGGTGCTGAAGGAATCGTTAGCATGGAATGTAAAGAAATTGTTAACGAATATGGGGAAATGATACTTGAATTACTGATAGCAGAGGTTTGTTCTGATGGTTTTAGTTTTCTGGTCTGTTGCCCTAATAAGTACAGATGTAATTTAGTGCCCTCTGCAATATCTTCATAACTGGTGACATGTTTGACTGCAGACACGACCAGTGAAAGTGTGCAGGAAGATTGGCCTGTGTGAATTTGATGGAGCTCAATATGTCAGGTTAGTCAATTGCAATACACCAACAAGCCACAATATCCGAACTATTTGGGGTCAGCAGTCGATTACACATTGCTATATAGAACTTTATAAAATGTTACTTTGATGGTAATTTTAACAATTTTCATAGCTGGTTCTTTCAATGTTTCAACTTCTTCATATGCCCCACTATTTCTTTTGTCAAAATTATTGAAATTTTGCCTTGCAGCACTGACATACAATCTGTCCTTGAGAAGCAAAAGGACAAAACATCTGTTAATCAAGATGTTCTATGTACTTTTTGTGAGATGGCTGTTATATGGATTGAAAATCAGCTCCGACAAAATCAAACTAAAGAACACATATTAGCTTATGCAAATGAGGTTGCTTCTCTGTTAATGCATAGTCCAATTTAAATTTGGTGGTATTTTTTATTGTTCCAAATTGATTCGTATTGACATTTTCCAGATTTGTGAACGCCTGCCAAGCCCCATGGGAGAGTCAGCTGTTGATTGCAATCAGATTGCAAGCATGCCAAATGTTGCATTTACTATTGGGAAAAGAACATTTAGTCTAACTCCAAAAGAGGTGCGGTGCTTATGTACTAGATCCCATCACTTCAGATATTTATGAATGTCTTTTATTGGTCAAATGAAATATGTATTCTTTCTTTGTTCTACTTTCTACTCTCTAGACTTCATCTTGGTTACTTCGAATGGAATTATTAAATATTCCAAATTACCTAGATTTTTATTTTGGGCTTGTGGAATTATGGCCTCTGTACTAATTTGCTAGGAATTGGAAAAAAATGTTGCTGCTGTCATTTTTTATCCCTTGAACCTTGAAGATACTTTGATCAGAGGTTAAAGTTAATTAATTGAGCCAGCATTTCTTTGCATGCATGTGTGCATGTGTGTGGGTGGATGTGCATATGCGTGCGTGTCTGCTGTGTCTGATTGCACGTGTCTGCACTCGTGTGTACATGTATGTGTGCCTGCATGCATATATGCATGTGACCGTGTGCGTGCACATGCACATGTGCCTAACTAGAAGGGAAGCTTGCTCAAATGACCATTGGTTCACCATAAACATAGAAATGCTTTTGCTATCATGTTCATGTAAATGATCGGCTCTCAAGCAAATCTTGGCCTAGTTTTTTTTTTTTTTTTTTTATTGCTTACCAGTCACACCATCAGTTACTGTTGTGTCTTTTAGGTCTACGTTGTTCTCGTTGTTGTAATCACTGCACTTTCTCGTTCCCATTCCAGTATGTTCTCAAAGTCGAGCAAGGAGGCACAGCAGTCTGTATAAGTGGCTTTACGGCAATCGATATACCTCCTCCTCAGGGACCTCTCTGGTATGTGATACCCATGTTTGTCGATTGCAATAAAGATGGCTATAAACCAAGTTTACCATATAAGAGATACAAATGCATGAAGTACCTTCAACCTGTTCTTATGAGAAGCCTTTGGTGCAGGATTCTTGGAGATGTCTTCATGGGCGCTTATCACACGGTCTTTGATTTTGGCAATAACAGTATAGGGTTTGCCAAGTCTGCTTAAGAGGATTGCAGTGCAACTTAGCTCATATTTACCTGTTTATAGCCTTGTAGATAACAGTGAGCTAAAAGGTGGATGTTGAAATGTAGACTAATACAAATATAAACCGCTCCGGTACCCATGGTAGGCAAGTTTGTATGTTGCTAAGTATCCAGATATTTTAAGGCTGTCGTGTTTGGTCATACAGTTTATAAATATCAAAATAATGGGGCCATAGACTATGTGGATTCATACTTTATATGTTTGGTTGTACAAGAAATTTCTGTTTATCCTCTTCTTTCAAAGTTTCATAATTGACCATTTCTTTGGGCCAAATGATGATCCGTTGGAGATGAGCGTAAATTCGGACCACAGATATGATTTTTCTCTTGCTTTAATCTGACCCATTTGTTTGTTTTGATGAGCTACGCTGGGAATGCTGATTAGTTGGATCATCGAGTCTATATGGAGATGTTGTAGTAGAGCTACATAAACTGTGAGTGCGCTTGGACTTGATATCATTCTTTAGGTATCATTCTGTCATCATAGTTTTGCGGAACTCCTACGATTTGTGTGATAAAGGTGAAACAGTATTCATCGTTTCATGCAGGAAAAGGCAATTCAACATGCTGCAGTTGAACCTCCACATGGTTTTTGAGAGGTAAACATGCATCATCGTCAGCATTTAGCTTCATCAAGAACAGCAGCAAAAATCGTAAACCAGTGTATATGAAAGTGAATTTTAAAGCATTAATGTTGGCATGATTCGGACAAGAGCCCACAATTTGATCTACAGGATGAATTAATGAAAACTTTGTAAATAGAGTTCTTCACTCCTCGTCGCTGCCTGAACCTTCTGGAGTTGACTCTTCTTTCTTATTGGCAATGCCGTTTGCAACTTTACCTTTCTTTTCCTTCTCGTCGTCCTCATCGTCGCTGTACTCGCTCTCATAGTCATCGTACTCTTCTTCCTCCTCTTCTTCCTCTTCTTCGATGCCCTCATCTGCCGTCGGCCCTTCCTCCGCGATGTGGCCCCTTGTACCTGCTCGGCTTCGCTTCAGAATCTTCAGCTTAAGGTTCGTCTTCCTGTCGCAACCTATCCATGCATCGCACAGGCAGAAGCAGGTCAGATTGTAGTTCCCCTCGGCAGGAGCCTGGAACTTGCCCATCACCACTCTCGACCCACTCTTCACCTTCTCGACAGCTTCTCTCACGGCAGCACTGATTTCTTTCACACTTGCACCCAAACTCTCTTTTGTTTCTTGAATTGCCTTTGATGCGCCCGCAATGGCGGCTGCCTCATCCATAAAACTCACCTTTTGCGATATCCAAACATCATTTGAGACGGGATCAGCAAGCAGCAACCAAAAGTTCTCCTCCTTGGGGAACGGGTAATAGGGGGCATGAGGAAGGGCACCTATCAAGCCGTTACCACGCCTCAGTGTCACCCAAGCATACATCGTGACGATGTCACCCTCTTGTATGCCTTCTTCCCCTTCAGTCTCACATGTGATGTCTACAGCGATCGAGGGAATCATTTCGAGTACATGCTCGACATCACGTACTTCAGTGTCAGAAAGCCCAGCAAACTGAGTCAGCAGCTCCACACGGTCCGCAACAGTCATGTCTCGCAGTTCTTGAAACATTTTCACTTTCTGCAAAACACAATCAAGTTAGACTCAAAGATATTCCAAATGAATGACAGTCACCGGAACATAACAAATGGATTTAGAAAGATTGAGAGCTTCAAATTAGTGCAATAGGGCATTATAAGCACTCGAGAATTTTCTTAACAAACTAAGCTTATATCAGCTACCGAAACAAGAAACTTAGCAATATAAAGGACACAATTGTGCTTCTCATTCCCATTATGTCAAAAACCCACCCAAATGCCTGTGTATTCACAAAATAAGGTGATAATAACAAATTTTGTATCTATAGCTAATCGAGCAGTCTTAGGAAGGAAAGTCAGCCAATATAAAATGGAGACTTCTGAGAAAACTGTGGCATAAATAGGAGGTATATTTGGCTCTCTTGTCAAATTATTGACTTATCTATCTGTCTTCAGTGATATTCATTTAAGATCTGTAAACCATCTTACATTTTTTATGATATCCTGAAACATAAAGATGGTCTTTTAGATGGCTATTTAGAAAGAGAAAGAAAGTTGACCCATTTCCCTCAAAAGTAGATCTCACCTATAGATGATCTCACCTATAGAGTAGATGTGAAGGTTCATAATTAATTCCAGAGGTGAACAAGGAAGCAGACTGGTCTGGAAATAAGTTGGCAAAGTTTGTTTTTGACCTGGGCAATAATGCCCTCTTGCGTTAAAGCAAGCAACTAACCATTCTATCATAACAAAAAATCCATGTTATGTTAAAATAAGTTGAAAAAAAGGATGAAACAATGATCAAGGCTCCCCACCAATGTGAGGTTTGGTGAGGATCAACATATACAGTTTTTTTCTTAACATGCAAATGTCTCCATGACTCAAACCTGGTCACAAATTTGCAAAGAAACGACCTTATTATAATACCATGGCTTACCCTATTAATAGAAAATAATAATTGGATTCATGGAGCAACCACCTCTAAACTCATAAGATGATGTTTTTTGTATCTGCTTTCTTGATGCTGACATAAGAGAAATGGTACAATGGGATAGATGCAATAAAGAGTCAACTTAACCAGTTTGAGTTGACAATGAATGTGTACCACAGTGTCTAAAACTAAAACAAACTTGGAGAAAATCATTATTGAAAAAAGAAGTGTTAGTTGTAAGTAATTTACTTCGTCGAATGAACTTAGTGATAATACCTTGATACTAATGACCTTGATGAACAAAAGCTTTATCATCCTATCTCTAAATATATCATTTTATGAATAGTATTATGCCATATTCATGTGACGATGCTTTCCATAGCATCCCCTTGACAAACAAACACTCAGCAGTAAAAGAGAAATAACTATTTTACAAGCATAGCCTTTTCACTAAAAAGTACTTATACTAAAATTGACTATTAAGAACCTCCAGATAGTAGTTTAAGCTATCAAAGATTATAGACAATTGATGCTGGGACGCTAATAAAAATTGCTCAAAATTTGCTCTTTTTTTGCCTATATAACATACAAAAGCATATACGCAATGTGCTGTTGACTGAATTTTATTACCTTGCGGGCAATTTTTTTGACAGTAGACTCAGTAAAATGAGGAAGCTGCAAGAAAGGTGCTATGCCTTCAGGGTTTCCACTAGTTGCTTTCCTTGCACTTAGTGGTACCGCCTGTTTAACATATTAATCATAGATTATTAACATAAGGACTTGACTAAATGGAAGAACTGTCAAGTGTTTACATGAAACATACAAAATAAGCAGATTTCCTGACAATAACAAGAATTGACTAAATAACTAGCACAAAAGTCCAAGTATCATAAAAATGATAAAACTGCAGCAAAATAAATAATAAAAAATCTATACTCAGTAAAATCAAGCTAATGAAAGCACATTACAATTTCAACAATGCAATTGTAGTATTCGGATAACGTTTTAGTTCATGAACAAAACCCAGATTTTGGCGGCAATGTGGTTTGGCAGGGGTGGCAAATATTACAACCTACATGTAATAGGGGCAGAGTTAAGATTGGAAGCCACCAATGCTCTTAATTAGAGTGCAGTCAACATAGTGAGCTCGAATTAAGTTCCCTTAACAAGCAGATGTCTTAGTAAAGAGTTGAAAGGTTAATTTGAAAGGAAAATAAACAAAAGAAAGATGGTAGCATAATGAGAGAAACAGCAACATGATTGGAACTAAAAAAGTCATTCAGAGAATATAACCAAGAACATGTTCTCCAGCAATTTATAATCAATTTATAAATCTTTGACTAACGACAAGCTTTAAAATAACTATTAGATATGTAAATATAATTTAAGAAGTAAATCAGCTGGCACTAATAGCTAGAATCCTACATATCCTCGTGAGAAACTTCAAAATCAATAAAATGAATGGCTTATATCTGCCACTTGATGAGCTCGCAAAGAGTATATATATATATATATATATATATATATATATATATATATATATATGCCTTTTTCTTACGTATTCATCTTCAGTACATGAAAAAAATTGTGAAAGCTGAAGCCAAACAATTCAGTTGCATAGCATTATGATGTGATACCTGGATGATGCATTGTGAAAGTTCAACTACACCAATTGCTGGCCTCAGCCATCCATGGCCATGGGGACTACGTGGTATTACAGCAATCTGCATGTATAAAAAATGGTTAGACTTCTTTGAGAAGTTTCATCTCACAGTGAACTTAAAATCACAATTGAGTTGTTGTTAATAGCTACTTGATAAAAAGAATATTGCAGCTAAATATGCATATACAACTTTGCCAAGAGAAAAAAAGATTAATCACCTTTACTAGCTCTTCAAGAAGACGAGGTGCAAGTTCTAGCATTCGTCTGTAATCATTCAGTAGTGATGAAGATAGCAAAGTTGATTCACGAGTTAAGTGGGCTTGGATCAATAATTCCATCTGCAATTAATAAGAACGAGTAATCAAAATATAAGGCCACATTAAGCACAAAAGAATTAGCCGATGTTGTTGTACATGACAAGTTGATAGCAACAATTTTCTTAATCAAATTCTGCATTTCTAATGGACAGCATAAATGTTGGCTTATCCATATCTAGTCGGCAATAAAGCTCTAGTGATATGTGCCAATGTGGTTGCAAGTTTCCACCAAATAAAGATTGCTGTATGCTAAGTCCTCAATACAAGTTGAAAACATCATAGGTGTATATCATGTAGAACTACCTTAACTAGCGAAGGATGCTGCTTCCAAAACTTTGCTTGCTCTGTCTTGATGTTCTTAAGGTCAAGATTCAGTTCACTTCTAACTGCTACAAACAGTTTCTGAAGGGGTTCATCATCACTTCTGCGAACTGGCATTTCCATATATTCTGCAGCCTTGATGAAGACATCCATAACCTTGCTGTTTAACTAATATTTGTCAGCTTAGAAAAGATATGTTTGCAAAACAGCTAACAACCACTATTTCTATGAGAAATGTTGGAAGATATATGAGCAACAAACGTCAAGACCAAAGAGGGTAATCGGGATGGGTTTCAAATCAAATATACTTCACATCCCTATCTTCTTAGAGGTTGCATTAAAATAGTAATTCTTCAACAGAATTTAAATAGATTCAACTAAATTATGAGATAGAAAGCGAGATCCTTAAAGTGAACACCAAACTGATTCGTAATATAGGGGCAAGGATAGTTGTGCAAATTCATTGAGCTGCATCTAAGTTGTTTTCAATTTATATTGATGGGTCTGATCAAACAGTCAATAAGATGGTTTGAATCTTCATTAGGCACTATATTCAGACTTGTCTAATGTTTAATTGAACAAATTAAAAAGAAAAATCATTTAAGACAAAATTTGTGGTTGAATGTCCTTATTAACCAGTTAGTAAATTTTCTTCCATATAAAAGAGTTCATGAAGAAAGAAATCATGTTGATATGATGGAATGTACTCGTTAGTGTAATATTTGGGTTTGAATATAAGCAAGGCAATGCTTCTTTTTTAGATTCAACAGCTAACTAGAAAGTTTTAGTTAGTTTAAATGGGCATGAGATTACTGAATTTTCAAATTGCAACTTGTGTCTTAAAGGTAGAAAGAAAATATAATACCATGTAGCTCAATATATTGGATGCTCATTCAACTATTAAGAATTTGCTATCATGATGATACCAAAAATATCCTTTTAGCCTGACCTTGAAGTGCCAGATTTTTCATTTACTTGAGCCTTTATGTTAAACAAGCCTGCATATCCCTGGAACATTATTTATAAAAATTCCACTCTAAACAGCAATCAGCTTCATCACACTAATTTGGCCCACTTTTAAGATAACTTCTTTTATCTCAGACATCAACATGAGATGTGAAATCTGAAATATGCTATAAATGTTCATTTCTAATATGCTGCAATGTGCCATAGCAATTAGAAAGGAGAATCGTACAACATCTACTTTGATATTTTAGTTGATAATGTTCAAGAGTTCAATATTTGCTTCATGAAGGATCAAATACCAACCAGAACCTTTTAGCTTCATGTTAAAGTTCATTATTTTTTGCCTTTGCTTAACCAGTTTATCCCCAGGAAACCTACAATACCATGTTAATGAATTGTTTATCTTTGATGCAGACGATCCACATTTACCATATTTGTCCACTTCTAAGGAACCATTTTCTCATCTCAAACATCAACCTCTCTTAGTGATAACTTCTTATTTTTCTGGCCTAGATTATACACATACTGTCTGTAAATAATCCTTGCTTATCATCACAATATTCTCTTAACCATGACCTTCTTTGTTTGAATTTTAAGCTGAGACCAGTCTTAATTTTCTCCAATACTTGGCCAACTAATTGCATGGCAAATACCTCTTTGTGTGTTGGCACTCTTGTGACTTCTGTACAGTATGAAATTGTTGCAAGAAAATAACTTTCTAAACTTTGCTAAGCAAGCTTTATAATAGTGAAGAGCCTTCCCAAGGATAGTGCATGTTTAAGCATGTCGATTAATGAAAAAAAAGAAAAAAAGCATCCATGTCAAGAGAGTGGAGCAGAAATTTGTAGATCAAAATACGAAAAAATATTAGTTATATACTAGTTTCAAGCATAAAGACATACCTTGGAGCCAAAGATGGTTTCATGAAATAGTAGTATGTGGACAAGGTTTGATGCATAACATAATTTCCAGTATATTTTGATGACCTTGAGAGATATATAACCGCTATCAATAAAGGCAAAAGTATGCAAACTCCAACAATGCCAAGCAATAGTACTCCACCAGATGCCCCATCAAAGTTCAGTAAGAACTGAGGTAAAGCAATCCCCATTTGAAGTCCCTGAAATCAGGTATATATTTTTAGGCAATAATCTGGAATTGAAACCAGACAAGGAAAATCTAAGTTCCATCTCTTATGAGGTAGAGAAATACATGAAGGCATGAAAAAACTGGTGTACATATGTAAAGAGCAACTTATTAAGCTACCTGTCTGCCATCTGGATGGCCATACTTCTCAAAATTTTCACGAGAAATAGGATCAGTCAGTGCTTGATATGCCTTGGATATAAAGTCCACGAAATACTTATGGGCCTCTGAAACAGCAACGTGAGGTTTGAATCAGAATAATTACAAGTTGATCAAGTCTGAATATATAGATCATACAAAACATGACCAAAACTGGAAGATCTGATACCTGGATCAGGATTTTTATCTGGATGATACAGAATCGACAGTCTTCGATATGCCTTTTTTATTTCCGAATCGGAGGCTCCAGGATCTAGTCCTAGGATGCTGAACGGTTCGAATGGTTGAATCTGAAAAAAAGCTTACAGACTATGCATAAAGAATAGCAAAAAGGAAATTCTACTGTTTAGGTAACAGATGGTTTGTAGATAATATAGCTTATTCAAAGATAATGTGTGCAGTGATTAATGAATTCGATAATGTCAGTTTACCCTTTGTGCAGTCATGAACAATTTGATTCTGTTTTGATAACATATACATGAATATATACATTTTCATTCTATACTACCAAAATGATGCAGCTTATTATGCCTGCTCAAGAGCATGCACGAGCAAAAATAGTTTTTATATACGTCATTATACGCAAGATTCAGGAGATGCAGATGTACTTATAAGGTTTTCATAACGCCGTATATCTCAGTTTTGAGTTTTTTGAGTACCACCCATGCATTTCAACTTTTTGAAAGGCAAAAGCTACTGTGAACATCTTAGAAACATACAGAAATAAAGTAAGCTTCACTGTATTCACAAGAATGGCGGAAATACAGGACACATACAAATACTTAATTAAGATCAAATTATGTCAGTGATTACTAACACAATAAGAAGAGGCCAGTGCTCATATTGAAAACCCAAATAAGACAATCGTAGAGTATATTTATTAATGGAACACATATGTCTTGAAACATATTGATAATCAAATTCTGGAGAAAAAAATAAAAATAGAAAGAAACAAAATAAGCAATACTCATATACCAAGAAAATGCTAAGTAGATACTTATCAAAATACAAAAAAAGATTGATGCATGACAATAAAAGAAGCTGAACCATCACATTTAAAGAAACAACAAGTGATGTGAAAAAAAGACTGCTGAAATTTAATATTTAGCAGTTGACACTATGTTAGAGATTTACCATAACAATCACAAGTAACTTTCTCATACATAGAGCAAAAAAATATAAAGTAAATCTTATCTTTATTGTTTCAAGTATGACAACTTGTGAAATTAGTGAGACAGAAATGGATGGAAAATCTTAAACCCAGTAACTAACAGTAAAATAAGTGCAAAATGCGTAAAGGCTCGAAGATTGACACACATGTTAGAGAATATAACTATGGTGATAAATGAATATGATTCATGACATGAATTGTTAAAAGCAGAATTATATGAGAAAAAAATTCTACACCTTATAATCATTTCATAACCTGAAACAGATGAAAGCAAAATATATAAAACACATAACATGATGCAATTTTCTTGTCGAACTAGTAAAAGAGTGTGACATTTAATATACCTCACGGCTTATGTGTTTAATATAATAAACCAGGATCCCCATTATGACCCAAAGCAGCAGAAGTGTTAGATTGCTACACGTCGAGAAGTTTGAGATCTGCAACATATCATAAAATTAAACCATGCAGAGCAATAAATAAATCTAGGCATAAACTGTAAGAGAAGAACCAACAGGGTCCGGTCGCTTACCCGTTTGAAAATGGATTTTCGGTACTTCCCTGATCGTGAACATACATCGCATTGGCAGTGGATGCTCTTTGTTTTCCTTGTAAAAGCACGGGATAACCTGAGGATCGTGTAAGGCACTATAGGTATTGCCATGATCGTAAGTATGAAGATTGGGAACAAAGAGCTGTTTTCCTCTGATGCAGCCATGGATCCCTTATCACAACTGCAAGATATAAATGATTCCTAGATCTGTAAAAGCAAAAAATTTTAATCAGTTTTCCTATGATGATCCTCTTGCCATAGTATTTAGGAATCTCTTGAGTGAAAAAAAAAAAAGTAGCAATATCCGAAGAAGTGCATTCTAACACACCAAAGATCCTAGTTATGATAAATCTGAGGTCTTTCTTACTGAATTTTCCTAATGAGACAGAAACCCCGTCAAACTTCAGTAAATGATCAGCATGTACTACAAATTACTTTCATCACCATGAAACCTGTGAATTTAATCAGAAAGATTCGTGACGCGACTACCATGCGTTGCATACCCACTATCCAGGTTTCCCAGGCCTATCCACAGTCCAGTAACAATTGTTTGGTCAAACCAATCAGTGGCATGAATGTCAGCCTATGAAAAACTAGCACTAAAAGTGAAAAGAAACTTGGTACGCTGAGGAACGAGACAAATCCCCAAGCACCGGCACTACGCGCTCGACAAACCAAGGAACAATCTCAAGCAAGAAAGGTTACAACATCGATCACACTTGATAACAGTTCAAAAATAAGTATCTCGCGTCTATGCAATCGATTCTGACCCACAAAAGAGAGACAGCGACAGAGCACCCGTCGAGATCGAAAGAAGCCAGTTCCAGAATCTCAAAACCCCCACAATCCAAGAAACAAGAAGAAGGAAATAAATTCTGCCAGATCAGCTCCAGGACTTTCAACTCATGAAACCGCGTCGAGATCCACGCGATCCAGATCATAGTTCGTCGGCGGACGCCACAATCCGCCCCAAACAGATCAGAATTTCCCAGATCCCGGCTACGGTACCATTCTTGCAGCTAAATCCAAACCCTAACTCATACGCCAAAGTGGAAAAATCCAAAAAGAAAGAAGGATAGCAAGAGGAAAAATTAACCTGGATGAGAGAGACGCAGATATCGCGGCGCCGGCGGCGAGGAAGCGAGAGGCCAGATCGGGAAGAGTCGTTTATAGACGCTGGGTTGGGAAACGTGCGGGTGGGCGGCGATGACACCGCCCACAGTCCCATCAACGGCTCGGATCCGGTTCCGGTTCGGGTTCGGGTTCGGGTTAACAAAGCCAATAGATTTGTGTTAGACCGAAAGCATCAAATGAGTTCTTGTGCTAATATAATTATTAGTTCCAAATTTGATAGATTCTGTGATAATATTAAAAAAAATATTATTATTTTTCTTGAAAATAATGATACTTTTTTGTCCCAAAATTAGATTAACATTACTGACAAACAATAAAAGGTCATTAAACATAAGGCAAATTATTTATTCAAAGCTAAGTTAGGCTAAAACAATGCGTCTTTTGTTGTGGGAACTTTTTGACTTGATACAATGCAAGTACAAGTAAAGATCGTCTTAGAAACAAAGTGAAGACTGCATCTCACCGTAAACAATGATAGATCTCAGTTAAGGTTCCACCAACTTTTGACTTGCTTTTGGAGAACCCTTCTCCGTTGTTAGGTTGACACTTGCAGACGGATTAGGAACCGCAAGAACGATCTGAAACAGCACACGAGAGGAGAGGGAACGCGTTGATTGCTTGCTTGCTTGCTTGTATCAGTCTACCGAGTTGGTGTACCAAACAATGCCACAGACCAGGAAGCAGTATCAGCAGGGAAGCTTGCAGGAAGGCCCGTGTTTACCGGGTTGAGAGGAAGAATCTTTGAACACACACCCTTGTGAAGCCAATCACAGCGAAAGATTCCCAAGCTGTAAAGAAGCTGCAAGTTTCTTCTTCCTTCGCCTTGTGACTTCAAGGTTAGTGCACGGTTTCTGCTGAACCAGCAACCTCTCGTCCATCTTGATCGCTCGATCGGATGTCATCGACGTCTGTGATTGCCTCGAGTTTGCTTGTTAGCCTACTGGCCTCTCCCTTCTGCTATAAATTACGAGGCTGCTTCTCCTCTCTGCAAGCAAGTAGTTCTTCTGACACAGTTCATAGGAGATGGGAAGAGGTAGGAAGTCGTTTCTTGCCTTCTTCGGCTTCAAGAAGACGCGCTACCAGGGAGAGGAGGCAGCTGAAGCAGAGCAGCCGAGGCCGAGGAAGAATCGACCAAGCGACGATGAGGAGTATGCAGAGTCTGACATAGACAGGAAGTCCAAAGAATACATTGACAGAGTTCGCAAGGAATTGCGCCTGATGTATTCTTCATCTGGTGAATAAACCTTGCTACTGTACTTTTCCTGTTCTCATCAGAGTTTGTAGCCATGTGTGTTTGCTCGTATTCTCATTACGTTGAAGAAGAAAACATGTTTGTACTTCCATTATGTCTTACTGAAACAAATATGCTCTTGTAATTGTAAATTAGTTGTTGCCTTTCTGAGTGATCCATATGCGTAAATGGACAGTAAATGGAAACATGATCAAGCAATTGCTAGTGGTGTCGAATGGATTGGACAAGCATTCTGATGTTCTGATGTGTTAGATCTTCAATAAGAAGAAGAAGATGATAACCAAACGACGTCTCAAGTTTTGATTGAATACTCTGCCAAAACCAGTATCGGAAGAAAAGAACAGATTACGGAAAACAAAATTGGAAAGGAAGATTTTTGCGAAACAATAGAAGAATTTGAAGGAAAAAAAAAAATCTTTTTATCAAGTTGATAGAAGATCAAATACATGCATTTAGAGGTTATAAAGATGATTGCTACATGAGTGAAAGCCTCGAGTACATGCTCCTGGTCACATTCGCCTTCCTTATGCCATGCAACCTCACAGAAAAGCCAATGAAGAGAGGAGAAACAACCAAGAATCTTCCAAGACAGGCACAAGTCTTTCTTGCAACTTCTCGGTTGCAAGTCAGTCTTTTTCCTTGATGATGACCAGCTCACAGTGAGTCAAGAATCATAGCACAGCATTAGAGTTCCCCATGTACAAGTATTTCTCAAAATGCCACCAGATGTTGGTGGACATTCTTTTTTTGTGAAAATGACAACTTGGTTGAGAGGAAACTAATGAAAAGTAATGCAGTTCATTCTTACACAATCTGATAACAAAGCCAGACAACACCTTCTTGTATTAATCCTCAATCAGTTTTGATGCATCTTTGTTTCTTGAACTCATCAAATTAACTTGTTATAGACAATCTGATAACAAAGCCAGACAACACCTTCTTGTATTAATCCTCAATCAGTTATGATGCATCTTTGTTTCTTGAACTCATCAAATTAACTTGTTATAGACAAAAGAAAGCAGTGTAAAACTAGACTGGATCCTTCTTTGGTTGGCAATGACTGGTAAAGCATGTATGGCAATTTCAGTAAGGTCTCTTGAGCCAAGTTTCTAACATGATCCTAAAGGCTGTGCTTCTTTTCTGAAGCATATTACCAAAAACATCTTTACAAAGCCTAAAAAAATGGGGAACCTTAAACTGAAGCAAGAAGGTAGAATGAGCAAATTTCTAGCTTATTTAGTGTTGCCAGAAAGCACTGTCATTGAATGCTCATGCAACATGATTTCTGCTCATTGCTATGATTATATGATTAAATTTTAGTTGGATTATCACTTGTTCTAAAAGAGGAAAAAGAAACTTACTTATATTTGAAGACTAACAACAATAACTAATATTCTAATATCAGGCTGGGCTGGAAAAATTATTATGCAGAGCATAATTCATGTCATTAGTTAATCCTGCTGCAAGGACCAGATTTCCACACTAAAAACTTTCTAAGGCAGATTGCACCTGTGCACACCGCAGATCAGGTCCCGTAGAGGACCTGCTCATCTATCAAACTGTTGGGGGCAGAACATTTTTTAAGAGAGAATATTTAATCAAATCAAATATTTAATTTAAGAATCAATTTTTTTTTTCTTACATGTCATTATAATTTAAGAAATATTAATTCTATTTTTTATATTTATCATTGTGAATTAGGAAATGACTATTAAGCATTCGAAATACTATGATATATTTATTAGTATATTAAATAAATATAAAAGTTAAGGAAAACTTCTTTTAATGGAGGGTCACCTCCTCTTATTTAAAGTAATAGATTTTTTTTTTCGTTCCTTATTTAACTAAGCCCAACAGTAAGAGGAATGAGGAGTTATATCTTACTGAGGAAAGGCATGTTTCCCTACTTTTCTTAAAAATAAAAGTTTTTATTTTGATTCCTTAAATATTATTTTTTTATAATTTAAAAATATTTATCAATCCTTTTAACACCAAAATATTTATTGTTGGAATAAAATATGTTGTATGAAGTTTTTAAGGGATTTTTCAATCCTTTGTAAAGAATTTTATTTTAGATTTAAATATTCTAAAATTATACATGTTTTATGTATTGAATACATGATATCTAATTTTTCATATTTGGATTAAGAATATTATTTTCTTGTATTGCAATTTATCTTTTAATCTTATCTGGATTAAAATATACTATGAGCAGTTCAAAACATATTTCTTAATCCTTTAAATGTTAAAATTTTTATTATTAGATTATAATATATTATCTAAATTTTTTTTATTCCTTTTAAGATTTAGAATTTTATTGTTTGATTAGAATATATTAAAATTATTCAATTAAGAATGTATTGAAAGTATGGTTTCTAATTTTTATTGAATTAAGAATGTTATTTCCTTGTATTTAAGTTTATCTTCAATTTTTTTTCTTTAATCTCTTATTATGTTTTAATATATTATTGTTAGTGAATATATATTGTCAATATTGATGAAATTGGATAGGATTATAGTTAAAACAACCCATAAGCTAGGCCCAACCTATAGGTTAGGCCATAGCCCATTGGCTAGGCCTAGTAAACAAACCAAGCTCAACTTATAGGCCAAGCCCAACCCACAGGTCAGGCCCTAGCCCGTAGGTTAACTCAGTCCAACAAAACATGAGTAGTTATGTGCAATGCATATGATCAGTCCATGGGCCAAGGTTGGCCCAACCTTGTGTGATTCATGCATAATTATATGAGTCGGCCCAACCAAGTCTAATATTATGTAATTGTTGGATTTAAGCTCAAACATTGATTGAACTAAATCAGACTTGATTAGTCTAGACCAATTCAGAGTAATTCTGAATTGATTTGACTTATTCAAGTTAGTTTAACCTAAATTAAACATAATCTAATTATAATTATACTAGTCTAGGGTGGTTTTAGACTAATTAAATGAAGATTAGATATCAGTTCAATTAAATTCTAGTAAATTGAGTTCAATTAGATTGATTGAGCTAGGGTTAAGTCAATTGAGGGCTAATTGATATTATTTAATATTGATAATATTTGAAAGAGATATTTTAAATGTGTTATTTTATCTCGATATAGACATGACCAGTATAAGATTCTGTTATTTTCATACCAAGGGCGGGTAGGGTAATTTTTTTTAGGGATTAGCGGGTCGTCAGATGTGGCGGTTGGATGGTTCCTCCATCTACTGTTGGGAGGGACATGTCCTCACTTTGGCTGGCGAGAGATACCACTCCATCTACTATTGAGAGTATGATATAAGTTTACCTCCATCAGTTGTTAGGAGAACACAAACTCATCTCATAGGATAAGTCACTCAATTCACTATTTGGGGGAGTACTCCTTCGGGTATTTGATATACGCTAATGGGATGATTGATTTTTTATCATGTATTTCTTTTGAGTTTACTTTTAAGGTTTCTACTCAACGTTACTATTTTTTCTTTTTTTTAGAGCAACCTCTCACTAACACTAAATCGGATTCCAATGGAGAGCAGACCTTCCTCTACCGTTAGGTAAAGCTACTTGGATGATTCATCGAGTTAATATCACTATGTTTACTTTTCAACTTATGATTTGATGAATAAATAAATTATAATAAATATTTATAAATTATAAATAAAGTGATATTTATCTATTCGGCTCTGAATATGTGGAAAGATGTGATCCCGAAAAAAAAAATCCAAGATATAACATCTTTTTATGGTATCAAAGCATGGTGTAGAGTTTATAGGTGTTTAATCCCTTGATTGACTTTGATTGATGATTGTAGGAGTAATAGAGCCAATTCCAAATAATAACGATCCTATCGCTTGTGGTTCTCATGGTCGTAATGCTACTGGTCTATGCACTTGGAGATGTGTTTGAGCAAATAATAACTTGAAAGTTCCACGTATCATAGAGTAAACCCAGTCCTCACGTACACCTATCATTGATTATGTGTCAGCTTCTCCAACATGGTAGAGTGCACCTCATGCTCCAGTACCCGTCAATGCTCCAAATGACATACATAGAGTCCTTAATATTATTAGATGATACTTTGAGCGTCAGGAGAAATGAGATGGAGTTCCGCGGGGTGAAAATAATACCTTAGATCACTTTAAGAGATTGGGACCACCAATTTTTGAGGACAAACCAAATCCAATCTTTACTGAATATTAGATTCATCAAGTGGAAAAGACATTCAAAGCTATCGAATGTAGGGAAAATCAAAAGATGTCTTTCGCTTCTTTCATTATGAAAGGGAAGACAAACACTCGATGGACCTTAAAAAAGAGGATGTTAGAGGCAAGAGGTAATGTGGTGACTTAGGAGTAGTTTAAGGATGTATTTTATAAGTAGTTCTTTCCTATTTTAGTTCGCTTTGAGAAGCAATAAGAATTTCTTAACATCCACTAGGAAAGTAAAATCGTAATGGAATATGATCATTATTTCATTGAGTTGGTACGGTTCTCTTCATATTTTTCTTTCAATGAAAATTAAAGAGCTCATCACTTTAAGAAGGGACTTCGATCATCAATTAGAAAGTCTATTACAATATTGATTTTACCAACATATGCTGAAGTATTAAATCGAGCTCTAGTGGTGGAGAAATTGGATAATGAATAATAACAAGCAAAGGATCAAAAATAACCTTTTAGTATTGCACCATATACATATGCGTATGGGGGATCACATTCTGGATCTTCAAAAAAAGGTAAGAGAAAATACTTTGGGCATTAATAAGCAAAAGCTCCTAATAATCAAGTGTCATAAGATATTATTTCTATGGGAAGACAAATCATATTTCCACCTCATGCCCTATGGGACAACGCGTATGTTTTTATTGTCAACAACTAGAGCACATATCGAAGGATTGCCCTCGGAAGCAACATCAACACCGAGCTCCACCCCAAACAATTGGACAGTAACAACTAGGATCCAAAGAGGGAGGTCAGGTGAGAGTCTATGCACTAATCGATCTAGATGCTAAAGTCTCGGGATCTATTATTAAATGTATCATAACACTCTATGATATGCATGTATTTGTGCTTATAGATTCTAGTTTTATGCATTCTTTTATATCACCTTATTTTACTCTGAAACTGCATAAGAATTGTGAGACAATGAGTAATACGTTAATGGTAGTAATACTAGTTGGAAACTCTTTGATAGTTGATCAGATATATAGAAATTGTATTATTACTATTAAAAGTCACGATTTGTTAGTAGATCTTATTCTACTAGAATTTGAAGATTTCGATGCTATCTTGGGTCTAGACTGACTTTTAGTATACCATGCAAGTGTCGATTATTTCCAAAAGACTGTTACTTTCTTACCCCTAGATCAACTACCTTTCAAGTTTATTGAGATTCAAGAAAAGCTCTCTCTTATTATTTTAGCCTTGAGTTCTACCTAACTATTACTGAAATGATATTAGAGGTACTTGGCCTTCATTTATGAAGAAGAATCTAAGAAGCTAATATTAAAGGACATGCCCATTGTATGAGATTTTCTAAATATTTTTTCTGAAGATCTACTTGTACTACCACCGAACAGATAGATTGAATTTATAATTGATCTTCTACCTAGCACAACACTTATTTCTAGACCCTCATATAAAATGACACCAATTGAGTTGGAGGAGTTAAAGAAACAGATCCATGAGCTTTTAGACAAGGGTTTTATTCGACTCAATGTATCATCTTGGGGTGCCCTTGTCTTATTTGTGAAGAAGAAAAATGGATCCATACGGCTATGCATCGATTATAGACAACTCAACCAAGTGACCATAAAAAATAAATATCACCTTCCCCGAATAGGATCTATTTGATCAACTTCAAGGTACTTAAGTATACTCGAAGATTGATTTAAAATCCGGGTATCATCAATTGAAGATAAGGAAAGAAGACATATAGAAAACTACGTTTAGAACAAGATATGACTATTATAAATTCTTAGTAATGCCCTTCAGACTCACAAATGTATCGACTACCTTCATAGATCTCATGAATAGGGTGTTCCATCATTATCTTAATAAATTGATAATTATATTTATTGATAATATCTTGATTTACTCTAAAAGTATGACAGAACATGAATACCTAAGACAGTTATGGAAGTTCGAAGACAAGAGAAACTATATGTCAAATTAAGCAAGTAGAATTTTGGGCTCAATAAAGTTATGTTTCTCGGTCATATATTTCAAGTGCTTGTATATTTGTTAACCCTCATAAGATTAAAGTTATGATAAAATAGAAGCAGCTTTCTAATATTTCAGAGATTAGAAGCTTTTTGGGTTTAATTGGATACTATAAAGGATTCATATAAGACTATTCAAAAATAGTAGCACCCTTGACCAAGTTGACATATAAGAATATAAAATTTATGTGGGTTGATAAATGTTAACGAAGTTTTTAAGAATTAAAGAAGAAATTAACTAATGCTCCTATCTTGGTAGGAGAAGGTATTGTAGTATGTAGTGATGCCTCACTACAAGGGCTTGGTTGTGTTCTAATGCAAAATGAGAGGATAGTTACTTATACGTCTAGGCAATTAAAGCTTCGTGAGAAGAACTATCCTTCTATGACTTAAAGCTAACAGCTATCATTTTTGTATTAAAAATTTGGAGGCATTGTCTATATAGATAAACTTTTGAAATCTTCATATCATAAGAGTCTCAAATACATTTTCACATAAAAAGATTTAAATATGAGAAAAAGAAGATGATTGGACTTTCTAAAGGATTATAATTTGAATATCAACTACCATCCTGAGAAAGCTAATGTAGTTACTGATGCCTTAAGGAGAAATACTTCTAGTCTTATAGTTTATATGAATATTCAAAGGAATTCTATAATGACAGAGTTAATATACTTAAAACTTAAACTTTTATCGGAGATAAATAAAGATTTTTTTGAATGTCTGATAGCATGATCATATTTAGTAGAAAAGATTAAAGAAGGTTCAAAGAAAGATACATATCTTCATATGATAGTTAATGAGATAGCTCAAGGATCTAGACTCAAATTCCTCCAAGTCGAAGATAGTTCTATTGCATTCTATAATCGACTTTGTATTCCCGGAAGTCATCTAATAAACATGCAATTATTGGATAAGGCACACATATCAAAATTTAATATCAATCTTGGAACTACCAAGATGTATCAGGATTTATGCCAAAACTGTGTGGTACAAAGAGAGATATAGCAGAGTTTGTTTCTAAATATCTAATATGTCAACAGGTGAAGGCAGAACATCGAGTACCTACGAAAAAATTATAAAGGATTTTGATTCTTGAATGGAAGTGGGAGCGAGTCATTATGGATTATATAACAAGATTACCCAAGATTGCAAAAGGATATGATGGAATTTAGATAGTAGTAGATAGACTTGCTAAATCTGCTCACTTCCTCCTTATTAACAAGAATATCCATTGGATAAACTAGCAAGATTATATATTAAGAAGATTATTTGATATGATAAGATGTCAGTTATCATATCTCATATAGAGATCCAAGGTTAACCTCTAAGTTTTGAGAAAGTCTACAAAAATCTTTAGACACACAGTTAAAGTTTAATAAAGCTTTCCACCCCCAAACCGATAGCCAATCTGAAAGAACAATACAAACTCTTGAAGACCTCTTAAAAGTATATGTTTTAGAGTTTGGTGGAAGTTGGGATATGCACTTACACCTAATTGAGTTTTCTTACAATAATAGTTATCACTCTAGTATACAGATGTCCCTATTTAAAACTCTTTATGGAAAAAAGTGTAGAACGAAAACTTTTAGGACCTCAATTAATTCAAAAAAAATATTAATAATATTTAAATTATACATCAAGATTATTAATAGTTCAAAGTCACCAAAACAATTATGCATGTGACATATATATTGGCATTGCCCTTGGTTTTAGCTAGCATCCATGATGTATTACATATGTCTATGCTTCGGAGATATATTAGGGATCGATCACATGTCATATCTTACCAACCTCTATAAGTAAGAGATTATACCACTTTTGTAGAATAACCAACCCATATCTTAGAAAGAAAAAAATATATTCTAAGAAATAAAATTATACGTTTACTAAAGATTTGTTGACAATATCATTCAACCAAGAGGTAACGTGGAAAAGAGAAGAAAATATGCAAGAGCAATATCCACATATATTCTATTAAGGTAAGCTAAATTTAGGGATCAAATTTCTTTTAAGAGTGGAGAAATATAATCAAATCAAATATTGAATTTAGGAATCAACTTTTATTTATTTACTTCCCATTGTAATTTAAGAAACATTAATCTTATTTCCGTGTTTACCATTACGAATTAAAAAATAATATCATATTTGTTAGTATATTAAATAAAAATAATTTATATTAAATAAACATAAAAATTAAGGAAAACTTCCTTTAATGGAGGCTCACCTCCTTTTGAGAGATTTCTCTCTATCGTTCCTCACCTATCCAAGTACAATAACGGGAGGAACGATGAGTTATATTATATTAACGAGAGGTAGGTTTCCTTACCTTTTTTTTAAAATAAAAGTTTTTATTTTGATTTCTTAAATATTAATTTTAAAAATATTTATCAATCCTTTTAATATCAAAATATTTATTATTGGATTAAAATATATCATCTAAAGTTTTTAAGGGATTCTTCGATCCTCTTTAAAGGTTTTTATTTTAGATTTAAATATATTAAAATTATATATATTTTATGTGTTGAATACATGATATCTGATTTTTTATATTTGGATTAAAAATATTATTTTCTCGTATTATAGTTTATCTTTTAATATTATCTGAATTAAAATATACTATGAGTAGTTCAAAAAATATTTCTTAATCCTTTAAATGTTAAAGTTTTTATTATTGAATTATAATATATTATGAAAAATTATTCATCCTTTTTAAGATTTATAATTTTATTATTTGATTAGATCATATTAAAATTATTCATGTCATATGTCATTTCTTTGTATTTAAATTTATCTTTCAATCTTATTCTTTAATTTATTGTTATGTTTTATAGTGAATATATGTCATGATAATTTGATATTGATATTCAATATTGTCATAATCTTATTCTTTTAATCTTAGGTTATTTATCTTTCAAACAATCTATAAGCCAAGCCCAACCCATAGATCAGGTCATAGCCCACTAGCTAGGCCTAGCCCAAAGGCCAGGCCCAACCCACGGGTTAAGCCTTAGCCCATCCACTAACCCAGCCCAGCCCAACATGGGCAGTTATATACGATGCATATGACCAGTCCATAAGTCAAGGTTGGCCCAATTTAATGTGATGCATGCACAGTTATGTGTAGTGCACATAACTAGTATATAAGCCGGCCCAACCTAATTCAATATTATATAATTATTAGATTTGAGCTCAAACATTGATTGAATTAAACCAGACTTGATTAGTCTAGATCAATTCAGGATGATTCCAAATTGGTTTGACTTATTTAAGTCAGCTTAACCTAAATTAAACCAAATCTAGTCCAAATTATACTAACGTAGTTCCAAACTATTTAAATGAAGATTGGAGATTGGTTCAGTGAGGTTTTAGTAAATCGAGTTCAATTGGATTTATTGAACTATGGTTCAAGTCAATTGAGGTCTAATTGATATTATTTAATATTGATGATATTTGAAAGATATATTTTAAATGTATTATTTCATCCCAATATAGACATGACTAGTGTGAGATTATATTATTTTCCTACCGAGGACAAGTAGGATGATTTACTTTAGGAATTAGCGGGCCATCAGACGTAGTAGTTGGACGGTTATTTTATCCGCTGTTAAAAGTGCGATATAAGTTTACCTCTATTCACTGTTGGGTAAATACAAACTCATATCGTAGAATATAACTTTTTCATCTATTATTGAGTGAGTGCTCCTTCGGATATTTAATATACGCCAATAAGATTATTGATTTTTTATTATGTATTTATTTTAAATTAACTTTTAGGGTTTCTACTTGGTTGCTAAATTTTATTTATATTTTATTTTCAGAGCAGCCTCCCACTAGCACTAAATCGGATTTTAGTGAAGAGCGGGCCTTCCTCTACCACTAGGTAAAGTCATTTGAATGATTCTTCGAGTTAACATCACTATGTTTATTTTTTAGCTTATGATTTGATGAATAAATAAATTATAATAAATATTTATAAATTATGAATAAAATGATGTTTATCTGGAAAGTGTGACAAGATGTGATATGAAAAAAAAAAAAATCAAAATGTGACCGTGTAGTTTTAATTGTTTCAGCTCATATTTTATGGACCATGTGAACCAGTCCAAAATGTGTATGTATCACCACTATCGTAACATTTCTTGTTATCCACCTGAAACTATGCAAAAGGAGGCAGCTTTTAGTTCTCCCATCTGAATCAGTTATCTATCCGAAATCAACTTATTAGAAAAGTTTCGATGGACAAACAAAGTCGCAGCTTCAATACAAGCAAAAAATGATCCTACATTAATTCAGAAGCATAAAAAAGTTACTTTCAGATTTAGAATTAAATGATTTTGTTCCAGAACAAGGATAATTATCAGACAAATATCCCATTCAAATTCCCAAATTTTTTTCTGCTAAAACAAAAGTTCATAACCAGTCAGAGAGGTTACTTTCCTTGGCATGAACAACTAAGATTCAAGAGTGCATCACACATACTTCCATGAAAGAATAATTAATTGTGTGGTAGAACTTACGAATCAAACAGTAACAAACATAACATTATGATACATCCTGAAAATTATGCATATGAGGAAATGACCCTTTCCTCATGGCTGTGAATCAGAATCTGTCAAGAATTCTTCCCCTAGATATGGATAACTGAAGATGCAGTGACTATTGTCCAACATTTTAGCTTGCATACACATGTATTCAAGCTTCCTGGAAGGCAACATGTACCAGGCACATTTGCATGGGCAGGTTGCAGAACATGTAAACATCATATAACTTAAAGAAGGCAGCCAAGAACAGAAGACATGAAAGTGTTGCACTCAAAAACATGCCACCATCTCCATACACTCTTCATCTACTTGTCTTTGGTGTCATTAATTCCTTCAGTTATCATGGTCTTCAAACTTGGTGACTTCCCTGTGATTGCTTTTTTTACCTTGGCAATCGACTTCTTCACCTTTGATAAAATGCTATTTTGTGGGCTTTGAGATTTCTTACCAGAAACATCTGTTTTAGGAACCTCCCCATCTGTTTTTGAGTCACTATTGTCTTTGGTGTTTTGAGCTAAGCTTTGATTATCAACTTTCTTGGTCTCTTTCTTTTTATCTTCTGCACTTTCCTCTAACATTTTATGCAGAAGAGTCTGTCTGGCTGCTTGCTTTAGTTCTGTGTCTAACTCTTTAGGATCATGTTCTGGATCAATGGAAGATGCGTTGTTGCTGTCTTCAACTCCAAATAAATCGATTTCTCGAGTGTTGTTGTTCGAATACGAATTTCCACCTTCCAAACTCTCATTCTTCACCTCACCAATAAATCCAACACCTTCAGAAGTATTTTCTTCTTCAGTATTTCCAGCTACTTCATTTTCAACATTTAAAGTAGTTTCTTTTTCCTCATTTTTAACATCCACTTCTCGCTGCACAGCACATTCAGGAACTTCAGTGGCAGCAGTGGTATCAGAAACCTTTACAACACTTGTGTCTGACACTCCTTTCTCTTCGGCAGATTCTTTGTTGCCCTCATCAGCATTGTGATCATCATCTGTTTTTTCAGTTGGCAATTCAGGAACAATATTTTCTTCTTCAATCTCTTTAGGCTCACCTATACAAGGAACTATAGCAATTCCTTCTGAACTTTCAACTTCAACAGTTTCATGAACCTTACTGATTGGATCTTCAGTAATGGGTGGTGAGGTTTCATTTCGAGGAAGTTCTTGGGATGTAGGATCTCCCTCTTGTGTCTTTTCTGCTGTTTCATCTGCACTGAGGGTCACATTGGCATCAGGAGCAGGTTCCTGGACTAAACCGACAGTAGGTGGTTCGACAGGTTTGTCATCTGTTACTAATGGATCAATGGAAGATGCCTTGTTGCTGTCTTCAGCTTCAACTGAATTGATGTTTCGAGTGTTCTTGTACAAATTCAAATTTACACCTTCCAAACTCTCATTCCTCACCTCACCAATCAAACCAACACTGTCAGAAGCTTTTACCTCTTCAGAATTTCCAGCTACTTCATTTTCAACATTTACAGTATTATCTTGCTCAACATTTTTAACAGTCACTTCTGGCTCCACAGCACATTCAGGAACTTCAGTGGCAGGAGTGGTATCAGACGCCTCTACAACACATGTGACTGACACTTCTTTCTCTTCTGCAGATTCCTTGTTGTGCTCATCAGCATTGTGATCATCATCTGCCTTTTCAGTCGACAATTTGGGAACAATATTTTCTCCTTCAATCTCTTTATTCTCATCTATAGAAGGAACTATATCAATTCCTTCCGAACTTACCATTTCAACAGTTTCATTAACCTGATTGATTGGATCTTCAGTACCGGATAGTGAGGTTTCGTTTCGAGGAAGTTCTTGTGACGTAGGCTCTCCCTCTTGGGACTTTTCTGCTGTTTCCTTTGCATTGAGGGTCACATTGGAATCGGAAGCAGGTTCCTGGACTAAACCAACAGTAGGTGGTACAACAGGTTTGTCATCCGTTACTAATGGATCAATGGAAGATGCCTTGTTGCTGTCTTCTGCTTCAACTAAATCGATATTTCGAGTGTTCTTGTACAAATTCAAATTTTTACTTTCCAAATTCTCATTCTTCACCTCACCAATCAATCCAACACCGTCAGAAGCTTTTACCTCTTCAGAATTTCCAGCTACTTCATTTTCAACATTTACAGTACTGTCTTGCTCCTCATTTTTAACAGTCACCTCTGGCTCCACAGCACATTCAGGAACTTCAGTGGCAGGAGTGGTATCAGAAACCTTTACAACACATGTGGCTGACACTTCTTTCTCTTCTGCAGATTCCTTGTTGCCCTCATCAGCATTGTGATCATCATCTATCTTTTCAGTTGACAATTCAGGAACAATATTTTCTGCTTCAATCTCTTTATGCTCATATACAGAAGGAACTATGGCAATTGATTCTGAACTTACCGTTTCAACAGTTTCATGAACTTGATTAATTGGATCTTCAGTACTGGATGATGAGATTTCGTTTTGAGGTAGTTCTTGTGACGTAGGCTCTCCCTCTTGGGACTTTTCTGCTGTTTCATTTGCATTGAGGGTCACATTGGAATCAGGAGCAGGTTCCTGGACTAAACCAACAGGAGGTAGTTTGACGGGTTTGTCATGTGTTACTAATAGAGAATCAGGTACACTAAAAACTTCGGAAGATTCTTCAATACTTTTTGCTTCTTCAGTCACAATTTCTGAGACTGATGGTTCTTCTGGTGTTTCAATTGAATCTTCTGTAACAGATGCATCTGAAACCTCTGCTGGTTGCTCCACAGGTTCCTTTGGTGATTCAGGGGTATTAGGTACATCAGTTTTGCCCATTACTTCCTTTTCTTCAGCTTCAACTGATGGTTCTGAAACTGACTCATCTATTGCTGCTTCCTTCACCTCCTCAATCACAGTGCCCTCTTCTTTTTGTTCCAGATTCTCTTCTGTTTCAGCTGTAGGTGCTTCAACACTTGCTGAATCCTGCACAGCCTTTTCCTCTTCATCTTTTCCTTTTAGATCATCGGGGTTTGAAATTGCCTCATCAGCATTACTTATATCATCAGAAACACTAGTCTCAATCTGCTGTAAAAAGGTGTGAACTATTCAGCTAATATAGAAAATTAAAAAGCATGATGATATTTAATTAGGTAGCATATATTGATATTTGCTAATTGAAACGCAAAGGCACCTTTTCTTCTTCATCATTTCCTTTTAGATCCTCAGGCTTTGAAAGACTTGGCTCATCAGCATTACTTACATCATCAGAAACCTTTGTTTCAATCTGTTATAATAGGTTTGATTTATTCATATATCGAGAAACAGCTCTCACATATAAATACAGAAAATGCAAAATCACAATGGTATTTTCTTAGTTAGCATCTTCTCGTATTTGCAAATGCACCTTTTCCTCCCCATCTTTTACTTCTAAATCCTCAGGCTTTGCAGGGTTCGCCTCATTAGCATTACTTGCATCATCAGGAACATTAGTCTCAAACTTCTGTAAAAGGTTAGAACCATTTAGATATCAACAAAAAGCTCTGACAAATAAATAGTGAAAAATACAAAAGCACAAAAATTTTTGCTCGGGTAGCAAATATTTAAATGACATTTGCAAATGCAAATTCAGATAAACCTTTTCCTCTTCATCTTTCCCTTTTAGATCATCGGTCTCTGAAAGACTCATGTCATCAGCATTACTTACATCACCAGATACATTAGTCTCAATCTTCTGTAAAAGAGTTTGAAGTTTTAACTACTTAAGAAATATAAGAAAAATGCAAAAAACAGAATGATATTTGCTTGGCATGTACTATGGTATTTGCAAGGATACTTGGAAATGCACCTTTTCCTCTACATCTTTTACTTTTGGATCCTCAGGCTCTGAAGCACTCATTTCATAAGCATTACTTATGTCATCAGAAACATTTGTATCGATCTGTGGTAAAACGTCTAAACTATTCAGCTATCAACTAAAGCCTTTGATATTTGCTTAGGAGTCATATATACTTCATCATAGTCACCTGACATTCACTATTGTCTAAAATTATTAGCAGTAAGGGAAGGTATGGAATTTTTATTTCTTATGAGAATGTTTGTGATGGGCAATGTAAGTTTCGCATTGAACTGATCTGTAAAATTAATATGATGAGAAAGTTGCACCGTCTGGTTTTCACTTACTTTACATGCCTGTGAAACGACGAAGAGCGAAATTACCTAGTTGCATTATGTCAATGGAGATCATATCAAAACAGGTCCGAAAAGGTTTGCTTTACTCTTTCTTCGACATAAATCATACATTTTGACATAACGTGTCTGTAGAAATCAAACTAACATAATGTCTGCTGAAAAGAAAAAAGCTAAAAGACCAATTTGGATCTTTCTAACACATCCTTTAACAGAATGCTTTCCTGCATTATATGACTGGATAAGCTGAACTGCAAATTGCAAATCCTTAAAGGTTGTTCTGTAGAAACTAAATAGAGATATTCTTAAGAACTGAGCAAGCATTTGGTGGATTGCAGTAAATCCTGTGAGTGTGCAAACTTTGGGACCAAATTTCAGTGCATACAACATGATTCTTGTATCATCTTGCTTGCCAGTTCTACCTATATTAAGTAGTACAAACTGGTTCCATATCAAATACGAAGCTGGTTGTAATCTGCTTTTGGTTTAAAATGTAAACTACACTTAGAATTTCTTATGTTAAACTTGTTAGATTTATGTAAAAAGACAGATACAAGCTTTCCTGCCTTTCATATCACATTTGTGGATACAACAAAGAAGAAATAAGATAAATAATGGTAACTCATTATGTTCAGTAATTTGGTAAACATACCAATTATCTTTTGCAATCAATAACTAACTAAATTTTGTGCATAAAACTTGAAGGCACATCAAGAAAATATATAAAAATAAATATGATGGAGGAATACAGTAACAACATACAAGAAAAAGAAGACAGGCCATTCTCAAGTGCTAATGGAGACTACAAGATGACTAAGATCGAATTGATGCTAGTTAATAGGGTTTTACTTTCAGGATTTAAAAATGATATAATCAGGGTTCTGAAAATTAGGAAATATTGCAATTTAGAGATAGGATGTCTTGTTCCAGAAACAATCACTCTAGAACAGATTAGCAGAGGCCATATAAAGAGAGGTATAGGATGCAATATTATACACAAAATCATGTATTTGCAAACATTAAACAACTTTTTTTTCTTATTTAGCCCCCCATTTCTTTCCCTCTTCCCTTCTTTGAGGAAACTGGGAGAAACAACCACAAGAGGATTCATCTGAAGAACTTAATGGGGATCACCTACTAAGATACAAAAAAGAAAGAAAGAAAGAAAGAAAGGATCGTTGGCCAGTGTAATTGTGTTTAATCACATCACCTAGTTGTGAAAGCTGTACTTACACAAAGCAAGAAAGAGAAGGGAAGTATGTAGATAAGTCATTTCTTCTTCACTGACCTCAGTAACCGTTTCATCTGTCACAGAAGCTTCAGAGGCCATGGATCCAGGAGTTTGTATGGTGACAATGGACCCTGTGATGAGCAGCAGAGGCAGGGAAGGCGTGGGAAGATGAGAAGAGACCACAGCAGAGCTGGTCTGGGACATATATAACACCAGTGGCTCAATTAGGAAGCACACAGCAACATGAGCTGGCATGAGTGGATTCCCATGCTAATACTACAGAAGAAGAAGGGAAAGAAATAGCAAAGCATTAAATAAAACATTGCACTGGCCATGAGGTGGCTTTGAATGATTGGGCCTGTGTGGATTCATCAGTGGTAGAACCTTTTGCATTAGGGTTGTTTTCAGTTGTGCTATAGAGGTTTTTACCTTTTGCATAACATCAAATCAGGTTTCTCTTTAGTTTCCAGTCTTTTATGACTTTGCCTCAGTATTTTGTGATGAAGGAAGAAGAAACCATGTTCTATGTTCTTTTTAAAGAATTGAGAGTTCCAAGAATGAATGAAGCAGTGTTGCTTTCAGTCGACAGGATGTGATCTGGCTTTCTCTGTCTTGTGGATCAATCTAGTGTGGTCCTTCTCTGACATAGGTTGTGTTTTGGGCATTGACTTCTGGCTAGTAGTTCAGGAGGTCACTTGAAGATATATATATATATAGATATATATATATATATATATGTATATCTAAAGTGTAATCCTTCTTTCCACTGAAAAGACAAAAAACACACAATCTGTGCTGCCAGCCCCCTCTTTGATTCCAATTGTACAGAAAAGCAAAGTGAGAAACTTTTTGCATATTGTTTATATGTTAAGCAATCAATAACAAATCCATTATTTAGTAGATAAATGACAAATGTCATAAACAGATTACTTTCTTTCAATTAGATCAGCTGGAATATCTGTAACAAATATGTACTAATAATTGTAAATTAATTTTAGGGAGGAGATTGTTCATCCTTGTAACTTGGCTACCCTGAATCAAAAAAAAAAGGAAAAAGAAACCTACTCCATTGATCATGAAACTTCAGGAAAAAGATTAAATGCTGTTCTTTGGAGGCTTAACTAGTAGTCTTGTTTTCCTTCTTTCTGCACACCTACTACCAGTTAACAAAAGTTCATGATATTTTATGATAACTTCTGCTTATTAGATTTAGAGCATGTCTCAGTGCTAACCAAACTATCATGTTTTTGTCTTAGTGACAACACAAGTACTTTGTATCATATTTGCCAATCATTTTTTTTGCAACCACCACTCCATGACCTAACATTACTGACCACACACACTGCTTCAAGAACAAGATTCTTGGGACAGAGGTCCTCTCCTAAACCACTTGTAGTATCAGAGACCAACAACCCCCTACTGGTATCATCTCTCAGGCCAAGTCAATTATGGTTCTTGTTATCAATAATTTCTTATTTTCTTGATCAAATATTGCTACAAAGTCAACAAGCTATGTTGGCTTGATTAAGAGAAGTAGAAAAAGAATTTTCTGCTTTTGTTGTGTTAAAAGTATTTATTTTGACATCAAAGCTTAATAATATTCAAGCAATCAGAAACAAGTTGTTCATAATTGTGTCAGAAACAGGAAGAAGCCATTATTAGTTTCCTGCTCAAGCTGAGACAATAATCAGAGCCTGAAAATTGTGGTCCTGAGATGGGTTGTATGTGCTGGAATCTTAAATGCCAAATTCCTTTAGCAAAGACAGTGGTCCACCTACATGTTTCCAAAACAATCACTGAAAGAAGTAGTGCCCACATTACTGGATGTTGATGAGCCACAGTATTGGAAACTTTTAGCTTGGTTTCTGAACATGATTTTGGTCCCTGACCTTCTCAGAAAAGATCTTTGTTCATAGATTCATCTGCTCCTTGTCCATGCCAAAGATGTATGAAGTGTTGCAGGTCCCATAAAGGCACCCTTTTAATGAAATGCATTGCCCTTTCTTAACAACAGAATATTCAATCAGAGAATTAAATGATGATGATGATGAATTGTGGTAATGTCCATTTCAGCCCCACCCTATTTTCTTTTCTGAAGGAGTCAGAGTAACATGTTTATGTTGGTTTTACAATGATAAATTAACTTGAAGAATTACATGTGCCATCTTATGAATAGTGTTATTCCTTTTATGAGGTCCAGCTGCTGTTTTTTCCTACAATGTGGAGGAGTGACTGAGTTCAGTTTCTTACCAATATCTGCTGAGCTCCACAAGTGAGCAGATACCATTAGGAGAGATGCCATTGGAGCTTTTGTACCATACAATCCATCCAACAAAATACTTGTGCCGAGGACATGATGAATGCTTAAATTCATGGAAATTAAAGAACCATAAGTATTGTATATATATTTATATATATATATATATACCTTTCAGAAAACATACATAACTGCATCTACCGAGTCCAAAGCTTTTCCCAAGCTGATATACGAAGGGAAGCACTGATGCTTCCACTCTACAACGACGCTACACCCTTCTTAGTTAATGATCTTTTTTGGTTGGTGGTTTAGATGACATGCTTTGTTGTTTTGAAGTGAATTCTGCCAACAATTCGTCGATCTCCGCTGAGGTGAAGTTCGTCCGGGGAGGAGGGTCAGAGCGGGGCGCCATGGTCGGCTTCTTCGGCTGCGGCGGCGGCGGCGGGCACACGGGCTCGGGGATCCTGTGTTCTGCACCCCGCGGTGTGCTGGGTGCCTCTTCCTCCTCCTCTTCCGGCATGGCCTCCTTGTTATCACTCATGAGAGGCGATGGAAAGTAGGATGAAGATGGAGGAGAGTTATATTGCACTACTATATCTACAATATCATCATTTTCTTTGTATCTATTTATAGCATACAATTTTAATGATCATATCCTAAGGGCCATGCACCAATTCAACAGTTCATGCACTAATTTGAAGGTTCATGAACCCTTCCTTATATAGTAAATTTTTATGCATATTTTTTGTGGTTTCGATGTAAGGTACAAGATAATTAATTAGATATATTTTCTAACATCCCATTTGAACTTTTAACTTTTAAGTGCTTTCACTTAATAATAATGTTTAAGCCAAAGTTCAAGCTCAACTATCCTATTTTTGGAAGCTTTTTCATCTTAATATAGTGCATGTACCAAGACATCATTGCCTTTGATCCTTTCCAAGTTTATTGGATAAATTTTGGTTCTCCATTTGGAATTGATACTAATATGATAAAAAAAAATCATATTTTCTCGATATAATTATAATTTCTCCTTGCATTGAAATATTATAAATTATCTATTCATAATGATTATATGAAAATATTCATAACTAGAAAATAGAAAAACAATATTATTTATAAGCCTAATTGTGATACCTCATGGACTTCTCTTTCAAAATCATTCATCAATTAAACCTTATTACATCAAAAAAAAAATCCATTTATTACAACTAATATTTATCAAGTTATGAACCATCTTATTATCACTCCTAGCATTATAAGAGATCACTCAACACTCAAATGCTTAGCTAAAGCCAGTGATTCCATTGGAACACCAGGGAACATCAACAACATATTCCAACCCATACAGTCTAATACTAATGGCCCAAACCTAATGCTTTGGGTCACATCTCAATTGGGTTTATTAGATATATGATGTCTCTAATGAACCAAATCATGTAAAATAAAGTACAATTTTACTCTACATTTAATTTTGAACGATTCAATCTAAACCACCTGAGAACTCATTCGATTCTGAACAGTGAGAGCAATTTCATCAAACATGTAGTTGATTGGAATCAGCCTTGCCTTTTCCTTATAATTCTTTGGAGTACCTCTTCTGTGTGGCTCGCATTGAGATGAGATGAGTTCATATTCCATGACCATTTAAGCTGACAGCATCTAAGAGTGAGCCAAATCACTCTGCAGTTCCGAGTTTCAACATTTCTTTTTCTGAGAACACATTCCATCAGCCGAAAGAACATCAAATCAAACTAAACTTCCATGGTTCTGAAACAAATTTGGCAGCAAGTTGTTTGCTTTGCAATTGCAACCCTTTGCTGCATTCTGCATCAGTTTCTAAATCAGATATCCAACTTCCCCAGTCGTGTGTGTGTGTGTCTGTGTGTGTGTGTGTGTGTGTTAGTCCACCCCTGACATGCTGATCTCATGGAATCCATGGCCAACCATGGCAAATAATACTCGAGTACAATTGAGATGCTTTTGGATTTCAGCTTGTTCCTCATAGCAGAGTCATTCCCATCACTGTTTCTGATTTAGGCCTTCGTAGCATCAACCAGCCTTTCTCCTTGTCTCCCTTCTCTTGGCTGTATCACTCTCCTTTCTCTTGCTACTCAATCTGTTAATGTCAGATCAATTAAATTAAAGTTCACTCCACTATTCCAGTCTCCACCATCATGAGCAATAGCAGAATTAGATCTCCCTGTCCTTGTTGATTGTATAAGATTTATATATATATATGCTCTTTCAATGTGCACCATGTCGGTAAGCATCATTTAGTAAGGAGAACTGGAAGAATCATATCTTTTGAGCAATAGTCGGTGCACTACTTGGCGATGATGTAAGGTCTGATGGCAGATGACTATCCTTTTACACTAAACAAGAGGGAGAAGGATGATTGATCAAGTATGGGAGAGACAATGGAATGCTTTCTTAAAGAGGATGGTCGGCAATTGGCACGTAAGAAGATTTTAGGCGTTCCAAGATCCATCTTTTCTCTTGCAGGAGTCAATTGCCGTCACTGATGTGCCTCTCCGTAGGCATTCCCTTTCATGGATCGAAAGTTAACCGCAATTCTAAGCCCCTCCATCTCGGAGTTCACGTGAAGCGATGATCACCATGGAAAGCTCATCGAAAAGCTTCTAAGAAAAAGGGACCTCGATCACAGTCATGATACTGTAATAGCTACGGAGCAGATGATTTGTGTACTTGAGCTGGTCCGGAGAAACATAGCATGATGAAATGATACGATGTAAGCTTCACCTGCTCCTCTGCAGCTATTCTCTGACATGAAGATCACGGAAATACCTACTACGATGTAAGATACTGATCGGTGAGGTCTTGTTTTGTCCATGACAGGCCAGTCAAAGAACAAATCCTGAGAGGATCTTTGCCTTTAAGCAGGAGGCGGAGACAAAGCCGCTTTCCTGACCCGATTCAAGTCAGCTTAAAGAAATAATTGTTGGTGGAGATGCTAAGGAGATCAAGACATGCTTTTGAAACTCTTGATGTAACGAGAAGCCATCTCTACAGAGAACACACGGCCGACGAAACTTCCAATGACATAAATCCAGTACTGGAATTTATGTGGCTTTGATTGATGTAGATATCTTGACAAAATTGACATAAATCTCTGTCAGATAGAAACATATACTCGAGAAAACATGGAACGTTTCGCACCATATAATATATATATATATATATATATATATATATATATATATATGTAATCGAAATGATACGGATACCCAAACAAGGTCACCCAGACTCATCGCGATCGCTAAGTGGGCCCCAGTGCGCCGTTGTGGTGGGTGGGACAGAGAGGAAGAATACGAAGATTCCGCGGGACGCGTGGGGAAAGCAAAGGACGGGCCCACGTGAGGGCAAGAACCAGATGGGACCCGCGGACGCCGACAACAAGGTCACGTCGGGTACGGAGGGCCCGCCGACGACCGTGGATGTGTCGGCCTGCCGGCGGCGTGGAAAGCACCGACGAAGGGAGAGAAAGCGAGGGTCCTCAACGCGACGGCACGGGCGCCTCGTGCACAGGCTCACCTACCCGGCAAGCCGGCCGGCCCTCCTCGCGGGCCCCAGCGTCCATGATCTATCACTGCATTTCCCTCGTCGTCCTTTCTCGGCACCTGCATGCTCCGACCGCACCTTCGCCTTTCATCCGCCCTAACGGAGCTACCAACGCACAACTACGGACGTCATGGTGGTCCTGCGACCTGCTTCTTTAGATTGCTCAGATGATAATATTAATTACTCCTGCTCCTGTTTGCCTCGATCCACGTGCTGGATGTTCACGAAACCAGCGAAAGAGGGGTCGGTAAGGGAGGAATTCTGATCACTTTGATGTGCAGTACACAGTGTCACATTTATTAGAAAACGATGGATCAAAGTGCACGTTAATGTCAAGAACTTCATTACAGAAAAAGATCTGGTTAACAGGTCATTTTCCCGAATTTCTTGTTCTGGATCATTACACAAGGGTGCATGCTAATATATCTCAAGGCTTCGACGGAGCGTCGGCAGCTCGAAGCTGAAAAACCAGATATTTAACCATGAGCTGATCCCGGAACAGTGTGAGTGACGAGTTGCAGTTGTCATTTGGAAAGGAAACGATCACGACTGGCAGATGCGTCGGATCAAGCAATCGTCCATGGAGAAAGTCGTTGGCACACCGTGCTCCACACGACGACGAACAGGAAGCTGTCCCCCTTCCGTATACCGATCGATTTGTCGTGGTTGGCATTCAACCGTGTGCTTGCTTGCGGCTTTCATCTTCACATTTAGTGCATGCTGTGCGGGGATGCATTAGTTTTAGGGTGACGACAACGAGAGTCTAATTTTGATCGCATACTTATCGATCGATAAAATAACAAAAAAGAAGCCATGTAACATTTGTTACTTGCAAGGAACTCTTTGTCGAGGGCAGTAATAAAAGGGGGTGGAGTGAACCCAAAGGAACTGAACGATGAGACGAAGACTAGCCGTATCCTCCGGTGGCATGTAATCATTCGGCAAAGGGAAGAAAGCACCTTTGTCCCTCATGCATGGCCTGCTGCAATCATATATGAACGCCCTGCCCACCCTATCCGAACACGCATGGTTGAGTGCAAAGTACTTTAACTTGAAGGGAACATTGCATGGAGAGTGGTGGACCTTCCGCCTCACCTCTTTTGACGATTCCATGGGACAAAGACAACCATTTGTTTTGGGACGCTGTTCCTCTCCGTCGTTGCACCAACCCTATAATTGCCTGCTCGTGTGGACAAGGGGTAAGGAGTTTGGTACACCGCAATCAAGGACTCCTTTTTGTCTGGTTGTTCATTTTAGTCCTCAAGGGCAGCCATGGAGGACATTGGACACGATTCCTTTACTTCGATTCAGGGATGGACCAGAGAAGGTACACACAGAGGGAAGGACTCAGAGACTGTCATGCGTGGGCATGGCTCTAGAGTACACAGTTGCATGCTTATAGATCAAAGACGGACATGAACATTACAGTACTCTACACAGTTGCATGCCATTCCCAAGTGGACATGCAAACAATAGTTTGATATTGCTGCTATCTCAGATAGTTTAACGTTAATAGTTGATGAACAAATTAAAAGAATAGGGTGACTGACACATATTGAATTTAGGTTCAAATCATAATTTGAGCTATCCTTGTGAAAGAGGCAGATATGGAATATGGTGTTAACTATGATTTATATTGTTCTACCTCAGACTCATGAATTTAGGCATTAAAAAAAGGCACGGTGCAATTCTTTGCTCCTTGTCTTCCTTGACCCGATCAAAGATATAATAACTTGAAGCACGCACTGCACAATCGTCAATGACTGAGAGCACCCATTAATTACACACAAAGTTGACAGTGTACAACTGCAAAAGCTGGGAACTACTGTCGTTTCGTTTGTATGAACAGTGACTGCCGATTGATTCATGGTGTACTTTAATACACTTGCAGACGTGCCTGTCAACCACTTCAGGCTGCTACTAACCACCGGTCATTGATATATTCGGGTGCTCAAAATGGAGCACGTCATTGAACAGACGCGATGATCCATAGAACGAAGAACAGTGTAGCTGCAGATGAGCTGCAAGTGGGAGAGAAAACTGGGCATTCGATCTCGAGTCTCACGGACCAAGCAAACACGTCAATAATGGAGTACCAGGGAAACCGTGAAGTTGACTTTTTTGTCACACCATCGAGCAAGTAGGAGACTCTTCTTCTGCTCCTTTGTCGGTCGAGGTGAGTTTTGGCGTCTCTTCCCTTTGTCCCCGTAATACGATCCGATTAAAGTAATCAATCATATGTGCGGCAAGTCCTCTAATTAATCCTCTTTCTTGAGCCATCAATCATGATGTGGATTCTAAGTGATGTAAAATGAAGATTACTAAATTGTCACACATGTTATCAGCTTCTGATCATGCTATCATTAAGTAAGAGTCCATGCGAATTCGCATAAACTCATCTTTATTCCTTTGTCAGCAGGGTTTCTTTCTCTCTCGACTCATGATGGAGTCACCTGCTTGTTGTGTTCCAAGGGGCAATGTCTAGAGAAGAAAGAGGAAGCCTCAGCCATCACCTCTTCATCAAGGAGGACGTATCATCGCCTTCAATGAATTGGCTGTTTCAACCACCACAAGGGTGATTCATTGCACCAATTTGGTACCTCATCCAAAATATTGTCGTAGGATATAAACACTTAAACCAACACAATGAGGATCTTAGCATCACAAGTAAGTGAAGAAAACGTGATTCTCATGGCAGTCCTTTTCATTGAAATATTCATTTAGCAAGTCACCAATAAAAAGTCATAATCACATTTCTTCACACTCAAATCCAATGTTGTGTTATCTCCTAATGTAATATAAGAACCAGATGGATTAAGCTCTCATTGGATGGTTAAAACTTAATGCACTGGACTTGTATTTAGCCTTTAAGGAACTCGAGATTTGGATTGCAATTTACGCGTCGAGGAGAATGATTTATATATATATTTTTTGGAAAAAGGAAGTAAAATATAGCATGAAGCTTCATATGAAATGAACTCAGCTAATTGATGAGATGAACGGATGACAATTGCTTCATTTAATAGAATGATTGCCACATGAAACTTTGTCCATCCATCAAATCATTTTGTTTTCTATCACATACATGATGATGATGATGGTGAGTAAAATTCAATTCCAATCACCATGGTTTTAACTGGTCCCACTGGAGATTTCACATATCTTTCTTCTTTGCAAAAGTTAGGTCATTTGTGTTGTGATGTTAACCCTACTATTTCATGGAGCCCTTTATTCTTCAGAATGGACCAAGTTAGGGTTATTGTGCATTATCTTTAATATAATTTTTTGTCACTAGACCTTCCTATATTTGACTACATTAAAGTGTTGAATTTATTAATGGCCTACCATAGTCTCAAACTAGGTTTTCCCTACCATTTTTCTTTTCTTTTTTGTAGGGTACTGTTATCATCCACCTAGTACAATTTGTAGTTTATCCCACAAACATAGATTGAATCCAAATTAACTCCTATTGAGCCATTTGAAATTAGCATGTAAGAGCAACCCATGATTTACTCTTGGTACGAAAACAAAAATCACTCTCTACCTTTTGCTACTTCAAAGATGGAATGAGATCAAATCAAAGATTGGTTGATCATTTGCAATTCCATTGTCATTAGTGCACAATACAAAACATTTGAGACCACTTGTTTTTGTTTTTCTTGTAGATGCCTCAAGAAAGGATCCATCCATATGATGCACGTTGAAAGCATAAATACACTAATCAAACCCCATGTCTTGAGGTCTTATTCCATTTGACCTTTCCTTAGTATGGTATGACAATATTTTTTAGCTATGATACACCATATCAATATTATAAAATAGATAAGGAAAAAAAAATACATATATATGGATCAAAACCATAAAAACACAAGTACAATTATTTTACGATGTGTACCAATCTTTATGACATTGATGGCTTCCCTACAAATTGTATATTATGGTCAAAAAGGCAATGCATTCCAAAAATTATAAGCCTCTAAAGTGGACTTTGGGCACTATTTTGTAGATAGTTTGTACATAATATCATCATATGTAGTCTTATTGTTCTTGAGCTGATTAGATGTTACATAAAGGTGGCATCACTTTAGGGTCACATTGACGACGATTTATCGATGAATTTTAAAGTACATATATATATATATATATGTATGTATATATATATATATGTATGTATATATATATATATATATATATATATATATATATATATATATATATATATATATATATATATATATATATATATATATATATATATATATATATATATTGAATGAGATAGGGTGATGTTGGCCCTCTCTATCAAAAGAACTCATATCCTAATTGATCCAATGTGGCACCAACCACAAAAAAAAAAAAAAAACAAAAGATGTGGTGGAGTTCATCAAATAGTATGCAATTAGCATTGGCACTTTACGATCTCTTATTCAATTGGAGACTTGCATAGCATCACATGGACTCAATAATGCCATCATGCAATTGAGTCGTAATTATTGATGGCAGCAAATTATGCTGCCATGCACAAATCAATTTTTCATGAAATTTATTCCTAGAGTTAGGTTAAATTTATTCTGAAAAAGTTCTTTTTTGTTTAAATGATACCCCCTTTTTTTTTTTTTAATGATAGCTTTTTTTTGAAATAATATTAAAAATATCTTTCACCCACCCAATGATACTTTTCTCATCAATTTTTAAAGACATCTTGTAGGTTGGTCCATAGGTTGCTATGTAGATACCATCTAATTTGTTAACTCAAATGGGCACCAAAAATTAGTTTGTTATAATATTTTAATCATCATAATAAAAATTATTTATTAAAAAATATAATAAATCAAACTTCTAACTCTAAATATTGTAATAGGTTCGCTCATGCTATTATGTTGATCGATCCATTCACTTGGACCAGTATACCCTATAGACTAGTCCATACGGTATTTTGAAGACTTGAAGTATCGTTGGGATTGATGATAATGAATATTTTCATTATTATTAAAAATAGAAGATATCATTTGAAAAAAAGTAAAAAAAATAGATTTTTTTTTTTTTGTTTTGGTGAGGGAAATGGATACATTTTAAGGAGAAAAACGAATAAAAAAAAGAAGCTTTTCTTTAGGGAAATCTCCTTTCATTTTTCCAATCAACTTTGCATGACAATTCCAGAAGAAGAAGAAGAATAATTTTCCCTCAATAAAAAAAGGGACCAAAACTATTTTCCTTTACTTTCCTGCAATCCAAACAATTTATTCTTTTTAAATATATGATTGCATAATATAATTGTTTTTAATTTATTCTCTGTCAACTTTTAACATTTTAATTACGTAACCATCGAATTGTCACTTTTAATCTGCTGCTTCACTTTTTACTCAAAGGAGAGAATTGCATGAAATGATGCAAAAGCATGTTGGCTTTCAGAGGCTTCTGTGGAAATGCAGCAACCTGAGCACACTGCACATTTTTGAACTGCCTGAAAGTGATAAAGCCATGGTGTTCTCTATCAATGTTGGAGTGAGGACCAGTGTGAGTACTCTCAGTGGAAATATATGTTGACATCCATCAATTGGATAATTACTTGGTGTCAGTAACAATGCCTCTTCTTATTTCCTGAAACAAAGAATAAAAATACCTGCTTCAGATTCTCTTGTCAAGGACAGAACAAAAACACAGCTTTTGTTTGTCATGGGCACCAACTAAGAAAGATGTAGATGCCTCAGGACATGTATTCCAATGGAAGACAACAAATTTCTCCATCAAGTTTCCAAGAGGACAATGATGGTTGTCAAGATGAAAGGAAGATGCTATGTTATTTGATACTCACATAATTTTTGTTTGGTCTCTGCCCAATGATGAAGCTTTTCCAACATGGCCATGGATTCGGGGATCATGTAGAGCTCAAGCAGGAATTTTATCTTTTGGCTTCTTTTGGACAGGAGGAAGGAATGCAGCCATTCCAGCAAACAGACCCAATTAATGTAGGATATATCTTTGCCTCCACAGGACTCTCCCAGTCCCACCTTTCCAGATACAACATTCTTGTCCTTGCATGAGATGCTTGTGGCAGGGAGCATCATGAATAGGTAGGATGGGTTGCTTCAATCACAATTCGGATGGAGGTAGCTCGGAGGAGGATTGTTCTTCATGGAGTTGCATGTCTGCTACCAAGTTACTTTTACTGACTTGACCTTACGAGTGATCAGCATGGGAACATTCTGAGCTTTTTCACTGAAAATATCAGAGGAGCTGACCCACCATGGCTGCACCAGACAATTTATTCTGAAGCATGAACAATTCAGAAGATGATTTGAGCCTTCCTCTCTCCACCTTTAAAAGAAGGGGAAGAAAAAGAGAGAAAAGAGAAGTTAAACTCGATCCCAACCACTTGATTGTGACTCTCCCTCTCCCTCTCCCTCTCTTTTAAGCTTTGGCCTTCTTCTCCTAATTCCAATTCCTTCTCCAGTGTTAGTTCAATTCCTCTGCCTCCCTCCTATCTCTTTCCTCCACATTCTCGGGTTCCTCGTTCACTCGAAGCTCCTCCCACCGCCAATTCCGCAGGCAGGAAGCCTTGCTGCATTCCCCTCGGGTCTCACCAGAAATGGGGAGGCACACATGCTGCTACAAGCAAAAGCTGAGGAAAGGCCTGTGGTCTCCTGAGGAAGATGAAAAGCTCATCAAGCACATAACAAAATATGGCCATGGGTGTTGGAGCTCTGTCCCCATACAAGCAGGTGATGTAGTACCGGCCACCTAAGGCTGCAATGCGTGGAACTTCAACATCTCCTTCCTTCCTTACTGTTCTGTATCTGATCATTCTCCATTGTTTCTTCTGCATGCAGGACTTCAGAGGTGTGGGAAGAGCTGCAGGCTGAGGTGGATAAACTACCTGAGGCCTGATCTTAAGAGAGGGTCCTTCTCAAAGCAGGAGGAGAATCTCATAATTGAACTCCATGCAGTGCTAGGAAACAGGTAGAAGAAGACCCTCGCCTCCTCATCTTTTATCCATATTGAGCTCCCAAACGCCGTCAGGTTTCGGGCCTCTGATCCTTTTGCCTTCTTGTTTCTGGACCGGCAACTTCTCCAGGTGGTCGCAGATCGCAGCTCGCTTGCCGGGAAGGACCGACAACGAGATCAAGAACTTCTGGAACTCCTGCATCAAGAAGATGCTCAAGCAGAGAGGGATCGACCCCAACACCCACAAGCCGCTCGCGGAGGACAAAGTGGGGGAAGCCAAAGCCTCCAGGACCAGCGAAGGCACGTCCGGCTCCGTCGACCTCAAAGTTCCCGCCGCAGCATTGGAGAGCTTGAATGACGCAGCACGCGGACCGGCGTCGTCTTCAATGCCGGTGTTCGATACGTGTGCCGTCGAGAGGAAGGCATCACCGATGACCAAATGCTTCTTCCTCGACCAATTCATTACCAGCCAAAGCAGCTCCGATCCAGTGAGTGTCTTCCCCCTAGCACAGTTGAGTTTTGCCACTGACTGTAGCAGCAGTGAGACAGCCCTGGCCGACCTATCGGCCTGTCCGAATCCTCTCTGGCTCAGCCATAACAGTAGGCTGCTCGAGATGAATCGGGACTTCCATTGCAACACAATATCCACATGCTTACCATCAGTTCCAACCACAATCCTTCCCACTTCAATGGATAATTCGGCACAGATCTGCGCTGGTATCGATGGCATGCAGTACAGTGATGCTGTTTACTCCGGAAATAGTAGTCGGAGTAGTATGAACAGTTCTGATACAGTAGAGATGCAGAACAGCAGCTCCTTCCACAATGACATCTTTCTTTGGCCGGAGTCAACGCCGGACAAGGATGCCCAGGTCCAGCTTGAAAAGGAGCCCGAGGACCTCAAATGGTCGCAGTATCTCGACGGCGCCTTCCCGGTGTCAGCAGCCACCCAAAGCCAAAGCCTAAGCCAACCTCTGCATTGTGACGTCAAGGCAGAAAGCCCATCTGTGTTCAGTGATCTAGTATCCTGGCACCAAATCCAGCAGCAGCTACAATCTTCAGACATCTACGGCAAGGATTTCCAGATGTTATCCGTGGGATTCGGACAAGTATAGATCGTGAAAGACTACACAGAGCATGGAAAGTTACAACTCAATTTGCAAGGTTTGGGTGACAGAATTTTCCTGATTTTTTTTACAGGTCTGTGTGCATTGATTTTTCTTGTGTGAATAGATATGGTAATAAGAGTGCAAAATAAAGCTTGTGACAGTCTGAGTCTCTGTACTTCTTCTAATGTTCTTCTTGCTCTCAGTGACTTGCAAGCTCATATATTAACTTCTCTATCCTTCAATGGAAGTTTCGACTTTGGTTTGCTTGGTCGTCTTTTTGTTCTTCTGCTTTCCTTATCTCTGACAAGTCTCGGCTTGCTGTCGGTAGCTCTTGGAGATGCATTATAACAACTCTTTTCCAGCAGCCAACATAGATTAATAGACTTCTGAAGCCAATATTTCTTTCTGTCCACCTCTTTTTCGTTCATCTGATAGCTACTCGACTAATTTTACCTCATTTTGGAAGCATTTAAAGGTAAGGAACAGGGAATGGTTTGGCTATAACTCTCAACCATGGCAGCACTGCCACTTGGATCATCATGAACCAGCAGAACAACCAGAAAAAGGATGTGCGTGCCAATCTCACATAATCTATTACTGGCCATAACCTTCTAGGCATTACCTAGAATCTGAGGTCTTTCAAGTCTAGGGAAAGTATGAGACACATGCCTATGCTGTGCCAGTTTCAGGTAAAGTGTGGGCATTAGATGAAGCATCTTGTGGCACTGGTGCATACCTATTGTTTATTTTGGTAGGGAGCCACCATCTGCATCATCTTTCCAATGGATGTGAATCTCTTTAATGGGCTCTCCTCCTGATGCTGATACCTTGGTAGCAGAGTGGGAAAGTCAAGGCCTTTTTTACTTTCCCTGCCTTTTTATTCCTTTTTGATGTGTGTGTCTTTCTCTGGCACAAGAACAAGTTATGGAGAAAAGGCAAAAAAGGAGAGAGACTGAAAGAGAGAGGGCGGAGGGACCTACTGTTCCACAAAGGCTTTTTGGTCCTGAGGCTCATTCTTACATTCCTGGTATTCTTCCTTTCTTTTGCTTTCAACAGAGCTGAGTTGCATCAACAAGTTGAACTTTCTTAACCTGCACACTTGGTTAGGGGCCAGCTGTTATGTATCCTGATCACTTGATTAGAAGAAACCCGATGTCGACCTGGATCATCAACAGCCAAGGAAAAAGAATAATGCAGATTTATACATAACTGATAGTTCTATCAATAAATATACACACATTGTACAAGAGAAGGCAGTAGATACACATGTGACCCATACAACAAATCACATGAAAAGAGGACTAAAACCTCCAAATCAGTGACTATTTAGATACCTAAACACTTTCATCATAGAGGACAACATGAAATTCAGATCAGGTAATAGGAATTTAATGCAAACACAACAGTAAGATGCAGCCTGGTGTGGTAGAAATATTGAGCTTAGCCATGATACTATTGCAAATACTAGTTAAAAGGAAGGGAAGAATAGAGAGACAATATATAAACATGACAGTGGTTTTTTAGCAGAATCTTTCAGGAAGTAGAAGCACAAGATAATTAGATTGCTCGCCGATTTCCAAACCAGTACTGCACTTTCAGAGCGACAGAAAATGACAAAGAGAACTAGTTAGTAAGAAGCATTGATCCTATAAAGCAGGTTAAGATAGCAAAAATCTCCTTCCGGTTGTTGCACCACCAAAACTTCAGTGAAGTAAATTTTGAATGTGCTTTTCACAGGAAAGAGTAATATGCTGGAAGTGCCACGGACTATCTACATATCAAGATTGATAACCATGAAGCCTATCAATTAGATGATAACCGCCAACCATTTCAATGGCAACTCAATTTCATTGATTGTATACAAAAACCATAAATGAGGATACAGCAATCAAGGTACCGTAGACTAAAAGCAGACTGCCTATGAACTAGCTGAGACAGTAAGAGCAGACAAATAACATGTTCTTATGCAGAATCTTCTCAAAGGGAAAAAACAAATCTTCTATAATGGCATAGGGAACAAGAGACAAACTTTGGCATCTCTGATAACACATGATTATTGTATATTCTATGAATCAAGTAAACAAACATCAAGAAACAGTGCCAGGAAAAACATAGCAAAAACAAAAAGTTAACTGTACGAGGAACAAACCAAATTCATGTATTCTCTTAACAGTTAATTTGTCTTTTGGAAAAGAAAGACAGTTCTCATGAATAAATGGTGACAAGAGAATCCGAATCAAAAAAGGAAAAACAAACTACAGATAGAATTCAGATCATTTTAAAACACCATTTTTAACTGGAAGGACAAGGCAGCACAATGCATCAAGCAAATTTATATGAAATTACCCAAGGCAAGGTTTTTCCAATTATTACAGCATACTCTCAGGAACTTGCCGAACACAGGTCAATAATTTGAAGTTTACTTTAGGGTTAAAAAAACTTGCCTTCATCTACCAAATTGTTTAAAAATTTGATGATGTAAAGTGTTTACCTCCACATGTTTGATCACTAGAACTTGAGTACGTGAACCCATGCGCACTAGTCAACATGATTATTATATGTGAACTCAAATAGTACATTCTGAAATCATTTATGTTTAACAAATTTGATGAAGAATAGCACTTCTTTATCAATCTAAATCCTTATCTACAAGGATGGACCCAAATTACAAGTTGAAAAATGTACTCGATGAAAAGTACTACTGCAAAATTGTGGAGAAAGAAGCCACAGAGATCAAACACAACAATAAGTACATGGTGAATTATATCAAATCTTAGAATAAATGCATTTACCAAATGCAAAGCATATGAGACATGGCAGAAAAAAGAGAACAAACAACCAGACTACCGAGACTTTTTGATGGCAAAATACCACATTCATATAGTGAGCATACGCGGATGATCTCCATGAATGAGAATAACAGCATAACAATCAATTGATGCCAAGATCCATAGCCACGACTCACGAGTGAATATATTCCAATGGCTAGTGCACATAAACTAGTTGAGAATGATGATTGTCAGAAAGATCAATATAGTCCACTGTCCTTTAGACAGCAACTAAATGTGATTGATATATGAACCTAAAAAGACATCACCAACAACATAGAGAGGTTTTTTATACATCAAAATTTTAGTTTGCGCGTAAATATTGCAGATCAGTATATTGCATCTCTTACAATCAGCTACACTTCTGTATTTACTAATGCTCCTTACTCCATGATAAAAATTGAGAAACATCGTAGTTCTGCAATTTATAAATATAGCCTAGGCATAAGGGTAGAATGGGATGCACATCTGACATATAAAAAAAAAACAAAACCAACAAATTCTTACTTCTAATTGTGTTACTTTGTCACTATGTATTCTATTTTACATAATTGAAGCTGTTTTCTTCCTTATCTTACCTGCAAAATTAATTGATAAAAACAACTGTCGGGATAATAAAGGCCATAGGGAGAAACAATAAGCCTTTCACTCATTACTTTTCCACCATTCATTACTTAATACTACCAGTGAAACCTAGTTCTTACTACAATCTGAGAAAAAGAAACACTTTTATATAACCTTGTCAGTATCCTGCATTTAGTAGTACATCTAAAATAGTCAGCTTGTGTTCCTGATACTTTGTCAGTTCTCCTTACATTTTTGTAGAATATGTTGCAAGCTAAGAAGAAAATTCCTTCTGCAGTATGATTAAAAGCATGTGGAGTTGTTACGAGCTAATAAATGACATCAGCACAAAGTAAGGAAACCAGAAAAAAACAAAAACAAAATGGGCTTTAAATACAAAATTAGCAGGTTACTAGAGAAACTAGAACTATAAAAGTCAGAACCCTTTCTCAAAACTAAATCAAAGAGGACACATCACAGCATTATCAGATATAATTTCTTTACTATACAATATAAGAGAAGAATTTCACAAGAACAGACCATTTTTCTTATATAAAATAATGTCTAACATAAAAATGACACTAAAAAAATATGATGTTGTATACATTGGATCAAAAGTTGATAGTATAGATGATGAACCTCAATCATTTAACTCCAAGATAAATGCAATCTTAGTCAGAACTTGTGTTTACCTTCATCTTCTAGTTATGTTTTTTGTTATACACATATTTCCTCAGTTTACAAAACTAGAACAAATTCTATTTGCTCTCAATGCTTTGCTATTTACAAGATGAAATTGAATGAAATAATAGCTTATAGATGGCCAAAATTCGTGGCTTCTCTTTCATAAAACTGCACACTGTAGTGTCTCTCACTTGACAATCACAATGGTAGGAAGGCATTGCAAGCTAGGCCCTCCATGCTTAGAGTCCTATACAGAAAATAGTATATATCTAGGACACCTAAGGATGTAGAAGGAAATTGTATCAATAAAGTTTTTATAGAAAAAATTATTTTCCCACTTTGTTTGTTATGTTTTGTGGATGAGCAAGTTGCAATGTTCCTCAGTGATGAGGACAGACTTGAAGGAATTGAATGTACTAACATCCAGGCAGAGCTTGAGCCACTATTTTAATAGATCTTGGAACCATTTGTGCTTTCTGAGATAAAAGATGGAATAACATAACAGAGACATAAGTCAACTACTTGGAAAATTCTCCTTAATCAGTCTAGATTTCATAGTTCAAACTTTAAAGCAAAAAGAGAATTTACATGTCAAGTGAGAGATATGGCCTCTAAGCTTCAGCTTACAGATTCTGGAATTCTCTTGCAGCCTACATAGTTGGAACGAAGTGGGACAACTTTTTCACACCAGGACACATTGAACAAATTCAGACAAATATCGCATTGAAGCCAATTTTTTAAATCTCATGCTTACATGTTGGCAGCCTGCAGCTTAGACCCTACGTGGCTACAGAACTATATTTCATTTATTCTGATGGAACAATGAACCTAAAGTAGTACTTAAGAAACTATAAACTTGTCCAGGAAAAATTATTTAGAACATGATGACCAAGTAACAGAACTGCAAAAAAAAAAGCAGATTGGATAAAAATTTGGCACCACTTCAAAACTCCTAGGACACGTAGATTAAACAAATAGCCAACTGGATTGGGTTTGCGACATTTCAAGCATCTTATGATATGGATGAATTATCTTAAGATATTGAGAAATCAAGTGTTGTTGCCTAAAAAAATGAGCTCGTTAATTATGAGAATAGAACTTTATAGACAAAAAAGGAGAAAAATAATATATACAAATATGACAAATGAAGAATGGCTTCATGGAAGGATCTACAAAATAGAGAAAAGATCAGATATAAGCATCAGGAAAGTTACCAGATGGAACCAACAATTGATCAACCATTATAAAATAGAGAACTAATGTGACTGGTGTTCCGCATATATTCACCATGCAAAAAATTGAACGCACCAAAGGAAATGATGCTTTAAATTTTGTTGCTTCTCATACATTTTTAGAATTCTTTTCAAAATATATCCATCACACCCTTAACATGGACAGGCAACCATTTGTAGCAGTGAACAAGCCAAGCGACTAGCATTGAACAGTCGTAACATCTAAGAGTGATCACATTAGCTCTATCATTCGACTGCAGACCACATGATTACAACGACAAATCAAAACTAGTGAGTCAATCTTTATATCACCAAACTTCAAAATTATTGGTGGTAGCAGCATTAACAGGACCAACATGTACTGATTGTGACGTAAAGGAAACATCTAAGAAGAAAAACAAATCAAAAGTTGCAATTTCAGAGTTCAGAGGCATGCATCAATAGTTCACATTAGCATTGAACAGTCGTAACATCTAAGAGTGATCACATTAGCTCTATCATTCTACTGCAGACCACATGATTACAACGACAAATCAAAACTAGTGAGTCAATCTTTATATCACCAAACTTCAAAATTATTGGTGGTAGCAGCATTAACAGGACCAACATGTACTGATTGTGACGTAAAGGAAACATCTAAGAAGAAAAACAAATCAAAAGTTGCAATTTCAGAGTTCAGAGGCATGCATCAATAGTTCACATTAGCATTGAACAGTCGTAACATCTAAGAGTGATCACATTAGCTCTATCATTCGACTGCAGACCACATGATTACAACGACAAATCAAAACTAGTGAGTCAATCTTTATATCACCAAACTTCAAAATTATTGGTGGTAGCAGCATTAACAGGACCAACATGTACTGATTGTGACGTAAAGGAAACATCTAAGAAGAAAAACAAATCAAAAGTTGCAATTTCAGAGTTCAGAGGCATGCATCAATAGTTCACAGACATTCTCCGACAGACACACATGTCCTGTACCTGATATAAATTTCAAGCACCAACATTTATAGTACATTGTCGAAAGATGACCTATATTTTAATCCCTACTTAGGTAGTTATCCTGAGATTGAGAAACTTATGGAATAGTTGGTACATTAAATATGACCGTGATGTTGTGAAAGCTACATTTGGGAATGTTCAAATGGAACATTTTAGTGAACTATTTTAGTGAAAGAAATCTTAGCCATTTTATTTAATAAGACATTTTAGTGAAAGAAATCTTAGCCATTCAGTGGCTTTCAAGGATCGGAACAAGCTCCCTTCCCATTATGTTCTTGAGAAGCACTAACAGAACAAGCTTCTGGACGCAAAACTGAAGGGGAAGGTTAAACCTTTAGCCTCTCTATCACCTAAAATGGAAGGAAAACCATGGTCAAGATCATTTCTTTTCTCCCATCATGCACAAAAAGCAACTAACCACGATATGATTTCACCATGAATAATCGAAATTTGGCATGGTAGAATGCCATAGTAAGGATTTCTTTTTTCCTGACCGATAAGAATCGGAAACGAATTACTTACAGGCTCTCGATTGTTTCTCCCCTGACTTCGCGGGGAAAGAAGCCACCTTTGGGCTTTAGATCGAAGAGGAGTCGCTCTCGTGAGTGCGAGATCACGGGATACACCGTAGGGCTTCGGCATTGGGGTTGCGACTTGAGTTACGAGTAACACCAATATCTCTACCATATTGTGTCAACTTGTAGTATAAGGAAATGCCATGGGATGCGACAGACTACACGACTTCAGGAACGAGTGACACTAACAGCTCTACCAGTTGCCTTGGCTGCAACTCATGCATCGAATCATTTATTTATTTCTAGGTTAAATTAGGATCATTTATTTATGTGCATGTCTCGTTTATGTACTTTCTTTATTATTATATTATATATATATATACTTTTTTATTTATTTATTTATATTATATAGATGATAAAAACATGATAAGACCTCATGAAACGGAATAAAAGCTCTCATAATAATAAGACCTCGCGGTGGGACGAAGACGACAAACGACAACAAGAGGTATTTATGATATTAAAAAAAATCAAATGAGAAAACTATAAAATAGAATACCTCAAAAAATAAATTATATATATATATATATATATATATATATATATATATATCAATGCAATGAATATTAAAAGAAAATGGATATTCTGTTTAGTTTTAGACATTAGAAGAGAGCTTAGGATACCATCTTAATCTCACCCCTCGTTGGATAAACTCATCGATGTATTTTTATTTTCATCTAAGTGAATAGGAATAGCTAAGCAATTGGAATAGAGTGTGATTTCTGATCAAATCAATTAGGTTACATAGAAAAAGGATTCAAATCTCTTAAATTATTAGGACTTAGATGCATGCATCATTGCACTTGTATTTGACATCTACCATATCATCGCTGTATAATCTTGAACTTTCTGGCCTTCAACAACTCCATCGTCGGAGGGGAAGAACCCAACAATTTCGTAGATTGAATCGGTCAAAGAATGTTGTCAAACCATCCTTCCATATCATGCACTTATAATAATCTATTTTAGATCGAGAATACTTATGTTTCATTATTCTATAATTGTTGTGGTCGATCAAGCCTAATCAATCTATATTATGATAAATAATATGAAAATGGTCCTTGTAGAATTTTAATTTTTGGGCAAATATTCAGTTTTCTATAAAATCACAATTGAGTCAATATTAATTGAGTATGTTAATTTTCAAGCTCAATTTAGAATTATTCCTAATTCTATATTATCGATCGATTCTTTTCTTAATTAATTTTTTTAATTGATGAATATCATACCTACCAAAGAGCGAAGGTTTAAAACTTCATCCGATATATTTTATTGAAAATGTCAACAAGCTTAGTTGGTAAAGAGTTCGATAGTTTATTGTAACGTTGTCTTTTATCATTTAACCTTTATAAATAAAATTAATTATACTTTAATAAATTTTAGAATACGACTAACATAATAGGGATTAATTTTTAATTCTCTTTCATATACTAAAAAAAGTTGGTAAATTTATCTAGTATGATGAGTTAGCCACTTGCTATATTTTCTTTAGCCTTAAATATTTATTTTGAATGATGCAACTTTGATTTATTTTTTTTAATAAAAAATAAATATTGTGTGTGTGAGTGTCATTCAATTTTATAACCAGAGAAGACTTGACTTGACGAAGGACAAAAATGGTATTCCAAGTAACATTAACGACCTAATCGATTGAAACCAAGTGGACAAAATAATATCCCTACGAGAAGTAGGATTAACTACCTATGCGTGCTTTTAAATTGGACTTGAGAAGTTTGACTATGTCTTCTCAAAATAGTCAAAGATTAACCAAACAACCACTACATTTGACCAAATGTCACTCCATGCTTTAGTTAGGGTAATAAAAGCCAACCATTCTAAGAGTCCTTTGGGTGATCTCTCTCCAAAATCTCTAATTACTTTCTCTTCTAATGAGTCTTCCACAAGGTCAACATTAACATTGCGGTCAACAAAGAAACGTTGTGAACGTACACTAGCTTTGGGAGAAGACAGTTAGCGTTTGTTGGAGGAGCTTAATGACAATGCATGTCATATTGTAATGAGGTGCACAAGAGATCTGATATTTTATCCTCCCCATGCAGTGCGTGCTTTGCACTGGTAATTATAAACTTGATTAGAAGAAGAAGAAGAAGAAGAAGAAGAAGAAGAAGAAGAACCCTAATCAACTATATATATATATATATATATACAGACCTAACTCTTTCATCTCACCAAGAAACGCCTCAAGCACTTGCTCACCAAGTCTTCGTACTCGCTCACCAGCTCATGAATGGTTGATTAGTCTTCAAATACCTCCAATCAAGCGGCCCATTGTTTTCGGAGCACTGTCACGGCTGTCTGCTTCTTGACGTGCGACACATCGGTGACTCGAGTGCCCTAACTCGGGGCACCAACTTGCAGAACTCGTCGCGTCACCCCTATGAGCTCGATCGGCCTGTCCATTATAGCAGGACTCAACGTTGACTCCACCAACTTGGGCGGAGCCCTCTTGGCCACCGCTATATAAGCTTCCGATGCCGCACATGGAGTCGTACCACGACCTGGCATAAGATAGCAGTCATGAAGGTAAGTGGTGACCTCCTGCGGCCGAAAGGGTTCATGGTACGTTGTGTTCTGATAGTTTTCTTGGGGTCCAATTGCAGAAGATCGTGTTGAAGGTCAGCGTCATGTGCACCAAGTGCAAGATCTGCATCATGACCATCATCTCCAAGTTCGACGGTCTGCAGCGGCTGATTGCTTCTGTGGTTGGGTTCTTTGGTGTTGCATCAGACTGAAGCTTGATCGATCGATTGATTGCAGGGATTGTTTCGATCGCGATGGACGTGGAGAAGAGCACGGTGACGATAGTGGGGGAGGTGGACGCGGTGGGCGTGGTGAAGGCGCTGAGGAAGGCGAAGAAGCCGGCGGAGATCGTCAGCGTGGGCGATCCGGACAAGAAGGAGGAGGATAAGAAGAAGCCTGAGGACTGCAAGTTGCCGCCGTGCTGCAACACCTGCCGGACCGCCGTCGTGTGGCTGGATGAACCAAGCGGCTGCACCATATCCTGAATCCATGCACACTGCTTTTGCTCATCTCTTTGATTTGGCTTAATCATCTCCTTACGCAGATGCTTCCAATATCTACTTAATTTCTCGTTTGTACTGTAAGCAAACAGCAGATTGTGTAGAATGAATATATATTTGCTCTTGATTAATCCTTTCAATCCCAAATCCCACATGATCTGCTTAACCATGTGAAATCAATTCCAATCATGTTGCATTTGGTTCATGCACTAGAATCCTGTTCTCCCGAGAGAGAGAGAGAGAGAGAGAGAGAGAGAGAGAGTTGGAATCAACAGCATTTGATTCTCCTCTCATCTCCCAACCTTCAACAGCTCGATGAGACGACTATGATCATGAGTCAACGTACAAGCCTTTTCACGTAGCTAAAACTGATGATGGTAGAATAGTCAACGTGCAAACCAAATGGTCCTACCAATGCAATCTATCTAATTCATACACACAACTGGTGTACTGGAACAACTCTTTGAATTCATATACACAAATGACGGCTTTGATTTGTCTTATACTGTAAATTACATCTTGATCTATCGAGACCGCAAAGACTTCAGAGGAAGGAGTCTGAGAACTCAACTTCTGAAGCTTGTCGGACGTCAGAGCTGTTGAACGTCCCATTTATTTTCAGAGGAGTCCAACCACGCTGCAAATAAACTAGAGGAACAGGTTGGCTTAAACATGGTATTTCCCTGAAACCGTGGGTATAAGACACTGCTCGTCTTCATCATCCGCCGGACTACTACTGCTTGCGTCACTGTCCCAAGCAGGAGGAAACAGCTCATCTCTATCACGCCATTGGCAGCCTGCTCTGGGGAGCACATGTTCTCTCTTCTCTAATAGATTTATGAGGCAAGAGAGAACACGGAATAAGAGGAGCTGAGGTTTGTGCCTCACGACCATGCAAGTTGAATGTTATACTCATCTCTTAGTCTCTTCACCTAATATAAAGTAATAAGCCGTCATCTAACTCAGCTGGGATCTTCCATGCTAATCGCAAGGTTTGATTTAATATTCTAATAACAATCAATCATTATGCTTGGAATCAAAGGGTTTCTTGTTCTGAATTCATGTCCCCTATATCATGTTCTTCTTACCCCTGAAAACTAATTGATTCACTTGCTTTGAGTTAATTTTCCTTACTTCATTGGATTTGTTTTGTTTGCATGAGTGTTTGGTGAAGCATTCAAGTACAACTAAATGTATAGCATCAATTGAAATGTACAACTAAACCTTGGCAAGAATCATCAAGAAAGAGCATTTAAACTCATTAAATTTTTTTGAAGGCTTCAGTTTGATGCTACAAGAAATTATCTCTTCTATAAAAGACTTGGAAAAAAAAATTGGAAGAAGATATTAAAATGTATCAGAATTTTTGGTCTCTCAAGCTAATAAATCTTCTTATGGCTTGTTCTTCCATCAAATATTTTTCTTCCCTGGTTCTACTTCAGAGCACCTACCTCAGAGATTTAGCTTGGATGTTTCCAGGATCTCATACCTAACCAACAATTGATGGCAGACTGACTTGTCAAACAGAGATTAGACCAAGTTTATCAGCCCCATGTTCTACAGATTAGACTAAGTTTATTAAGGTCAGCATCACATGATTCAAGAGTCCCTCTTGTATCAGAGCATTAAATCTGCATCATTCACTCTTTTTTATTAAGTATCAATTCATTCCCTGACCACATCTCAACAAGTGGAGTTGATCTTCAATCAAAGGCCAGCTATATATCTTACCATTATAATATTGTCTTAAATATTATCAGCATCTTATAAGATCTTGCATGACATCATGGAAAGACAACAATATGGAGGCATAATAGCATCACAATACATAAGAATCTGTCTTCCTTGAACTGCTAATTACAATACTTCTCTTTGCAATCTCCTTCCATGTGTCTACCACAATACAGAGAGACAAATTAATAGCACAACACACAAGAATTTGTCTTTCTTAAACTGCTTATTTCAATACTTCTCTTTGCATGTCCACAACAAATTTGGCTGGTTTGGCTAGCACAAGAGTAAAGGCTTCTTGGCATTGTCATCAGGAGCACAAATTTGGCTGGTTTGTCTCAACAAGCAGAGGTCCACCTCCTCATGAACCACAAACAAAAAAGCTCACTGAGTTGTTTTCAATCACCATCCATCAGACCCACCTTCTTCACAGCATCTAATCTAAGTTATCTGACAACATATCTAATTGTCTACACTGAATGTGCCCTGTCAAAACAGGCCACCAAAAGGAAAAAAGATAGCAGAGTACTACAAAAAAGAGCCAAATCCTTGATGCCCATCACTACATGAAAAAAGTAAGAACAGAGCTCATCCTCCACTGAAACTTATAGGATCCTGCCACATGACCAGATTCTAGCAAACATCTGCTGCCAATTTTCCAAGAGGAAGTTAGATCCCGAGTTGGAATTAGGCAATCAGCAGCCACATTGCAGCTTCCAGCATGGTTAAGAGCATGAAAAGACAGGTAGTGGAGGAAAGCCACAAGTTGGACTGCCAAGTAAATGGACCTTGCAGTGGTGAATGCCATGAGGGTACCAAAGTGTGGTGCTGTTGTCTGTGTCACTTGTACTACTCTTTCCAACACCTTAGTTCAGTCTGTGTGGGTAGGCACTTGGATCTGTGTGGAAGGGCATTACAGACAGAAAAAGCAGATCCACTGGATCATTCAGGGGACTAAAGGATATATGTATATTCTTCTCAAACATCCCATTGGAATCATTGCAGGTGTCATCTTCTTCCATTAGCCACAAATCTGGGTTCCTGATGCTGTATAAATTGAGCCCCTTGAGAAACCAATCTGAGCATCCAGCATCCAGCATCACATTCTTTGAAGGTAAAGATATGTATGCTTCTCTGGAGATTCTCATACTTCTCATGTTTGTTTCAGCTCTTCTTGATGTCCCTGTGAATTGGATCTCTCATGTCAGCTATAAATTTCGATCTACTGACCTTTCCACTGCTGAATTATTTTCTGTTCTTTACATTATTGTTACTGTCTAACAATAAACTGGTTTCATGATGGATCAATCTTTACTATAGATTGGTATATTTGGGGATTCTTAGAAAAGTTTATTGTCACAAGTCTTTTCCTGATGGTGATCAGATCACACATAATTATAATATCATATTTGGTGTAAATTGTTAATCTTATCCTTTCTTTAGCATGAAAACAGCCTCAATGATATCAAAGCAAGGAACTCCACATCTTTATATCAAGATAATGTGTTTCCATCCAAGCATATTGTAGGCAAAAAAACAAATTCATTTACCTGACAGATTTATCATCTCTTCCACAGAATTCCTGACAGATTTCATATTTGCCAAAGCTGAACAATTTCATCATAGGTTGATCTTTTGCCATAAAATCTTGCTAATGGCTGACCTGCTTTTCTTGAAGGAATAAGATTGAAGCATGGAAACTGTTGTACATGAAGCCAAGTATGAGTGTCTGCTCTTTGGTAAGCTCAGATTTCAGGTATATTTATACATGTTGCATCTGTTCTTTGTTTACATTCACATGCACTGATCTCAGATATGGATGATACCTTATATCCCTTGAGTTCTGGCCTCAACTTAGCTTGCCGCAAGAACATAGAAGGTGAGTTCGGCTCCAGTGACATTTGAGTTGATTCCAAGCATGTAGCCTCTTCTAATTAATCTATATACATGAATCACAGATTACATGCTTCATCATCTCCAAATTGAGGAAAGCCAAGTCCCAAAAATGTGCTTGGAATTGTACAAGGAATATGGAACAACAATGGCTGGTCTTAAGGTGTTCTATCTGATTAAGAAGTCTGTACACTTGAATCAGCTTAATCTTTTTTTGTCTTTCTGTGAGCAGGCATTAGGATATGAATTCGACGACGACGAATTCCATGCTTATGTTCATGGGAGATTGCCGTATGAGATACTAAAGCCTGACCCTTTGTTGAGGAATCTACTTCTTTCGATGCCACAAAGAAAGATAGTAAGCAAATCCGGTGATGAAGAAGAAAAGAGCACCAATTATGAATAATCACAAACAAAAGATAGAACTTAAATTGCTTAGAAATCCCATGCTAATGATTTGATCCATGCCATTCTTCACCAGATTCTCACAAATGCGGACAAAGCTCATGCTGCACGAGTTCTCAGTAGGCTTGGCCTCGAAGACTGTTTTGAGGGTGTCACATGCTTTGAGACACTCAATCCACCGCGACAGCAGAATGGTTCAGCTGATGGTCATGGAAATTTTGGTGAGACCGATTCAAACACCGATGGAGAGAGTGATTCAAGCGCTGATACCGCCGGTTGTGTTGGTGGAAGGAAGTCGAATTCCAAAGGCCGAATACTCTGCAAACCATCACTGGAAGCTATAGAAGCTGCCATCAAGATCGCAAACATCGATCCGAAGAGAACGGTTTGTCTCAGTTTAGAGATCGGTTCTCCGTTCTAATCACAAATTGGCCACGTACTGATCGAAAATTTTCGGGTTTCAGATCTTTTTGGACGACAGCGCAAGAAACATCGCGGCAGGAAAGGCAGCAGGTCTGCATACTGTTCTTGTAAGTCACTGCTCCCTCCATCTTCTTCCTCCTCTTTGTGCTATTCTTACGGAGTCAGACTCAAGTTGGCATGATCATAACTTGCAGAAAACTAAGATCACATAAGATTCATGTCACCACACTACATGTCGGTGAGTGCAGGTTGGGAGCCCGACGCTGGTACCAGGGGCTGATGTTGCACTGGAGAGCATCCACAACATGAGAGAGGCATTGCCTGAGATATGGAAGGATGGAGATAAGCTGGAACCAGTTCTTGCTGCCACTGCTGTGGAAACAACAGTCCTTGCCTAGACCATGACCACCATCTTGACTTGTATGAAGCAAAACCCACAGTAGTAGCACTTGTATTGTTGAGATCATAAAATGGTGGGCGTGCTTTGTTCCTTTGCATTCTCCTTCTCCTCTGTTCTGGTTTCCTTTGCGCACAAATGCCAAAAGCACTAACATCTACCACAAGGCTTTGATCAACTTGATATACAATGATATTATCACGAATTCTTATAAGTTAATCTTAGTCTTAGTCCACTTTCAATGTCAGACTTAAAGACTAAATTAAGATGTTATATATGTATATACTACTATATCAAGAGGATGATGAGTGCATATAAGAAGTCTCCGATTAGACGAGATTTGTCACATCAAACTATATTAGATTGGTAGGTCAAAAAATGCGTCCTACTGATTTATAGTAATGAAGAAAAAAATTTGAGGTCAAGTCATAAAGGTGCCAATTAGCTGATAAAGATTGATGTAAAATTTTAGATTCAAATCCTGCCTTCATTATTTATTCTTTAGAGTTGCATGTCATCAGTATCTCATATTCTCTTGATGGCCTGAGTAAGGCAAGCCAATTAGGGAACAGCCCAAAAGGCTAAGCCCAAGTTAAAGCCCAATATATCTTAAATGGGCTTCTACTTGGCTCAGCCCAACACTACTCCTAATAAATAATAGATCATAATTTGGGCTGACAAAAAAAAAAAAATCAAAAGTACCAACAATTGCAGCCCTTCAATACAATTTTGTCTCCACATTTAATTTGTTAAATAACCAAAATAGTTGTTTCATAATATTTTTAGGCATAAAATACACAAGTCAACTTCACATCTCAAAAACATTCAAATTGATTTTCGTTTTCAGAAATTTTGAACATGCTTTCATTTCATTGGATGAAAATGTTTGCCAAAGTGAAGAGTCATGCATATAATGTTTGCCAGGTGGATAAAAATGTTACTTACATGGTCCAGAAATTTCAATGTGAAAATAAACTTTTGTCCTCTGAAAATATTAGAGAAGATATTGTCTTAACATGTAATTTACTAAAATGGTATGGTTATTTTTATGTCATGTCATGTCATGCGTAATTGATGCCAATCGCATGACACCAATTAGCTTTGTTTATATCAACCGTAGAATTTAGTGGATCAATTATCATTGCATTTTGATTCATGTTACATTTTAATTGTTTTTTTAGTGTAATATTGGAGGAAACCAAAATTGCATAAACATATTGAAGAAGATACAATATGCAGATGAAAACATTTTCTTTCTCTTCACATTTTGATACGTATAAATGTGATACGTATATGTTCTATCTGTCCACCTATCATCCAACCCACATATCAAAGATTCTATAAATGAATGTATTTTTTATATTCATGCTCTGGGGCATCGAAAAAAAAAACATCAAAGACACAAAGAAGAATCTCAAGTTTTGAATATGAAATAGTACTAGAGAACAATGTCATAATAAGAGACCTTAGAATTATAAATTAATTAGTTTTACTCGTGATGTTATTTGTTCTTCAAGTAATGAAGTATGATAAATTAGATTCTATTATCTTCTAGTCAAATCGTTCTTCAAATTATTGTATTATGCTTTATGTTAATATGGGTGTCTTGAAAATATATGAAATGTCAAAGACAATTAAATTATTTTTAATTAGTAGAGTAGTAGATGAAAAGAAAAAACCGCTTTAATATTTAATTGAATTGAAAGATATCATTTATAAACCATACAATATTCATGAATTTTACTATCAAAATCCAATAAACCGAGCCATAAATCAGACAATCTCCGTCCTACCATATTACTATTATCTAAATCTAATAAATTTATGGGTGCAAAATAAAAGATATAAAAGATATATTAAATTTGATTCTCTCTAAATTTACTTTTTTTTTCTGGATTAGTTTGGATCTTTGAGCTATATTTGTCTCCGGCCATCAAACTGTTCCAGTCGATAGCTTCAAGCACCATGTTTCGGCAGTTGGCATGTAGTTTTCTCGTCATCCTCATTTGCAAAACGCCAACGACAATTGCACGCTATCCTTTATGGTTGTTGGCTCGTGTGATTCATATCACATGCACATCAACTGTTCGACTTGCACTCTTACCTTCCATCAAATCCACTTTTGTGATCCAACTTGTTAAACCACTGTTGCTCTGTCTGTCTTGTGTGTTTGGTGGTGCCACCTGCTGCAAGCATCAGCTACATCAAGCTTCACTGCAGTAGCTTCCACTCCAAATTGGTGGTTCGATTTCTTTGTTGCCAGCCGCCTTGAATTCTGTCACAGGTTGCTTGCTCCGATTTGGCTGTGATGGATAAGCTGAACTTTCAAGGGAAGAACCTTATCCGACATCAGCAAAACCAAATTAATGTCGTGTGCCAGCGTTATCGATCATCTTAAGCTTGCTGGTTGGCAAGATTAAGTTACAGCCTGGAAGCATCTCTGCTTATTTAATGCACTTCAAGCATGTATTTGTTGAGTTAGAAGCTACACATAATATTTTTTTCCATTGGATAGTTGACTAATGGCACCTTTCATGCCTCCTTCTCTGGTCTTCTCTCCCTCATTTCTTGGCTTGAGGTCCTCCATTTCGTGCCTACACACTTCTCACCAACCCCCTTATATTTATATATAGCACCCCTTTTCCCTTCCAAGTTCATCGCATTCTTCTCTTCTGCACAGCCTAAAAGTCGAGTCTCCCACCCAAGCCAAGCACAGCAACGTTGATGATAATGCTGACCGCCATGACCAAGCCTTCGCTGTTGCTGCTCGCCTTCTTCTCCCTCCTCGTTGTTCCTCCCTGCCTTGCCGCGGACCCCGACATGCTGCAAGACATCTGCGTCGCAGATCCTGGCTCAGGTAACAGATCTATTATGCGGAGATCAGAGGCTGTTCTTTCTCCTGCAAACTGACCACTGCGTGCAGGCGTCAAGCTGAATGGATTCGCCTGCAAGCCGGCGGAAAACGTGACAGAGGCGGACTTCTTCTTCAAGGGGCTGGCCACGCCGGGCGCCACCAACAACACCATGGGCTCCCTCGTGACCGGCGCCAACGTCGAGAAGATACCCGGGCTGAACACCCTGGGCGTGTCCATGTCCCGCATCGACTACGCCCCCGGCGGGCTGAACCCGCCCCACACCCACCCGCGCGCCACCGAGATCGTCTTCGTCCTCGACGGCACCCTCGACGTGGGCTTCATCACCACCGCCAACAAGCTGATAGCCAAGACCATCACCAAGGGCGAAGTCTTCGTCTTCCCCCGTGGGCTCGTCCACTTCCAGAAGAACAACGGCGCGGTGCCCGCCGCCGTCATCGCCGGCTTCAACAGCCAGCTCCCCGGCACCCAGTCCATCGCTGCCACCCTCTTCGCGGCAACCCCGACGGTGCCCGACGACGTCCTCGCCAAGGCCTTCCAGATCGGCACCAAGGAGGTGGAGGATATCAAGAGCCGCCTTGCGCCCAAGAAGTGAGGCGGCAATGGATCGAGTCAACGAGACTCCGTAACCGCCCGTGTGTTCTTATCTTCGGTCAACATTTGTTTTGAAGTCATTACGTGGTTGAAGAATAAAGAGTGTCATAACTACTTCAATGTGTTGGGCACCTCAGCCTTTGTTCGATGCTTATTCAATCATTAGCTAATAATAATGCTCAAACAAGCTTAATCATTTCATTTCTCTTCCCTTCTGAAATGATTCTATAGACATTGGGATACTACATGAGTTTAATATTAACTCAAAAAACACCTAAATGTTACTTCTTGGGAGTTTGACACATTTGAGTAGTGTGACTAATTGTGTAGTCTCATCAGATTATGGCATGCATGTATTTTAACTGCAGGAGACTGTAATATCCTGATCAGATTAATCATATATCTAATTAGGTGAGTAGTCTTAATTAATATGTGAATATTTTTCTTTGGGCTTGGAGAATGCAAGTGCATGTCAAATAGAATAGAAAAGGAGAGTACCAAAACAAGCTTAGAATAGTCATAGCTTAGGACAAGGGTGAGCAATCAGTGGATAAGTGGGCCGCCAAGAAAGGACTTAATGCACAAGGAAGCAGGAAAACTAGTGTTGACTACAATGGCTGAGGACAAACAGATATAGTAGTAGTTCACAGGAAGTGCCTTGCACGACTTGGATCATTTGTGATGAACAACTTCGTATATGTGCGGAAGAACGGGAATGGTAACTTGTACATTAAGTCACCATCAGACCTTCCCCGTAAGTATGGACATAGACAGCCACCATTATTATACTTCTCCAATATGAGGCTCTGTTCAAGATTCTGGACTATAAATTCATCCAGAAGCATATCGATTTCCTGTATAGCTTTGACCATTCAATTCTATAGTTATCAAAATCAGATCAGATAGATTGATTTAAATGAAAAAGAAAAAACTAGAGGGGATACTAATTGAATCGGAAAAGTCAAAGAACTAATGTTGAGCCAATTGAATCTGTCATGTCGATCAAGATTACCCAAAAATGACAAGAAAAAAAAGTGTTTTTCAGACAGCTTTCGGAAAGATAATCTGTCCTTTAAAGAGTTTATAATGAAAAGAGAAAAAAACATCTAAAAGAAAGTCTACGAGACTTTAGAATAAAGCCCTATGTTATTGTCTATATTTGAAGCCACAATTATTGATGTTTTGATTTTTTTTTATATAATTATACTTTTTTCTATTTAAAAAAAAAAATAAACAAGTGTTCCTCCAAGATTGGCAAATGCCTCTCTGCAGATTGACTTTGCAACCACTGTTTGGTTGCCAGTTTGAATCAGTCACTTAAGCTATTCCTTTCACCAAGACCCAGTCCACTGGTAGAAGATCCATGTCAGGACAGAAGACCATTTACCAAATGCTTATGACCATTGAGCTCATCATGTGATCAACAGTCTATTTTAACCTAACACTACAAGCCTGAAGACACTAAGAATGACAGGATAAATCAGTCTTGATACAGAACGTGCAGAGAAATAGAGAAAATGGAGAAGAACCAACTCTTCTCCATGCCTTCTTTTGTTTACTCCCCTCTTCAAGAATAAGAAGATTCAAGAGAGAGGGGGACTTTGAGTGTTTCTTTCTTTCTTTCTTTTTGTCTCTCTGGTTGCTTCTTTACTCCCCTGCACTCCTTATGTTAGCATCCAAACAGACTAGCAACAGTGCATTTCATTTTCTTTACATGGGGCCTATGCTTTCTTGGCCCCCTGCATGAGCAAAGAGCCATGCTATTTTCTATGCCCTTATTATAGTCACTATGCAGTAGGGCTTAGGTTTATCATTGAATATGAACTGCATTTGTTCTTAGCTCGGACCTTGTCCGCGAGCCTGGTTGTCTGTATCCAGCTTTTGAGAGGAATAATGTGAGAGAATCATCACGATAAAACTAAACCAAACCATTGAAAAACTCAAGTAGATGCTCCCAAATAACATAATGCTTCATAAGCTAGTCATACCTACTGATACATAAAAAGAATGGAGAACTGACTTGTCCTTGTAGATCAGCCAGCCATAATCCCCAGAAGACCATGAAAATTGGATCAAGAAGAGAAGAAAAACAATGTCAGCGGTATCCAAATCTCTCTACAAAGTTAAGGGTCCCAATCAGCAATAACATGATAAAATCCATAGACAGTTTCGTGAATGATAAATGTCCATGATCTGCGATCATTCTTAGTTGATGGGAAGGAAATAGCAAGCATCTGATTTCATTTCAATGGGGACTGTCATTGGACCCTCATATCCTGTCCATGGCTATATGGAATTTTTAGGTGTTGATTGAGCAGAAAATGATATGACAGAAAGGAAGTTAGACTTGAACTTGCTTAGCCCAGATTGATTTTGCTGTGATCCGGAGAGATGGATGGTCTGTCGACTAAGTGGCACCAACTTTTGCCTGTATCGATTTGCTTCTTTGGGCACCACGGCTCACGTTTGCTCTATGATTATTTACTATAATCTTCATTTTCCTGAATGTTACATGAAAATGCAACTCTGTTACCAAACTCCTGTCATATAGTGCTCTTCTAAAATCAATATAATCCTTTTCTTATGCTATGGTTGACTAAATTGTCATTTGCAATTAGATCTGTGCTTGTCTACTTCATCATTGCATTTGCATTCTCGACAATATCCATCTTAAAATTAGTTTTGTTTAGCTCTTGATGTTTGAAATAGATGGTGTTCCTTTGGCTTGCTTCTTTACTCATGTCTGCTGTTTTGGTTATTTAATGACAGATATATTAATCTCTCAACACCTAACACTAAGTTTATTAAGCCTATTTGTTGATATTACCAGACTTGTAACAATCTCTCTTTTCAAATGTTGCAAAGTGTGTCAGTATTGCTCATCAATATGTTCCACATACTGACTCTTTTCTTGAATGGTTTAGACTAGCACTTAATAAGGTTGTGCCAAATATGTTTGCATTTGCTTCATCACCCAGTGTTTCAGTTCTTTTTTATTTACATATCCCTGTCAATTTTAAATCTACACAATACATTTAGTTCTATGATCTGTGATGGCTGATCACCATATGATCTCAGATGGTCAGACCTATTGTTCTTGCAAGTCCTCGGCTTAAATGATTCTATATTAAGAATCACTAGTCTTATTAATGAACACCAGTTACAGAAATCACAAAGTTAAGTAGAGCTCAACTCCATACATGGGTTCATCCCATAGTATAGAAGGCTTTAAGACAATAAGCATAAGGCAAGTCATCAATGTCATGTAAAATGAGGTTGAGGCTCATATATATAATTATCTTAAAAGTATTTTGGTATTGCTTAAAGCCATAAACCATAAAACAGTTACCTAAAGTGTTGGAGGAATTATATTGAGGATTTGTAATAGACACAGAAGTTACATGTATGGTGTTGCGTTTTCAAGATTGGAACTGTATCATGAAACAGGAGCCTCTGACCTCCCATATATTAGTGTAAGAAGTTAAACCGGGATTAGGTCTTGTATAATACAACAAAACCATTTCTTTGGCATCATCGAGAGACCTTTATTTTGCATAAAATATTCTGTATTGTCCTGTGGCCTAGGTAAGAATGGGCTAGGCCTTTAATCATGCAGATCATGGACATTTATCATTCATGAAACAGTCTATGGATTTTATCATGTTATTGCTGATTGAGACCTTCAAATTTGTAGAGAGATTTGGATACTGCTTGCATTGTTTTTCTTCGCTTCTTGATTCAAATTTCATGGTTTTCTGGGATTATGGCTGGCTGATCTACAGGACAAGGCAGTTCTCCATTCTTTTTGTTCTGCTCAATCAATACCTCAAAATTCCATATAGCCAAGGAAAGGATATGAGGGTCCAATTACAATCCCAATAGAAATGAAATCAGATACTTCCTATTTCCTTCCCATCAACTAAGAACGATCTAAGAAGCATCATTCCAGAATTAATTGCTCGTCAGTCTATTAGTCCTTTGTGCAACAGAAACAAGAAAGGAGCATTATGCAAAACCCTAACGTAATTGAGAACTCGTCCCCGAGCATTTTAATATGAAATTTTCACCAGTTATTGAAATGTAGACAAATGGATTAATAATAAATCAAAATTAGGGCATTGCGAATATTCGAACAAGAGATCTTAGAAGATCACCATACGCGAGGCGGACTTGGAACTCACCATAGGCGAGCCATTCTCCGTCCATCCTTGAAGAGCATTACAGCCTTCTTGTTCGTGACGCTCCGGCATGACCCCGCAGTATATGCAGAACCGGCTCTTAGGGTTCTCAGCGATGATGATCATCACGAATGACAAAAGTGGCTTCTCGGTAGGCTTTAGCTTCGGCCCCGAGAGCACGACATCCAGATCCTCTTTCTCACCGGCGGGGGCTTCTTTCTTAGGAGCAGAAGTTTCCTCCCAGCGAACATTTTGAACTCTTCTCGCCGCCGGGAAGCATGAATACTTGTCCACCACAAAAATTAGTTTACGTATTATTATATAAATTATTATATAAAAGGGGTCAATTTTTCGAGCTAATTATAGCTTATCCAATTTAATCTTAGATTTAAAAAAAAAAATTAAAATCTCTATAATTATGAAAGTAAAATATATAGATTTATTTACCTTAATACCATCAATTTTATTGATGAAAATATAAAAATAAAAAATAAAAAATAATTTTAATATTTTAATTATGATGACAAATGATGATACCACTGAGAGTCATGGGTGGTTGTTGTGGATGAGAAAAGTATCGATGATAGAGAAGGGTCGCTCTACATTTGCATTAATACCGACGTAATTGTCAAGCGATGAAAAGACCATCAATATTGATGTAGAGCAATAAAAGGATAATTTGATAATTATATCGACATTAATATAGATATAGAGTAGCTCTCATCTCTTGTTATTGTTCTCCACATCCATAGTAGCCATCCATGGCCCGCACTGACACCGTTGTCCATCACCATTGACGTCGTCCACCACTATCAATTAAAATGTTGAGATTATTAAATTTTTTTTTATTGATAAAACCAATAACGTTATGATAAATAAATCTATATGTTTCACTTTTATAACTATATAGATTTCAATATAAACTTTTTTAATCTAGAGACCACGATGATAAAGAGATGAGGTATGTAATTAATCCTTATTTTTTTAAAAATTAAGGCCTAATATCTAAAAAATTATCATATAGCATAAATTACTAATTTTTGTATATTATTATATTAAAGATTAGGGCTATTTATCGAAAAATTTGAAGTATTTACCCTTTTTTCCGCTGAATGCTATGAATTCTATAAAATGTCACGGGGACAAGAAACCCTCAATTTTTCTTACATATGTATGAATTAGTAGTATATTTATTAAAGATGAATTAATCATTGAGTGTTGGCCAAAAAAAAAAAAGGTACCTTTGAAGAACCTTTTATATTTTCTTTTTCAGTATACTATAAAAAGACAGTAAAGATGAATAAAAATATTTACCTTTGGTACAAACTTTATATAAGTAGTAGAATAATTCCATCAATAAATGAATCTTTTATTTATTTTATTTTGTTTAGGGCTCAATTTTATTTTCTTTTAGGTCAATAAGCACACATTTATGTTGAATACAGAACTAAAGAATAGTGCTCATTGATGACTTCCTTGTCATTAGAGCCACCAACACATTGATTGATTGCTTTGCAAGAGTCATGTTATATAGGCTGTAAACCAGTGGGTAGGGAATGAAAAGGTAGAGCACCCACCAGCATGATCTTGTGGAACAAATGCTTGGGTCTACCAAACGAGTCTTGTAGGAGAATTTACTGTAAACAATCTGTTCATGGCTTAAAAGCTAAAGTACAAGAGAATCCTTTCAGAAAAGATGATGCTCTTGTTGAATCAGATGCTTCAAGCCTTAATAATTGTCAGCTCCATTATTTAATTCATGTACAAAGCTGCAGTGTGATTGGGGCATTCAATTCTTCAGTTCAAAATCACCTGCCGAAGCATAAAGTTTCTGATACGAAGGCGGTGTTGATGACATCATTATCGAACAATAATAATAATAATAATAATAATAATAATATCGTAAGTCAAATCGATTATATAAATTTTTTATCATCATTAAGATTTATAAAAAATTATATGTTTAGTTAATTTCATATTACTTAAATTTTATTTATAATTTCTATTCAAATCTATTTACATATTCTATCTCTTCTCGTACAACTAATATTAATTATTTTATTTATTTTGACTATCGCATCAAAAGTCTCCTTGTTACATGCTCATTATATTAAATATTTTTTTCTCATCTTATTATTTACCAAAATGATATTTAGTTGTTCATAAATAACGATATTTCTTTTCCTATCTTTGCTAATAGCTCTACGCATCCATCTAAATATTTTCATCTCGATAATAAAAAAAATTATAAATATTTTTTCTTAATGCCACTACTTAGTTTGTCTCACGACGGTTTTATAAAAAATTTCTTTTAATTTAAAAAAGTATTCGATGATGCCAATACTCAAATTCAATGATGCTAACGCTCAAATTCAAAGTGTCTCGCATTCAAAATTTTCTTTTAATGTCAATACTCAGACTCTTGACACCCTTGCTATTTTAACAATTCTATTCTTATTCTATGAATAATATATTTATTGATCTCTCTAGTATAATAATTGATATAAGATACCTAAGATACATAAAGCTTTTACTTAGAGGGACTTCTTGTTTATTTAATTTAATTATATTTTTAATCTATTCATAGAATCTTTAAAATTATATTTTATATATTCAGTCTTAGTCATATTTAATCTAAAATATTTAGTTTCTAAGGCTTATGTACATAACTTAAGTTATAATTAATTATAGTTAAGCTTTCATCGATTAAGATGATACCATTAGTAAACGACATACTAGAAAGGTCTATCATGTAGGTGAGTAATAAGTTTATTCAGTATTAATTTTTAAAAATAGAAACTTAATGTGGATCCTTAGGGTTAATCCTATGCTAATAAGAAACTTACTAGATATACCATCTATAGTTCTAACACTAACAATTATATTATTATGTATATATTTAATAATATTAATATAATTAGTGGATATATATTTTTTCTAAAATATACCATAATAAATCTCTAAAAACTCTACGATATATTTTCTCTAAGTCAATAAAAATCATATATTAAATTTTTTCTCCGTATACTTTTTATTAATTATCTTAATAAATAAATAGCTTCCAAACATAAAACTAAATTGATTTTTAGATATATTTGTTTCAGGCCTTATATTATTTTTTATAACTCTTTCCTAAAATTTTATAATATTATAATAATTACAAAAACAAAAGTTTCATAATCTCAAGCCTTAATAGACAACAAGAATCTCCCAGGAAAAGCCATCTATTAGATGGCTGACAACAATTACAGCAACTATTCTTAGCTCTGTTCATCGACTCATAAATTAGTGCTTTGTGATTCAAGCAATCAATTTAATGTCGATACAATACATGGTAAGTCAAGCTACCTGAGATTTCAGAAGAACCATACAGACACATCACTTGGTACATGTCATTCAGAAGTGAAAAATGAGATCTAATTTTTGGATGGTCGACAAGTTATTAGCTGCAATAATGTTCCAATTATTGGCAGAAACATACGGAAATGAAAGTACCTACTGTGCTATCTCATACATCAAACTCTTCTGGTAGTAGTGCCATTTGGAAGATCTTCCAAGGTAGTAGTTCCACACTCCTTCAGCCATGTTATCTACCTTGAGCAATTCAACACCCTCATCGAAAGCACCAGTACCATTTCCTGCCTGTAATTTCCCTGCAAAGTTGATCGGTTCGCCGTCTTCCCCTGGCAAACTGTTAGACCATCCAATATCTGACTTGAAGAAGAAACAGGCCACTCTAATTTTGTTGTTATATACACCGCAATTTATTTCATCATAAACCTTGATCACTCGAGGCGCAGAATTTTCTCCATTGCTGAAGAAGACTTCTTTGGCTGCCTCTTTACCTGACAAAATAAATAGGTACACTGCCATGGAACATACTGAGGTAGAAATCAAAAGAGGAAAGAAGAAGCCGAGGATTTTTGAGAAAAGTGGACAAAATAATGACAGAAGAATGGCAATCAAGACAGACGAGGCAAGCAAAAAACTATTATGCAATCCAGTCTCCCAGCGAGTATGGAGGGCTTTCATCATCAGTACGAAGAGATTGCTAACCATGGCTACTTAAGATCACAAAATGAGCCCGCAGAAGTGAGCTTATAGAAGGGAATATATTCTCTAACTTCATGGTGCATCATTCTTACAGGTTGGAAGCTAGTGGAAGTAAAGTTTAAAGGGAGAATCTTCCTTTATAATTGAAGAATAAAACTGTCGTGAAGAATAAATAGGATGCTTGAGAACTAAATCAACAAGAAACAACATATCTTCAGATGAAAGTCTCAGAACCTGATGTACAAAGATCTTTTCCAAATTTTTTGATGTAAATAAAAATGGCACTCTGCTGCTACGGTTTAACCATCTAATTTAGACTCTCGAGTGACATAAACATACTATCACCCAATCAAGGTAATTGAATAGTGTTCATTTTCATGATACTTGAGGAGAAGGAGACAACATAATTCTGACTTCACTTGCATGTGATTCTTTCATGATATGAGCCCTTCATTTGCGCAATTTCTCTCATTCATGATCAAGATTGTCTAAGTATGTTTTCTCAGGTATTTGTTGCACAACAGAGCTTGAAGCCATACAAAAGAATCTGATTCTTACAAATAACACATATCTACTCTAGTTGTTCCTCAACCAGAAGCTATTACTGCTTGCAGCAATAATGCAATCATGACCAACCTTATATCTAGCAATATAGAATGCAAAACAAGAGCAATTGATATTGTAGTCATTTCAGGAGGATCAAGCACTAGCAGATGAAACAGAGACTATTCATACTTTTTTATCTCTTAATGCACAACTAGAATAATCAATTAACAGCCCTTAGAAAAAAAAAACTCGTACCTTAGATTACATTCAGAGAGGAAATAATCTTATTAGAATGATTCTGCTCTTCAATCTTACTGTTTCAAAATCAGTAATGGTGAATTCTATAATGTAATGGCCCACATCATATTTTACAGCACAATCTTCTTTTTCATCATTCACTTTGTGCCGGTTGGATGAACATGCAAAAGGGGATATCTGGTCTCTAAGCTTTTTGAACGTTTGATGTGATTAAATGTAGCCAATTTTTTATCCGAGGATATATCATTGAGTTTTCAATTAGTAACGCCAAAGCATTATCATTCATTTAAATTTTGGGTTCTAGCCTTTGTGTATGTATGGTAATGAGACATAGCATCCTTTACTATGTAGTCAAAGCACAAAAGCAACAGGTTAGTTCTGTCTCCAAGGCCCATGTGGGGTGTTTGTCTAATTTTAGGAGAACCTTCAAAACCCACTACTGTTTGGGAGAAATTACCAGGAAATCAGCTCACATTAGGTTTTTGATCTTCTTGCACTCTAAATGTAGCCAAGCCGAAAAGCAACATCAAGTCTAAATAGTTGGCAGAACTGAGACTATTGCTCAAAAGTTCAAGATTCCTTTGAAACTGTAAGATCCATTTTGAAGGGGATAAAGATTGGAGATGTTTTAAGAATTAAGTCTGAGTTAGAGGCCACATTTCAATTGCCTTATTCAATACAAAACATCAAGGTCCAATTATGTATGATGAAGAGGAGAACAAGTAAGACAAAACAGTTGTAAGAAATTTGAGTGCTTATAATTATTTCCTCTACTGAATGTAACACAAGGTACAAAATCTTGAATTCGAGAATTCGTGCTGATTCAAAACAATCTTCTTGAATCAACACAATCTACCAAGGACCAATTATTTGTTTCTTTCCAAGAAGCTTTCTACTGGTTTTTGTGTTAATTCAAGATTGTTCCCCGATTAGGGTTGAAGCACATATAGTCTTCTCATATTCCATCAGATTAACCTAATCACCCGTTCCATTAGTTTCACTACAATTTCTCCAGGAGAGGAACGTTTGTCCAAATATCTCCCATGTTTTGAGTTCTCGAGTTCTGATCTAGCATTAAAGAATTCCCTTTCTCAGGAAAATCATCATGTGGTCAAGGAATCCATCAGGAGCGTCCAACTCGAAGTGTTCGATTGGCTACTCCGAACCAGATCGATCTTGTATATGAAAAAGGGAAGGTTTGCCGGTCAGCCATTACAGACGGCGAGGACATGAACTTGATACCAAACGAAGTGAAAAGGAGGAAAAGAACGATGGATGGCGTCTTTGGGCATCAGAGAGAGAAGGGAAAGAAGGGAGAGGTAGAGATACCTACCATCATCATCAGGGAGGGAGTCTCATGTTTCCATTCCTCATCCACACCATTGATGAGGGATGCCCAGCTGCTGCTCTGCCGGCTTCGTCTTCTTCCTCCTCCGCGAACATCTCCGGATGGGAAGAGGATATGTATGACATGTCACACTGTGAAGTGACCGTTAGGCTGGGCAAGCCGTTATTTGAACCCCGCGCGCTCCTTCGGGATTCAAAAACTATAGCCGTTGGAAGCCCGCAGCTCGCTTGTGACCGTTGGGAATCGATCGCTGTTTTAACAGCCTCGACCTCGACAGAGGGGCACAGCGCACTCCTCTTCTCTCTCTTTCCTCGCTCTGCTTCCTCCGTCTCCTTTCTCTCGGTGAAAGAAGAGCTCGACAGAAAGATGAACGACCTGATGACCAAATCCTTCTACAGCTACGCCGACCTCAAGAAAGAGGCCCTCAAGGACCTGGAGTCCGGCGCGGCCGACGACGTCGCGATTGAGATGGCCGCCGGTGACGCCGACGGTCACCTCCGGCACTTCTTCGAGGAGGCCGGGCTCGCCAAGGAGGAGATGGCCGCCATCCGAGACCTGCTCGCTCGGCTCCAGGCTGCCAACGAGGAGAGCAAGTCCCTCCACCAGCCGGAGGCTCTCCGCGGCCTCCGCGATCGCATCAATGCCGACATCGTGCGGGTGCTCAAGACGGCCCGTGGTATCCGCGGCCGGCTCGAGGCCATGGACCGGTCCAACGCGGCCAACCGGCGGCTGTCTGGCTGCCGCGAGGGCACTCCCGTCGACCGGACCCGGACCGCGGTCACCAACGGGCTGCGGATAAAGCTCAAGGAGCTGATGATGGAGTTCCAGGCGCTGCGGCAGCGGATGATGGCGGAGTATAGGGAGACGGTGGAGCGGCGCTATTTCACGGTGACGGGGGAGGCCCCCGAGGAGGAGGTGATCGAGCGGATCATCGCCAACGGGGAGAGCGAGGGGATGGTGAAGAAGGCGATGCTGGAGCACGGGCGAGGGAAGGTGCTGGCCACGGTACACGAGATCCAGGACCGGCACGACGCGGCCAAGGAGGTGGAGCGCAGCCTGCTGGAGCTGCACCAGGTGTTCCTGGACATGGCGGTGATGGTGGAGGCCCAGGGGGAGCAGATGGACGACATCGAGCACCACGTCGCCAGCGCCGCCCACTACGTCAAGGACGGCACCAGGGAGCTCAAGTGCGCCAAGGAGTACCAGAGGAGCAGCCGCAAGTGGCTCTGCATCGGCATCATCCTGCTCCTCCTGATCATACTGGTTATAGTCATCCCCATCGCCACCAGCTTCAGCAAGTCTTAGACGCTCAGGCACCGATTTCTCTATTAGCGGGCGAGGTTCTTCTTTTGGGGTCTGGAGTTCCGCTCAAGCTCCTCTTTTGGGAGAAGTCAGCTTGGCTTTGTTGCAGTCAAAGTTTCATGAAAAGTTTCGAGTGTCGTTCTAGAAAAGAAAACAAAATAAACTTACAATTCCTCCAATTTATATTGATGTTTGTGCTACCTGTATAGAATATATATATATATATATATATATATATATATATATTAGTTCATAAACAAACATATGTCACATGTTAATCGGATCTTAACTAAGCATATGAAATTTCGAGAAATAGATAAAAAATTAATCATAATAAAGGGATAAAACAATTAGTCATATAGTAAGCAAATAACACTGTTAAACCAATTAATAACAATAAACAATACTCGATAAACGAGCCTATAAAATCATCATTTCTGACCATTGGCCATCGTTGCGCAACGTGTCATATAAAGAATGGTCCTGTCCATAATCGTCCGACGGCTCGGTGAAGAGATAAGATGGGGACGCGGGGCCCGAGGAAGCACAGCGAGTGGCCGTGGAGGCGGGGGTTGGAGATGGGGCTTCTGCGGCTGTGAGCGTGCGCAGCTTCTCCCCCTCCCTTTACCATTTAAGCCCGTCAGGAGTGTCTCTCTCTCTCTCTCCAACTTCTACCCATTCATCTCCTTGTTTCTTTCCACTCCATCCGGGCAGCTTCGTCTTACAGGTTCCTCTCTTTCCCTGCTTAGTTTTATTCAGCGCAGTCGCAGCAATCTTTGTTAGATTAGTTGTGCATTAAGGAAGACGATGGAGATATATTATTAGTGCATGATACGCGAATTCATTAGCTTCACTGTTGGAGCAGATAGGCTACTCGTAATCTTAAAGCATTAACATGATGCAGAGGTTTAGCTCTCTCTGTCTCTCTTCCTTTTAGCCCTGTAGCTATTGGCTTTGATCATCTTAAGAAGGCAGTATCCTGTTATCAGGGAGTAGGCTAAGCTGGAATTAGTTTCTTCTGAGGTTTAGAGCAAGGAAGAGTTGCATTACTACTTGTATCGGTATGAATCACTTGTTGTTAAGCAGGTGTAAGTTTACTTAGATACGTTAACCCTTCTCTTCATTCAAAACAGTTTCATGCTGAGACTGGTTTCTAGTTTCAAATGGCATGTATTACGTACTGCAAAAGGTTCGGATGTCTCCCATTACTCTCCTTTGGAAGGAATTTAGTGCTCATCATGCATTTCAATTGCTAGTCATTGAGATTTGAGACATCGAGCATTTTAGCTGGATGTTGTGTTGTTTGTGTTGAACAGTAGGTTGACAGATTAAGCATTCGGCTGCAGATGAGCATCTTAAACCAGTCCATCAGTCCAAATGGACAACCGGCATTCCCCCTTAAAGGTTCTGCCGCACAAGACGCCTGTCAAAATGTTCAAATGGCCTTGCCATTGCGTAAGACTTCCACCCTGAAGGCATACCGATCGAGCTCCATGAAGAAAGCTTCCTCTGTTCGTGGTGCATCTGATGTTGGATCTCGGACTGATCGACACATTGACATACTAGATGGATTCACCAGCAGCATTCGCAACCTGCCTCATCTACTCCAGCTTGAAAACCAATCTGAGAATGCAGAGAGATGCAAGATATCAGTGTGCAGCATGAAATTCCAGCCCTTCAATCCAAGTTTCATGCATGCCTTTGTGGAGAATGAGGAATTCTGTGAGACAGAAGATGTTGGCAAAGAGTCTGATCGAGGCTCCTTCAAGCCAAGTGATGTTCTTGTCATCTCTGTTTCATCTGCTGTGGAGCTGGATGACCGACAGATGGATCTCATCACTAGGAAGATGCAGAAGCTGACAGGATTCAGAAAGTTGAGGCTGGAAAACATCGTTGATCCATCGTTAATTGCAGGGTTTGTCATCAGCTACTGCAGCGATGGGTCTCATGTTATCGATCTAAGCGTGAAAGGTCAGTTGGCTACACTAGCAGCCCGGCTCGAATCGTCGGATCAGAAGACTGCCACCACTGTGCAAAGCTGGAGTTTCCCAAGCAACACGAGCTAAACTGATCATATACAAACTCATGAGTCCGGACAATGAACTCAAGGAAGCAAGATCTTGATCTTGTTCTGCTCAACTCTAAATTTTTGGTTTCAGAGATGTGGATACAAGCAGGCTCTTACTACCTCTTTCATGTATTGACAGTGAACCTATTAATGGAGTTGTTGTATGCATCAAGTTTTGACTGTTTCTTGCAGAGTTTATCTCAGTTTAGATCAAGAGATGCGACTGCCAATTAGCCTTATATGTTTTGACCTGATGTGTAAGATATCTGATGCCATCACCTTACCACCCCAATTTGCTATGGTTGTTCTTCAAACCCAGGTTTTTGAACTGTTGCACATAAGAGATTTCAAGGTCGATAAGATTTAGATGACAAATGCATGCTGATGCATAAGCCCAAATGAATCTTAACACTTCTTGTGAATCACATGGTGTGCGGAACCAAGTGTTACAGGGGGAATAAAAACACAGTTTACTGCGATTCATGTGCCATGAATGAAACTATAACTTGGGTTGTGTTTGATGACCCCAAGAAGCCTCGAAGCTTTAAATGCTGTTGTTGCAGAAGCAAGTTTCTCATGCAACATGTGCTTCCGACTGAAACCGTATCTGTGGCAGATGCAATGCACAATCCATGTGCTTTCTTGGCCGGTTGAACTTGGAAGGAAGATGAGATGATGGTTGTCGTGTGAGAAGGGCAACTTTCCGGTGGCCTCCTTCGGGGGATCCCGTGAACGGGCGATCCTATATGTTCTTAAGCATTCATCGTCGTCTCGATCGAGCACCGAGAGTGATGTCGATTCAGCTTAGCCTTGCCGTGCCGCGACTCCGAGAGGGCCACCTCGGCGGTCCTCGAGGAATCGTCTCCGAGTCGTCGCCGTGTTCCTAAACGTGCGACGGAGTCGCCCACGCACCGCGGATCCGAATTTGACTTTTGAACTTGATACAGCATAATCTTCCAATGAGAATAACCCACGTCAGAGGTAAACGCGACGGTTCCGACGGCAAGTACGACTCGATTCCCGCAGCCGATCAGGGCATGGTGGCCACATGGGATAGCACGAGGAAAAGGTACAAGGCGTGGGGGAAGAGAAGACGGACGCGGTGACAGTTTGACTGCTCCTGCCCTCGTCCCTCCTTCCCCTCCACCTTCCTCCGGCCGTAATACCACATCAGCAGCCATAAAAGAAGGAGCGAGGAGGCGGAGGGCGACGACTATCGATCCAGCTCGATCGATGGCATCTTCATCTTGTGCCTTGGAGCTGCGTGCGGCAGGGCTGGCCAGGGAACTCCTTCATGTTAGGGAGAAGCAAGGCGGCGCTTCGAGCTGCCATCTCGCGCCATGGGGGAGGAGGACGATGGGTGCAAAAGCTAGCCTGAGGGCCTCCCAAGCGGCGGGACACAGCGCGACGAAGGGGATCTCCTCCTCCTCTGCCTGCCTGGAGCGTTCTTTTCCTAAGGAGCAACGGAGGGAGCCCGTGACACCCGAACAGGTGGACCAGTGGATGACGGAATCCATCGGGGAGGTAGAGATCGCATCTGCTCCCTTCTGCAATCTTTCTTCCTTGTTTGCTTGGCATTTGCTGACCTCAATTGCATTGTTGTGCAGATAGTCCGGAACGTAGGGGAAGAGCCCTTTCTCATGCGCATCTTCTCCAGCGGCGGCGCGCCCGGCGTGCGACTGGAGAGCGAAGCGGCATTGCCGGAGAGCTGGCCGCGGATCAAGAAGAGGTGGGACCGGGAGAGCCGCACCCCCGACGCGGTCATCCTGGTGGAGGTGCTCGAACAGGAGGAGGGGGAGAGCGGGGCGGAGGCAGATGAGGCCACGGCAAACTGTGGCGTGGCCGGTGGCGCCCGCAGGACGTGGGGGCTGGTAGCGCAAGGGCGCGGCATGGACTCCGCGGCGTGCTACATCCTCGACACCACCCGCGTGAAGTCGTCGCTGGGATTTTGCACTCACTTCTGCCTCGCGAGAGCCAAATGTTTCGGAGAAGCCGTCCATGTGCAGCTCAGGAACACTTGGTTGCAGCGGACGGGGTAACGGTGCTCGCCATGAATGTGATAAAAAGAAGATCATGAGATAAACATGAAACGATAGCTTTCTATTTCTTACCTCCCTAATCAATTTATAATTGAGGATTAATCATAAATTTAAATATATAATTTGATTGTATAATTTAAGTATATAATTGAGATTTTTTTTTTCAACATCTATATAAATATAAATTATCTTAATGAATAAAACAAGTTTCTCAATTCTTTATGATATCATAATCCTCTTCAAGTTAAAAAAAAAAAAAAAAATCCTTCATCACTTTATCTCTTATCTTTCAGAACTTGTTAATCTATCTGGTGAAATCTGCTGCTATTATTGTCGCTACAAAAGTAATCCTTTCCTTCATGATCTAGATTAGCATCCGAGTTCCTCGAGGTACTTCTTTATCTTTCTTACCACCGACATGTTCTATTCATCCCATGACTCTATTCATCGTAACTCCTCACTGTTCTTGTCATTATTATCGTTGCCATTGCAACTTCTCTTATAGTCACATATGTTGTCAGCCTTGCTAGTACCACCAATTAATACTACATCCGATCATCGATCTTATTATCAGCCATGAACATCGCTGTCGACTTTGTTGGTGTCCTCGAATGCCTCCTTTGATGCAGATCATATATGTATGGATCATTGGTTAAACCAACTAGATACTCTGTTTGTGTGCTCCCCTTCACTTGTTATTACTACCGATGCTATTCGATCTAATTCGTTATCTCCGTCGATCGTGATATGTAACTTGCCCCTTGTACTTTGTTATCACCATCGATGATCGACAGCCTCATTCACATAGGTCTTGAGGCCTTCTTGATTCAAGCAAGACCTCATCTTCCTTGTTGCCCTAACGACAATGATTTATCAAAAGAAAGGCTTTCTCCAAATCTACAATTCCCAGATCTATTTATCATCGAGTCTTCTTCCTCTCTGGATCAAAAACACCTCCTTAAATAGTAATTCTTTAGCAACATCGTTCTTCCTATAAAATTCTCCCTTAAGCACATCTCAAATTTAATCTTTTCTAATAATAAATCAGATCACCATCATGTATCAAATCATTAGTCAGTTCTAAATTTTTTCTTTGTGGATTAAAACATCTTCTACAACCGATACTTCAATTATTATTTTCTCAAAAAATAATAGTTCATCTCAATTTACAAGACTTATATTTATCAATACAATAACTCTGATTCTCTTCAAACTATCCAAATACAATCTTGGCGAGTATAATTCACTAACATTCTCTTTGGATATAATATATTAGGCTATATTTATGGCTCTCTTAGTTGTCCATTAGAAAAGATCCAAATATTAGGAGAATATATCCCAATAGCAAATCCTAATAACAAGTTATAACTATGATAATATTATCTTATTCTATAAGTTATTCAAGCCCCAATCCCTGGCTTGGTAGCACTATTAATTTATTTATATAATGCTATAGTAGAAGCATTGTTCAATTTACAAACCATTTTCGTCGATCGCTCTCGCACTCGCATGTGAATTCTTTTATCTACTTTAAAGAAAATAACACAAGAGGAAAGTACTATTATTGATTATACGTAAAATTAAAAGTTATCATAGATGATTTGGCTTTAATAGGTCATCCCCTAAGTGATAAAAAATTATTATTTATACTTTCAATAGCCTAGAAGATGAATAAAAGGAACTAGTGATAGTTCGGGCATATGACTCACTAATATTATTTGAAAAACTATATAATAAATTGATTAATCATAAACATATATGAAACAAAAAGAGAAGATGACGTAACTAATTATCATAATTCAATTCAATCAAAAATTCAAAAGAAAAGACAATCAAAGTAATAAAAATTTCAATAAAGAATCAAACGAGATATCTCATGAACATATATGGGTAACACATAGAGTTATTATTCTCTATTACACTATCTACTCTCCAATCATGATAATAATCAATCCAAATAACTAAGATAATAATTTTAACTATAACGATCAACAGTTTTGGCATCCCAATAATATCAATCAACAAAAAGTTATCTACTGACTTTGTGACAAAATTAGAAATGTAGTAAAAGTTTATCGGTCTCGACCCAAGCCTATTATTATACTCAATTAGCCTTAAGCAAACATTATGACTACTCTGATTGCTCATCCAAGAAATTAGACTATTGACTTTGGTACTTCTCGTTATATCACTTCTAATTTATAAAACATATTTATCTATAATGACATTAGAGGTAATGAAGATATTATCAATGGTGATGGTAATCGAATTCTTATTACTTATACTAGTTCCATAACACTTAATTTATACATAAATACTTTTACACTCGATGATGTTTTGTATATATCTCACAGTAAAAAAATATTTATTTTTTTTTCTTAATTCTATAAATAAAATAAGACCTCTATTTATTCTTTCATAACTTGTTTCTTGTAAAGAGTCTTTCGTTCGAGGCTAGAATCAAAATGACATCTATGAGTGACCATCATTTTCATAAATCACTTAGCCAATTACTTTTTCTTTAGTTGTTACTCTAATTGATGTGTGACATAGTCGCCTTGGTTATCCGTCATCATTCATTCAATAATAGCTAATTTCTCATTACTCTCAACTTCTAAATCAATTAAAATTATAACTCATTGTAATGACTTCCTTAGTAATAAAAATTATAGACTATCTTTTGGAACATCTTCCATATCCTATTCTAAACCATTTGAAATTATATATACCGATATCTGGAACCCTACCCCAACCATTTCTTTTGACAATTTTAGATTTTATATCGTTTTGATATATTACTTTACTAAATATACATAATTATACCATCTCAAACATAAATCTAAAGTTACTATAATCTTTACTCATTTTAGAAAGGTGATCAAGAACTTCCTCCAATCTATAATTAAAATAGTTTACTATGATGGAGGAGGTGAATACTAAACTCTAATAACTTATCTCTCATCATATAATATATAATATTTTAAGTTACTACCATGCATACTTCAACTAATTAGCTTTGTCGAATGAAAATATCGACACAGTTAAAACTGGTCTTACCCTCTTACACTAAGTCTCCATGTCACTAACCTTTTGGATAGTAGTCTTTCAAACTATAGCCTATCTCATTAACTACATGCTCACTACAGTCCTACAATACTAATCATCATTTGAAAAGTGATTTCATAAAATCTCAAACCTCTAAAAACTCAAGTTATTTGGATGTTTATGTCATTCCTAGCTACGATCCTATGCTTCACATAAGTTAACGCCAAGATCCATGCCTTGCATCTTTATCAGGTACTCCCTTGAACATAATACTTTTCGGTACTATGATCCTTAAACTCACAAGGTCTTTGTTTTATTTCATGTTATTTTTGTTGAGTCCATATTTTCCTTCTAAAATTTTGCTCTTTCAACAATACCATCCATCAATAGATTCATACGAGTACACCTCAAACCCCCTTAATCCCATCTCTCATCACATCAACCAACAATTCTTCATTAGGCTTGCACTCCTTTATTACTCTAGTTCAGTAATAGATGATGTTTTTGTCCCTTCCTTGACCAAGTGGCACCAAAGTATATCAACCTGATCAGGTATGTATTAGTAACTCTCTACTAATTCTTATACCTTTAATATAACCTAATAATATCACTGAGCTTAGACATCACATGACCACATGCTCAAAAAATGACATCTTCAAATTATGTCAAATCCTTGATTTTCATACTACCAGAAGCTCTCTATTTAAGCCTATTGAACTCATAATCATCATTCAAACCTAAAAATCTTTAATATCATATGTGAAGAATATAATGCCCTACTCTATAATATCACATGAACTCTTGTATTATTTCATATCACATAAAATATTATTAGGTATAAGTGGATCTTTCGAATTAAATAAAACTCAGATGGATCCATTACCAAATACAAAGTATATCTAGTGGCTAAATAGTTTCATCAACGACTTAGTATTGATTTCACATAAACCTTTGGTCCAGTTATGAAATCGATGACAATCCGACTATCCTAAGTTCGTTGTCACTTAAGACTAGCATATACACCAACTAAATATTAACAATGCTTTCTTATATGAGATCTTAATTGAATATGTTCTATGCAATAATCCCTTAGCTTCATCCACCCTCAATTTTCAAACCATATTTATAAACTATGAAAAGCTATTTATGAACTTTGTCAAGCTTTAAGAGATTGGTATATTGAACTTGGCTCTTTTTTATGTCAATCAACTTTGTGAACTCTACGTCTGACACCTCTTTATTCCTACAATAATAAAAGAAATATATTATATATCCATTGGTTTATATGAATGATATTATCATAATTTTATGGAGATCAAATAATTTCTTAAGTATATTCACATCTTTTAAACTTTTTCTATCTCAAAATAAAATAAGTACATCTATTCTTAAAAATGAATACTTAAAATGTTAAATAAAACCTCACTCTTCATCGTTAAATTAGTCAAATTATATAATTATAATTATACTATAGATCTCATACAAGTACTTAGATTATTTACGGTATTTATCTCTTAAACATCATAGAACCAACAAACTATCCAAAACATTCATAACACTCAATTTTCTTGTATTATAAATATATTTAAATTTATTTTTATTGATCTCTATTTTTAAATTATTATTAATTTAAATATGTTAGCTCTCTCTAAATATAATCACCATTCTAAAGTATAACTTAGTTGATCATTGCCATCAAATTAATTATGAAAGCCATCACATGACATCAAGATATAATAAACGATAATGCTCATTTGAATCTTTTCATATCCTTTCGTTTCGTTTATGATAGATCAAAAATTCTAAAATTCTTACCAAACCCAATAAATCATAAATCAAGATGTTAAATTTTTAATTTAGCTCAAGAGAAGCATATATAAAAATCCACTATACTAATTGTTTTACTTTTTTATCTTCCCTTTCTAGTATACCAATTTTCAATTCTCCTTGGTCAGATTCACATTTGCAATTAGTGATAATCTAGCAAAAATGCCTACATATACAAATATGAAATTAGCAGTTGTTTCCACTCATTTTTGTGTTTGAATCCTTACCAAAGGGTTGTTGACATCTCAAAGTAGTTTAAAAAGATGTTATCTTAAATATTAATCATTCTTAGAGGTTTGAGCAGCCTCAATTTCTGTCAGCATTTTGTTGTTTTTCTTTATCAATTTACAGCCAAAAGAGGCTAAATTTGAAATAGTAACCTTTTAACTTTTAAGAGTGACTCTGACTATCATCTTATCTTTATAAATTGAATTGGTTTTTAATTTTGGAGCTCTTGTCTCTGTCTTCTTGCTCATCTTTCTCTCCCAAAGTATGTTGTATGAGTGCTCTTATGATCAGTAAGGCCTAAGCTTAAGTATGAGATGTCATTGGGACATGGTGGCAGCAAGGCATGGAATGGCTTCCACACACCAAAATGGGCCAAACTACTTGACATTGTGAAGAAGATCTTTAGTGAGGGTTCAAGGAAAGGCTGCAATTTTGTGTCAGCAATAGAGATGCTACTTAGATGGGCCTCAGCTTCTGTTGCTCATTTTAATATGTTGCATGAGTATGCATACAAGATGAATATTAGAAAGAAAAAAAATCAATGTACTTAATTTATTAATCAAAAGAGTTGCTTCCTGTTTTTTTGTTTGTCATCTATAGTTTTTGATGGAAGAGAATATTGTAATGATGGTAGAAAATAAAAGGAAAAGATAGCATCATGGGTTATTTATTCAGTCCATATTAGGTTTCTCTTACTGTGCTTGATTTGGATTTAATGAAATAGAGACAGTTCCATGGATTCTGATACCATGATGAATTATTGGATTGGATTACTAGTCATACTAAAAGTTTAACCTATTAGAAAAGGGCCAGAACTCTGCTGTTTTGATTCAAAGGATAATTTAATGTAAGTGCTTGAACTACCATTTATCATAATCACAAGCATTAGCATGTGTTTTGGCATATCCATTTGCATGGTTTGACACTAATTCATGCTACTTCTGCCACTTTGTAAATAGTTCTCCAAATTCAATTCTCTAATCCAAGTTGGCCAATCTAATTAAAATTTAATTTTTAACTTAACTTTTTTTTTATTAAGGAAAGAAGCATACTAATCTGATTTGATTCATTTCCGAAAATACACTTACCAGAGAGAATCATGTTGGGCGAGAAGATTTTCGGTATAGATAATTTTGAGACGTAAACTTTTCATAAAATTATTATCAGAATTATGTTCGATTAATCCCTTCAACATTGAAGTTAGAAGGATGATGACGATGATGACGATACTAGCTAAGTATGGATTCATTGAATGACTACAGCTAATAAGTTGGGCCTGATATGCTTTGATCCTTTTTCATGTACCATCAAATCAATCATCTCAATATGATCCAAGCAGAAAACCACATACCAAAATGGGTGATTGTGATGCCAATGTCCTGCAAATTGATGGCACTCAAACCACAGAAAAAAGAAAGAAAGAAAAAAAAAATAGTAAATCAATCATCTGGTTTGGAACACCATGGCCATTCATGTCCCTTTCTTCTTTGACTCATTGGAAGCTTAAAGACATGATTCACAAATCAAAAGAGAGATCATAAGGACAATCATTAGAGTCAAAAAGGTGCGATGCTTGGAACAATGAACCAAATGAATCTCTTTTTGATGGCTTTGTCGTCGGATGATTGTCATGGAACCTACAATTTTCTGGAATTAAAGAAAGAATCAAAGTGCTATAGTGAATCCAATGTCATTTTTACATGCACATGATTTTTTGATAATTTTTTGTTTAAATCATAGAAAGAAAATTAGGTTTTATCTTTATAATCTTTTTCTCGAAAGATGCATATTGGTTGAATGCTATCGTATTCTATAACAATAATAAGTCGTAATATCCTAATTATAACTTATCGATATAGACTAGTATTATTTTGATTTTTTTCCAAAATATCAAAATTATTTCAATAAAACTTAATGATCTTTTTACATAGACTAATCCATTTGTTTTTTTTTTAATGTCAACCCATTTTTATAGCTAAAAATAACCCCTAATAATATCGCATCGCATAAAAAAAACATCAACATAAATTGCTTCAATACACACCAAAATTGTATTAAATTGTAATGGGACCAATGGAAAATACAAGTGTTTTGATTCATGAACAGTTCAAACCTAATGCTAGATGAAGACACCAATGATTAGAAGCCTGCCTTTGTCTAAAAGTATGTGAAAAGCTCATCACAGCTTTTCCTCTCTTGCTCCATATCCTTGTTATCTTATCCATGGAGAGATCCTTAAACCAACATCAAGACCAAGAGCTGCAAACTTTGCCACTTGCATCAACATCAGCACCAGCTCACCAAAGAGGAAGCCTCTAAATGCATGGCCACAAAACAGAGGTCAAAAAGGACAAGTCTTCCTCAATAATGTCATCTCAAAAGCTGGCTTTGGGCCACACCAAATTGGACCCATTTCCCACATGGGCTCAGCATGGAGAGACCTACCAAGCCTGGACCCACCCAATCCATTGCTGTGCCATCTGCAACCACACTTGCAGCTGCAAGCCTCTCTTCTCTTCTCTTCTCCGTCTTCTTGGCTCCTGTTGGATCCATCCTGTCGTCGGGAATGCGATCGGCTTCTTCGTCCTGATCGGCCATCCGTTAGGAAGAAGTCGGTCGCAGAATGTCGCTGCCGCCGTCGAAAACATCTTTTCTCTCTCAGGAGCAATTAGATGAGATTGCCTGAATTGAGCTACTCCATGAACAATTTGCTTACAGGATAGCAAGAATGATGGTGATATGCTTCTCTATTTTTTGTTCTCTGGCAACATGAACAAGGAATCAAGAGAAGTGTTTTGAGCCTAACCAGTCCTACTAGCACAGGATGTTTTCACCAGTGACAAGTTATCATCTGAACTTGAGCTCAAGATTTTGTTTAAACTGATCATAGTTAAGAAAATTATTATTGTGCAACAATACGATCGCGACGAAAATATTTTCGTCGATAAAAAATGCTTATGATGTTGTTTAGGAGAAACTACCAGACTTGAGAATCAAGTCCACCTTCCTTAGATATATATATATATACACTCCATCAAATTACATTTGTTGTGTGACTCATACACATTTGTAATATCATTTTGAGTACTCTAAAAACATATATTTTGTGATATGTTTAAACAAATATATACTAGATCAAATTGTATCACCAGAAGATTGTTGGTATATGACAGCAAGAATCCCCCTATAATATATATATGTGTGTCATAAGAGTTCTTATGCAAGTTGGGCTAATTATGGTTGACTAGCAACTTAAAGATTGATGTTTGCAACTAGGAGTGAGAGAGAAAGGATCCATGCAACCCATTAACATGAACAAGGAGCATGTATCTAGGTGTGTATGTTGGTCCCCCAACCCCACATAACCCATCTTTCTCAGTCATCAACTAGTTGACATACAAGTAGTTTTCATTGTTGCTGCATCTGCCTGGACCATTGTAATTAATGATGTTATATGTACTGTTGTAGTAGGCAATAATTGACATTAACCTTCTGTGATGGGAGTTTTTTCTTGTAGAGAGAGAGAGACATTGTCTGGTTATATCCAAGCAGTTGTTGTTATGGCAGAATAACCCAAAGTTCCTATTCAGAGAGAGACATGCTCAAATTAATCAACTTGTAGATAAAAAGGAATGATGAACTTTCTCCAAATCATTGAAAGATTTCCCCATAGTTGTATTCAGGGAAAAAAAAAAATTCAACATAAACATCTTTGATTGTGTTTTTTCTTCACTGATGTTAGCTGAAGAACTATAGTTAGAGTTCAAGATTCTTTAATTGGGTTTGGATTTGGGTTTAGATTCAGATAGGTATTCAAGGAGTGACACCTGTACCTGCAGCGAATCCCTTGATTGCAGACCCCGCGCCACTGCGTGTGTTCCCCTCCGATCCCACAACGCACGCTCCTGGAAGATGTAGCGGGTTGGGCGGGCAACACCAAGCCACGGTTCCCGGCAATTATTCTCATGAAGCCCAATCCCCATCCCACGCTCTACACGAAGACGGTAGACTCTGCTGCTCCCCACAACCATGTCTGAAGAAGGAGCTTACATGCCGCTTCGTGCTGCGTGATGGGAGAATGTTGCCGGTAGCATATGCTGCTCCGGGGGTGACTTGATCGGTGATGGGAGGGCGTGGAAGTGCGGCGTGGGGCTTGAGAAAGTGAAGTGACGTCCATGCACGACTCCTTACTATGGCCCTCCTTTTTCTGTCTCTCAGCTTTCCGCCTCTTGTCCTCGTTCGATAGCTTCTTTGCCATGTGAAATCCGTCGTCTTAGCACGACAGGCGAAGGTTTCAACAAGTTGTTTTTGGCATCATCATCAGATGGTATTGTTTGATGGAGCAGCTACGATGCAGATATAGGAAGTAAAGGCAGTTGTAGCCACTGTCAAATGAGACCACCGGGAAGAAGACAGTCCCATTCCATGCACCAACACATGGACTCCCCATGTTCACCATCTCTTTCTTCATAATCGACCACCGCGCCCACTGCTCGGTTTGATTGGTCTACGGAGCAGGAGTGGGCTGTTGAGTTTCCACACACGACACACTAGTGCAGCACACGGCCCTGTTCCCGGCAGGATTAGGAGCTCCCACACACGCTCATGGCCGTGCCTCTGGACCACCGGGAGGCACACGATGCCTTCGCTCTCGTGGTGGACCAGCATCCATCAACGCCTGCACCCCGATCACCATGCGTCCCACCGCCTGCATCGGACTGGCAGCATTCAAGCTGAGCTCAGTCCGCCCCGAAGATGAGCTCGCGGTGCAGCTGGCATCCCGATCGATGGCCTCAACCCCGACACCGCGACGGGACGTGTCGCGATCTGGTGGGCCGACAGATGCTTCCCGCTAGAATTCGATACAAGACAGAGGAGCAGGACGATCCTGAGGGCTTTTGCAGCTTTGCTGCCCGTTCAAAAAGATGGTATATGTTCCACGCAAAAGATGCTTCGAGTCATTTGCCAAACAAAACCTTTTTGCATCCGAAAGCAGACACTGTAGTAATAACACAGAAAGCCAAGCTAAAATCGAAAGCTAATGGAGAAAACATTTCTCAGTTCCTTTACTACGAAGCCTTGTTCTGCTTTCTTCCTCTGGAACAGAGCTAATAATATTCAACGCCACTGCAGCTCGGAGAGAGTTTAATTATCCACGTACTAATACTCTTCACGTGGCTGCGTTGTTTCCGTGCCAGTCGAGTCGGACACGGGCGGGCAGGTCACTCTGTTTCCCTTGCATGGACGCGCAAAGCTGAGCCGTGGGGGATCGCCGTGGAAGAAGCCCGTCACAGTCCGAGTAGGATGTAGTAGACCAGAGTGATGGGAAGAGCAATCAGCATTCCGAATATAACCCTGCAAGTTAGGAGATATGCTCAGTGAATTCACAAAGACCGACTGCTTCTTGTTACTGTTCGCTTGTCTTCTGCTTACGCCGTGCTAAGGATGGCAGGGTGGACGTTGTACTCCTTGGCGAACACGAAGGGCACGATGCCTTGCGGAAGTGCCGCCTAAAACACACAAACAAGAACATGGCATGTGAGTCTTCCCCCTGTGGTCCAAGCAACACAGCATGCGGACGTGTGTGCACACGATCATTGATCGTACAAGGAGAATAGACAAGCGACGAGATCGCAGTGTCAGAAGAGATCAGACGGCAGTGGTGACATGACAGACACCGAGCCCTGTTCGTTCCATTCCCATCCCGTCAAATCGGACGGCCGAACAGCTAGTGGCAATGCCGAAGATGGAAGAGAACACGAGAGCGGAGCAGTAACCTGAACGATTGCCACGTGGAGGAGGGTCCCGCGCAGCCCGACGGCGATGGACGCAGCGGCCATCACCGCTGGCCCGGTGAGGAACCGTACGGCCATCGCGAACGCCGCCGCCGTGTTCCCGCACGCTATTATCCGCGGCTGCAGCGCCATGAACAGCCCTGCCAGTTCACAAACATTAGCATCGGATACAGCCAGTTTTTGCTGAGCAAGCCGTGGATATAACTCACCTAAGCTAAACATGGCCATCCCGAGGCCAGCGTCGGAGAGTATAGAGATGGACTTCTCTACGATCTTCGGCATAGCAACGTGCCATCTGCACCCCAAAATCAACGACGACAACAACTTTAGACAGTTCATTACCAGGTCGATATTTCAAGCACTGCGTCCTGCTATCATTGTCTACCGATGGCGTACTGTAAAGGCGCTCAGAAGGTGGTGGTATTGACGCTAACCGGAAGGCGACGAGGGACCAGATGAGGCCGATGAGGCTGGAGTAGGTGTTGGGGTTGCGAATCAGCTTGCGCCACACCATGATGAGGATGAGGCGGGTCATTACGCTGGCGGGCGGCATCTGGTGGTGGACGGCCCCGCCTGGCCTCTCTTCTCCTTGGCCTCCGACGACCTTCGCCTCCAGCTTCTGCAGCACCTCAGGTGTGATCACCTCCTTCTCCTCACGTCCGTCATCCGCTCCCCTCCTCCCGTCTCCGAAGCTGAACTCCTCCGCGCGGTAATCCTCACCGGCTGCTGTAAACCGCTCACATTTAAATCGAGATTAGTTGGGATTATGGTCGGGATTAAGGCTTAAGAAAACGGGTATTAATTGGTGTTTGGAATAATAATATGTTAGTAACTAAACCTTTGGTCGTGGGGCCGTTGAGGGGTAGTTCGGCGGGCAGAAGCATCCGGATCTCCTTCGCTCCGTGATCGGCGCGGCCGCCGAGGTCCGACGCGGAGAGGTCCTGACCGCCGAAAGCGTGGAGGCCGGCCACCTCCGACACCGGTGACGCGCTCGAGCTCCACACGAACATGTGTAGCTCCTTTGCGTCCGCCGCCGCCCCGGTCGCCGTTGCCGTTGCGGCACCTGCTCGGTTGTGGTGATGCTGGTGGTTGGGTTGGGGATAGGGCTTCTTCCCCGCGGCAGAAATCTCCGGCGGCGGGTGGTGGAGGTGGCGATGGGGTTCGTCGTCGAAGTTGGAGGGACGCGGGGTGGGGCCGCGAGAGGATTGGAGGGAGTAGATGTCGGCGGCCCCGAAGCTCGAGGGGCGGAAGGTTTGGGCGGGTGCGCCCCCGCCGACCATAGCGAAGAACTCGGCGTGGTTGAAGTTGGACCCCCTCGGGGTGGGGTTCCTGGAGGAGCTGAGGGAATAGATCTCGGCGCCGGTGAGGTTGGAGGGGCGGGGGGTCATCATCGCCGACCTCCTCGACGACGTCGACTTGCGAACCGTGACGTGGATCTTTCCATCGCCGCTGACCTCGGCGGCAGCCTCGGTGGCGCCGGCGTCGAGCGAGACGACATCGGGGTCGATCCGGAAGGAGACGATCGAGGCGGCGGTGTCGGGGAACTGGTCGGCAATGAGGAGGCGGGCGGCGCGGAACTCGAAGAGGAAGAGCATGAGGGTGTACCAGATGATGCACTGGAGGACGACGATCTGGACCATGAGGGAGCCGGAGTAGGGCCCGTACATGGCGATGAGGAGGGGGATGCCCATCACCAGCGTGTTAGGGAGAGTGGACAAGGAGAAGACCGTGATGGACCAGTCGAGAGGGGCGGCGCCGCCGGGGAGCGGGCGGCGGTGTGGGAGCAGGTTCGACCAGGCGGCGAGAGCCCCGAGGACGAGCAGCTTCTGCAACGTGTCAGCGGCGACGAACCGGAGGTTCATGGCGTAGGGGTCGTTGGTGGAGATGAAGTGGAAGGAGAGGAGGGGCACCGCGAAGATGGCCACGAAGCGGTTGATGCCGGAGCACTGGTCCGGCGTGAAGATGCCCCACCACCGCACCGACCCGTACGCCAGTATCATCGCCACGTACAGCGGCACCACCGCCGCTAGCACCGTGTACAGGTCGTGCCACGAGATCATCTCTCAAGCTTGCAGCCCTTCTCACGTCAGTCTCTCGCTCACTATCACTTCTCTGCTGCCTCCGCCGCCACTACTCTGGCTAGCTAGTGATGTTAATCATGTTGATGATGGCAGAACAAAAATGGGGGCGAAGAGAGCTGCACACGGATAAATTTGCTTGGAGATGGTTGTCTTTGAAGCTGAAGTTGATTGGTGGTGACTCTCTTTCTCTCTTCTCCCAAGAAGTGAGGGAAGGGAAAGCAGGGGAAGTGAGATTTCAGTAGTAGAAAGTCTGAGGATGTCTTCGAGTGCGTGTTAACTATTGCTGTACATCTGCCCTCCCTGGCGGGTATTTATATATGCCCCACAAAGGAAGCCTGGAAGATGACAAGCAGAGCACTGCTGAGCTGGGATTGCTCCTATCTTGTGTTGGAGATGAAAAGTGAGATTGGATGAGGGTGCAGCATGCATCCTGTGTTTGATATGCCAAGCATCTGAGGGATCCATACGTCGCAATGAGGAAGAACCTGCTCGATTTATGCTTGTTAAAAAGGACTGGTACTTCTTTACACTCTGGACAAAGTCACAGGTATACACAAGATCCATGATTTATACATGCATCGAGTTCATGTCAAAAGCCTCGATAATTGTTATTCTCCTTTCAGATTATGTTTGAGATATTTTTCAGCAGAAAGCAACCAGACTTGTACCGAACTGTGGCATCTACATGAATTCCAGCTCTGTTCATGTTTCTCATGCTGAAGGAACGAGATTTACATGTTTCAATGGTGAGATTTCATTTGAAGTTGTTTAATTCATTTTTATAGACCTCTTCTTGCACTCAAATATCTACCTGAGTCGCTTTTTGGATTATGCTTTTATGTTTGTGCCCAACTGAACAGTTACCATGACTCGATCATTTGACATGACAAATCTCATGCAAGTGCTTTATATGCCTTATGAAAGTGATCCGCTTGCAATCAATCACCTGCATAGATATTCGATAGAACAGCCTGTGGCCATTGAGGCCATTAACATCTTACAGGTTACAGATGAGACCTTCAGTGGACTCTGAGCTTCCTGTGTTTTGGAAATACAAAATGTCACTGAAAGTGTTGACAAATTCTCAACTCCTAGTACACTTTTGTCAGCGTTAGGAAGGCGCCATTGGGTATTCACATGTGATGAATAGTCTCACATGGAGGAACTGTGTATTTGTTGAAGTGATATATGAGAGCTCTTGAATTAATAGATTGGAATTTTAGATCAGGTGGCACTACTCTTGTAGATGTGCCCATTTCTATCTTCCTAGCAAGACCTAATTTCTCCAAGTGATATTAGACCTAACTGGTACTGAAAGACTACCTTTGTAATTATAGCTTGACTCAATAGATTAGGCTTACCGATACGCCTTAGAGGAGGGAAGAACTCTACGAGACTGAAACTGAGTCATTTCTAAGGAGCTTGATAAACTGGACTATCAAAGTTTCATGCAGACCGTGAGATTAAACATCTTTGAGAATTTATTATTCTCAAGCTCAAGCTTGGAATGTTCCCTCAACTGATATTATCTGATCACATCTCTAAGAATTTCATCTACAACATCTGCAAGTATCATACTAACATTATATGATCAGCGAATGAATTAGACATAATAAGCAACTTATCTAGCATAAACCTCCATTGATATTGACTTTAGGTTTTTTTTTTTTCAATATACCTGCTACAAGTATCTGATTTGAAGTTATGTTATGGTTGATTGGTGGTGGTGATGATGATGATGATAATGATGAGAAGAAGATTTTAGGATCGATAACTTCCGATTTTATTTAAATCACAATATATCAGTTGAATATGACAACAGAAAATGTTATAGATCTGTTCAACAGTTGTAAAAAAAAAAAGATAGAGAATTACAATAAGTTGATTTAGATTAATATCAAAATCAGTCATTATATTCTTGATCCTCCAGATACCAAGAATGAAAATTTTCCAAACTGAAACATGTACCACACTAACAATCCATCTGTCCTCTCACAACCTCATAGTGAGGAGCCCATGCTTTAGTTACTTTTCCAACCATTCACACTATTCAATGTTTGTCCTATTATTCTCAAAGACATATCTTCCTAAATTGCTTTTGTTATGAACATGTATATGTTTAAAGTTTATCATACAGAGGCTAATGGTACCATACTGAAATTAATGAAGGTATCATTTGGCAGGCACTCTTCTCCAAGGTTGCATAACTCAACATAGCAATATAAACACATGTCAGTGAAGGGTTCTCTTCATATTTGCCTTCTCTCATATGCTTTTCAGCTGCATTTACTCCATGCTCGACATGGACCAGAAGTGATGACACCTTTGGTGATGGACCACTATAGTCAAGGTAACCATACCACTTGCTAAAACTCGGAATGAGTATTCAAGTAAATGTAATTATTATAGTTACTGCAGCAACTTGGAGGTGATTGGGACTGCTCAACTGAAGAGGAACATGGAGGGTTACCTTACATCAATCCAGCTCCAACTCAAGGAAGGATACATCACATACAGGTAACAGTTATTCTTCTCAATTCGATAAATTGTTGAAGTATATATTGAGTCGTATTATTATTATTATTATTTTACCCTTTAAGTTCTTAAAATTAGTGGTCACTCAATTCAAAATCTTTAAGATAGTATTAAAGTAGATGATGAATTCAAATCTTATATTTGTCTCTCTTTCTTAAAGTAATATTCATTCTTCATTTGGGCTTATACCACACACTCGGTGGTTTTTATTCACATGTCAAGTGGGCTTAGACCGACTTGTTCATGAGAGGAAATAAATGTTAAGGTATATATTAGATCCCCTTTGGAAATAGCAGTCAAATCTTTCAGATTTATAATCAGCATCTTTTGATTTTGAAACATAGGTCCTTATGAAAAGTCAGAACATCATAGAAACAGAGATGTGTTTGATCATGCAAGTCCCCTTCACTTTTTTTATGTCCGTCCAATAATTGGTATTGTGAAGTCCATGAACAACCAAGCCAGCATCTTTAATGTACTAACTTCTGATCAGCTATTGTATATAGCACTTTTTGAGGTGGCTAAAAGTGAGATGGTTGATTGAAAGCCTCAAAGACACAACCCATGTGCCCTGGCTGTTTTCACAAGGCATTTTCTCACACATAGGAACACCCATAAGAGCCAAATAAGCAGTAGGAAACACAGCAGAAAGATGCATAAATCAGCAAGAGAGAGCATCATCTTGTTCACAGTAGTTTCTTGTGAACATCCACTATCTTTCTTGACATAAACACGAGAGAGAGAGGGAGAGAGAACTAATCTGATCACAAGAAAACTCTTTTGAGCATGTAGTAGTAGCTTTCTCTCTCTCTCTCTCTCTCTCTCTCTCTCTCTTCTTCTGAACATGCATGAAACGAAAACATGCGTTGTTCTTAAACATGTTGATGAGGAGAAGGGCTAAGAGTGGTCGCCATCGTGGTGGCTGGTTCCAAGAACTGAATGAAAAGAGGAGTCAAAGTTGATGGATCTTGTTGTTTGCTCTTCACTTTTCTCGCTCGCTTTTCCTAGCCTCGTCGTGAGGTCGGGTAGGGCTTTCGATAGCGACGAGCGTCGAACACCACTCAAACATTCGGCTCCGCCTTCCCTCTCTCTATCTCTCTCTCCCTTCCTTTATCTTCTTTGTCGATCCTTGTTGACTGTCATCGTCACTTAGAAATCCAACTCGCTTTCCAGCCCATCCCATTGTTCCTTCAAATTTTGTGGAGTTCGCATTTACATAGTTTGAGATCTTTTGTTTCTATATGCCATTCCCATCGGCAGCCATGATTACCAATAAAATTTAGAAAATACTAAAGTTTAAAACCACTTAGTATCCCTATAATATCATTGACAACTTAAATTTACAGAGATAAACACAAAATTCACATTGTGTTTATTATAATAAACACAATGATATGATGATATTTAAGTTTTTTTCAGTTTTGTAGGGATATATATGTTTTAACTTAGATTAGAGGAGTAAATACAAAAACCATCAACTTTGGAGGAATATATATATATATACAAGAGGTATTGAAACCAAAGAGTCGGTGAAAGAAACAGTCAACAGATCTTATCAAGCGTATCAAGGAAGCCACAATGTGGGATGAAAGGTCCCCATGAACAGCATGTTGGGCGCCGCCCTCATCAATTACCTTTAGCATGCAAGTGGGTTGGGCAGAACGATCCTGTGGCCCTGCTATTGAAATCATGTGACTGTTTCGATTCAAAGCCCGATCTGACACATGAAAGTATAGCTTACGCAGCTTTAATTTATGGATATTGCAAGTCCTTATTTATTAGAGTTTTGCTCGCTTGACTCGGTATTTTATATAGACTTATACATAAAGTCATCATACGCATAAGATGAATATTAATATTACAATTCAGAGTTTTTTTTTTTGTTTTTGGTTAGTGTATTGCTTTACAAATAGTAGGTCGTAGCTTTGAGTAAATGGGTGAGTGTCATAAACATCATTTGATGTAATAATTTTTTAAAATATTATTCTAATCTAGAAGAATTATAACAAGGCATTAGTTGTTATCTACAATTAGTTGCTTTTTTATGTCGCATTTTATAGTGGAAATAATTATATGAAATTATCAAATATTACTCGGATGTAAAAAGTCAATCGAATGTTTGAGCATTATGATTAATGTTGTCGTTTGTCATGCTAATCACATGAGGTGTTTGGCTGACATATCAGGCTGCTGATGGAACGTCTGAGTTGGTGTTGAATTGATAGTAATATAACATTCAGTTGTTCACATGTTAGATCCCCTATCATCCATACACATCCTCTACATTGTCTCAACTTTTAGTATATAGAGAGTGTCGAGACATAAATTTAATAGATAATTTAATTACGTTAAAGGGAGTGAGATATGCTTCACAGTTAGATTCGATTGTGTCAAGTGACACAAAATGCTTCATGATGGAAGTTGAGAATGCTTCATAATTAGACTTGCCTAGTCAATGGATAAAAGATGCTTTATACTTAGATTCGATTAAGAGATATATGTGATGTGTTTGACTATATCATGGTTGGTTTAATTATGTCAAGAGTAATTTGGTTCAATAGTATTAAGAGATAGACGATACTTCCTAGCTTGGGTTCGGCCACATTAGAAGAAAAAGAATGTTTTCTAGTTGGGTCAGGAGATAAGGGATGTTTCATGGTCGAGCTTAATAGCATTAGGAGTTAAAAGGATGCTTCATAGTTGGATTCAATCACTTTAGGATATAGAGGAGGCTTCATGACTTGATTTAATCATGTCAATCGAGACATAGATTTGGTCGTGTCATCTAATTTGATCATGGCTAGGTTCGATTGTATCAAGAATAATAAGATTTAATAATGCGAAGAGATAGAGGATGCTTCCTAGTTGAGTTTGGCGAGAAAAATGATGCTTCTTAGTTGGGTATGAGATGTTTTATGATCGAGCTTAATAGCATTAGCAGTTAAAAGGATGCTCCATGGATTCAATCACTTTAGGAGATAGAAGAGGCTTCATGACTTAATTTGATTATATCAATGGAGACATAGATTTGATCGTGTCATCTAATTATATATATATATTTTTTGACGTTATAATCACCTTTAAGTTATTTCAATTGTCGTACCAGATTTGATTTGATTTGATTTCTGACCATTTAAATCACAGCCTAATGTCTGTTCATATCTAGCCAATCAAAGGACTTTCATGCCACCCATCTGTCAAATCGTTAGGCAACAAAGGAAATCATGAGTCTGGCATTCGATCTTTTGTTACTAATTAGGGGCTTCTATATCACCCATCAGTTGAAACATTGAGCAAACCCAAGGGTTAGGCGATGAAGGTCAAACAGTGCTCAAACCTTATAAAAGGGGGTATTTAAGCCTCATTCTCTTGTCATAATTCTTAATACCTTTGAACTCTCAAGTCTTCTAGGCCTTTGGCCTTTAGAATTTTTCACCCAAACCCTCTACTTGAAGGTCTAAGATGTCTTCCACCACCTTCTCTTCTTTCTCTTTTAGGTTAGACCAACCTTTAGTTTCCTTCACCCCTCTCAATCTATGTTAGCCTCATTTCCTCCTAGAAAGAGGTTAGAGCGTCCGTAATGCACTTCTAGAGTTGGTCTTGAGGATCTTCACCACCTTAGGTCTTAGATTCTTCATCCTGCTCGAGTTTGAGCTTATAGGTGTTTAAATTGGTGGTTGATTCTTCATCACTGCTTTATGTATATTTAAGAGATCTCACCCACCCAAGTTGCACTGAGCTCATATATAATAGTGACTAGTATTCGAATGTCCATATATAAGAACTCCTATCGAGTATCAAATATGGAACAGATATAGTTGAATCCTACCAGGAGAGAGGTCTCTTTAACATGATTCTGATTGTATATCGCTAAGAATCGCTCGATCATTTAGTGAGGATTTAGTATGGATGTGACAGATATCATTAACCTATCTTACCAATATTGAGATCCACATACCAGACTTTGATTAATTGAGAATATTCGCCATATCACTCAATAAAATGAGCAATGATTAGGTGAGAAATGGCAAATACCTCCTCCTTATTAACTAAGGATTTTCCAAATGGGAGCAGTGTGCCTGTCCCGCCTGCTTGAAGGAAGCCACCAGTCTTGGGCAGATGGCTTCTGACATGTAACACAAGCCCTTAGACTATAGCCTGGGCTGTATTCTTCCATCACAGGCCTTCTTCACTCTTTAGAGAATGCCAACCAATCTCCTGACATAACAAGACATGCCGCCCCCACTAAGCTACATGCATGTGAGACAGACAAGAGGACGTGAGCAGTGCCCCCATGTCTCAGCATTTGGCTTGCTGCCTGTGGAGTTGCATTAGCTGCTAGTGTTTGTAGGATGCATGGCTCAGCAGATGCTCCACCATAAAGTCTGTTCTGGCACTGCTGCAACGCAATAATTTCTTTCCAATGTCGAATGAGGCGGTGCAGCAGATTGCTCGACATGGGGGCACAACGTCTCTCACCTCACAGCTTCTTGCCTGTCCTTGCTTCAACAATAATGTAAGCTTTCTTTGAGCGTCAGGACATCTCCATCTGCATCATGACATGCATGTATGTGAGAGCAAATCTGAGCCCAGCAGAAGCTTCAAGTTAAATGAGTAGCTTCAATGGCCTTTCTAATAAAGAACTGGTCCTACTTATGGGTGGTCTTAAAAGTTTAATTGAACTCAGTAGTAAACATAAATGGTGAGCAATAATAACCAATTCCAGAAGCATATCTCACTGTCTCAATGAGCAAATGAAGAGGCAGCTAGAAACTAGATGATGAAAACTTACTAGTTGAATTTTTTTTGTCAGTCACTCGTATCAATGCATTTCACATGCTCAGTTGTTCATCTTCAACCTGCCTCATAGCAAAAGTTGATGGATTTATTCATTTCTGGAAAATTAGGTCACCAAGAAGTTATTTTTAGTGTAGAGGAACAAACACACAAGACAGACTCAGTTTTAAGTGCAAATACTGAAACACCAGGCATGGATGATAATAGTGTAGTAAGACAGGAAGCACACAATACAGGGAAAAACAAGCATTTCTGCCCTCAAACTCCAAAATTTTCAAACTAGCAAAAAAATACATTAATTGTTAAGCAGGGCAAAATGATTATACAGTGCACAGATTAAAAAAAAAAACATATTTCAGCCTACCTGCTTCAGTGCAAAACAAGCTCATGCTAATGATGAACAAGCACAATTCCAGATGAAAATACCATAAAATAATCAGCACAAATGAATAATTCCCTATTCAGAGTTTCCTCTCTGTAGATCAGATCTCGCAGTTCCTGGCGTAACGAGTGCAAGAATAACAAGCCCCCCAAGAAGAACGAGCAAAATGCCTAAGGAGTTGATTAATAAAGCCTCATTTGAGTAGCGTAATATTGTCTTGCTGGCCTGAAGAAAAGTAGCCTTTTCCAAGAGGCCAGTTATCGCTGTAACCACGGCAAGAGCATATATGTATGCCCCGAAAAATACATGCCAAGGAAGCAAGAAAGCTCTGCTACTTCTTGAGCCACCAGGATACCAGAAGGTAGCAAACCCCATTCCCCACTGCACACAAATCAAGTTAAAAATCACTTGGTAGAAGTGGTAGAAAAGAAACCCATTTGCTCACGAGGTTAAATGGTAGGTTCCGAAAGCATCAACATATAAAGCACCTGGATAGAAAATAGCAGGATACATGCAAGCCCCAACCATGAGTGCAGACTGTAGAAGTTATCAATGCCCTTGTCATTGTGGAACTTTAAAGCAGCCCATGTGCCAATTAAGCCCAAACATAAAGCAAGGAACTGAATTGATAGATGCACTGCCTTTTTGAAGCTCTTGGTTCCTGGCATCGTCTTGTATGCTAATATAGCTGCAATATATCCACGAATGTTACTGAGTGCAGAAAAAAGGGAGAGAAAAAAAGAGGAATAGCAACACAAATACATATCACCATCACAAACTTCAGTAATGGCTTCTAGTGATATACAACTTCAAATTATGGTTGCCAATATCAAATAAATGCTGTAACATGACATTTGAAAATCCACTAAACTTCAAGACTACTAATATATAATATAAACCATATTTTCTTCAGTCTACTTGATATACTTGGGTGAGTCCACTCAAATTTAATGAAGTGACTTAAATGGGAATGGTCAAGCTCTGGAAAATTCCTGACTTGACAGTTGACTCCATTTCGTGCCAAGTTTGTGTGGTTTGGTAACCTGAGAAACTTGACTTGCTTCTGATTTTTAATCTCCCCATTATTTTTATCGCAACACATTCTCCTGCTTTCCCTTCTGACACAGTAGATTCTACACCAAGTTCCTTTATGACTCTACCAGCACTGTAAGGCCAAATTCTCTTTTCATCAAGTATTTGCTTTTGGTTCCATCACCCCTTAGGACATTAATAGCAATAATCATCATCAATATATGGTTCCAGTAATTTGGAAATGGAAATGCATAGAAATTATGACTCTTAACTGTCAAGAGTCATGGTTCCTAACATTCAAATTGCTGACACAAGAAAGAGAAAAGGAAAGAATAAAAGGATGAGAAGAGAAGACAAGAAAAGGAAAGGTAGACAAGGAGAAAAGACTGCCTAATCTATGCCAACCCATTGTTGGTGCCACTGCCATCACTCTACTGCTCTCATGCGATTCAAATTGCACCACTGCTGTTGGGGAGGGAGAGGATCTAGATGTCTGCAAGAGTCAATCAAAGGAAAGAGAACTTACGAAACAAGTGAAAATATGAAAGGAGTGAACAAAAATTGATGTCGCCTAAAGTCCTAGTGATACAACATACATGCACTTGATGAAATAGCAAGGAGGAATAGGAACGATATTCAGCATAAGCCTCGATCCAAAAAGATACTGAAACATGTTACTAATAAGCATGATTTGTGAAGTTGCCAAGAGATAAAAGATTGCCCTATTGTGGGCCAACCAGGTATTCCAAGAGACTGCAGACAAGGCATCTAATAGCTTCCTTTGAGATTACTAACTTCAATCGATCACCATGTTTACAAAAGTGTTCTTCCATGCATCAAACCTCAAGTCAATTTTTTGCAAGTTAAGGCAGCTATCTAGTCTCCTACTGTTTCCAGCCATGCGACAAAAAAAGACTGAAACAATCAAATCCACCATGGATGATACTGGTATGTTTGGCTATATCACATCTGAATTTAGTGATACCTTGAACTATGCATCAGACTGACTTTAGAGTACTCGCAAACAAAAATGCCCCATCGGTGATGAAACAAGGTCTTATGACAAGATTCAATATGATATCACCCCTGAAGTGCCAATTTCTACTCAAGCCAGTGGAGAAAGCCTTGACTGACAAAATGATTTCTAATAGGTAAATAAAAAGATCAACTGTATTGGTTGTTATTTAAGCTCATGTGAATCAATAAAAAATAATCAAAAAATGACAACTTTAATTCAGGGAAGAATGTTCATCTTCAATACATAAATAAGCAAATGAAATAGCAAATACAATCACTATGACAAAAAAAAATCGTTCATTGATAGATTCCATCTTGCAAATTCTTAACCAACATATGGTATAAAGCCAGAAGACATGTACCTTCACCATTTAGAAGTATAAAGCCAATCACCATTAACACAGGGTGCACCTAAAAAGAAAAAACTGAATTGTTTAGTTGATGTATGTATCAATGCAGAGTAATTGATGCTACTGTAACTTATTTTTAATGGAAAAGTCTCAAATAGTTCTAAGAATGAACCCACAATCCTACAATGATTTGCTCAACAACATCAAAGTGAAATAGTTAACTAAATATAACTTAATATAATTTTTTTTCATCAAATAGATTATGAGCTAATTGATTTTAGTGAACAACCTATCAAGGAAATTTTATTTTGTAGTTCCGGCAACATTCATATTATGGGTTATTGAAGCAACAAACAGGATCTTCTCAGATAGATTAATCATTGAAAATGAGAATGAACAAGAACTGCTTCTCATTTCACTTTTTTCTTTTACCAGTTGGAAAGAGAACCTGAAGAAGTTCTGACCTGGGAAGGTGCAGCATCAAGAGAGAAGAGGAGGAAAGACAAAAAGAAAGAGAAAATAGGTGAAAAAGAATAAGGTTCTAAGGCTAGTACCAGTACTTGTAACAAAATATTACTAAAGCGATATGGTATGGTACAATATGATTCATCTTTTTTTTTTTCTAATATGATACATCTTGAGAGGCCAATGAAAGAATACTAAAAATTATCTAATATGTTGAGGCTGATGGGGTTCTAATACAATTGGTACTTCGATAAGCTATCAGGGATGTACAGTATGGTCACCATTGTCAATACAGCATGGTATTTCAAATGATTAGAGAGAATAATGTGAGATATGAAATTGATATGGCCAACCATTTTTCTTCTCCGACATATAGTAACTTTTTTTGCCTGACATGCTCAGTCAGATATGTTCTCCCTCTTATCTGATACCTCCTTAAACGAAACTATTTTAGTTAAATTAACTTATTTAAATTATTTAAATTGCATATACACTTGGATATTGATCTGATCTTTCTCAATCAGACAAATTGACTTCGACTGTGAAGACCATATCCAAGTTAAATTAGATGTTTTCCAACCCATCACAGAATGCATACAAGACCCTACACTGAAAACATCATTAATTCAGCCCATCTATGCTTGCTATCCATTGACATTCAAATCATTAACCCACAGAAAACATTAAGCTACCTTAACAATCACAACCACACGATTGGCTCTAATTGCTATATCCTGTGCTGCAAGAACATGGACACAGGATTTCAACTAAGACACATATTCAAGTGTTAACATGGAAATAGTAAGGAGATGTGGGACAAGCAGAAATTACTTTTGTATTACCATATGCAAGCATGAGTCTAATAAGTGAATTTTTTGGAAGCCTCAAAACCCAAAAGATTCACTTATCACATCATGGAGCTGGGTTTTAGGCGAATAATTTTAGTCAATAATCAAAACACATAGTCAATAGGTTGACATATATTGGTCATATGGGTGCATGTGCCATGATTTATGAAGTTGGACATTACAGTTCACATGTCAGTGATCATATTTGCAATCAAGAACATACGTAATGAATAAAAAAATTAACCAGGGAATCTTAGGCTAAGTACTTGTGGCTGCTTATTTTGGATAAAAGTCATCTCCAAGTACATTTAGAATTAAGGAAACACCTCTTGTTTCATATAATCTTGTGATCTGGTCCACTCTTACACAAGCCCCCAATGCTTCAAGAAGGTAATCAATCATCTTTTCACAGACTGGCTTTATTCAACATAATGATCTTTTTGATGGATGGAATGTATATTTTTTATTAGTTCAACCATTTTAACTCGTGTAATGCTAGTACAAGGGGCATCCTATTCCTTAGTAGAGTTGGTCCTTCTTTCATCACATATAAAGTCATGGCTTTTGTTTCGATGGAAATACTGCTAACTCTTTTCAATTCTCACCATAACCACTTGACAACCCACATGTCACAATAAGACATTCTGGCATTAGCTAAGAATGGCTTCAGTCATTCTTTTTAACTCAAGAGTCAAATCCTCTGTGTTGAATACAAAGCAATGAAGAAAGTAAATTCTTTTGATTCTCAATATAACCACTTGACACACTACATGTCAAAATAGAGCATTCTAGCATTAGCTAAGAATGGCCTCATTCGTCCTCTTTAACCCAAGCTTCAAAACAACATCTGTGGTGGACCAACCAAAGCCCAACTACCCAAAGTGAAAAGCAGTAAAATCTTTATCACCTCCTAGTCATCGAAAGTTATTCTTTCAAATTTTCTAGTAAAAGTTCAGATAGACATGACTAATTTAAACTGATACCAGGGCGTTCTAATAGAAGCTGAGAGATATTCTAAATTCTCAAGAGTTGTTTTGTATTCCAAAATATACAGACAGCCACAATATATGCAGTTGATTTATATGCATTTTGCATATATTACTTGTCTCCTATAGGGCCATAGCTACTTGATAACTAACATTACCATTCCCTTTACATAAAAATTTGTTGATGCCATCAATTTCCATAATTCTGTGTCCTTTCTGTTTACTCCAAGTAAGGATGCAGTATTGATATTATAATGTAATTATATTCCCATGTCTATTGTGTGCTTAGAATTCTGATATTGTGCATTATTGCCATGGGTCTCAAGACTATCAGATATGGGCTACCCACTTGAATCTGTTCCCATCATTTGTCCATTTGAAGAAAGTCCTATGACCATCTTAAGCTATATACATTCTTTTTGCACTCTATCCAACCAATTAACTTTTTGGTATTCCCCATTGTATTAGTGCAATTAAAGTAATTTTTAAAAATTTAACATCCCTAAAAAAATAATTTCATTTTATTCAGAACCTCATATGGTGCCTCTATAACATACCAAATCCAATCATTCTTTAACCTTTCCTTTTTAACAAAATTTCTAATAAAATGATACTACCTATTAACTTAGCACAAATATTTGAGTATAAAGTTGGCAGTACTATCTCCTGTTGTTAAAGTAGGTTTCCTATCACAAAATCACCAATTGACATGTAGGTGTTTTCAAATTTAAGTATCATTATTTGTCAAGAATAGAATAATTCCTTATCTTCCACCTTTTTGTAATTGAAGTAATGGCTATAGATTGACACATAGGCTGCCAACAAAGTGGGAACAGAATCATAGAGGCTGATGCACAGAGAAAGAGAACAATATACATACATCCCTTGGAGATCACAATTATTATCCTCACTTGAGGAAAGATCTATGATTCTAGTATCTTCAACCACAGTTAAATTAATCACTAGCACTTTTGATGCTATGCAGTAGCACACTACCATCATTTAAATACTGATTAAGAACCAAAGTTTGGAGTCATAGTATTTGTAACTATCATAATTAATAATCTTTACAACAATTCAAGAGGATAACATTTAGCTAATGCTAATGATCACAAACTGCTAATATTGGCCTTTGAAGCAGTAACGATCATGATTTCCCACCAGAACATGTTCACGATGTTCTATTCCAATAGTGATTGTCCACACTATGGAGTGGCTGAGTGTGGCGGCCATGCCATCCTCCATGGGGACAAGATTCATGTGTGGCTCCTGTGTGGCCAAACTGAGTGCTGAAAACCTATGTTCAACTGCCATGTATTGAGCACCATCACCATGTACTGACTGTCAAACTATTCACCTAGAGTCGGTTTTAGGATGATAACTGAGGGCATCAACATATCATTTTCCCGGGGCAGGCGCCACCTGCCAAGTTTGTGCAATGTCACCTTAATTCCGAAACCCCACTACACTTTGAATAGGGGACATGGGGGTTACGGGTGACTGCAGCTGCTAATAGACATCCAAATTGCAACCAAGGGCAACCACAATGAATTTGTTGGTGTAGCACCATCTGACCACAGGAACCACCAGCACACAAAGCACTTACCTACAGATATGGAGACCCTCCATGCAGAGAAAGGAAGCAAATTCCCAATATTAGCTTCCAAGTTACAAGTGTTGCAGCACCTAACTCTCCTACCTTTGGCTGACTTAGGCGTGAAGGATTCCCAGACTCTATTCCATCCATCCTTTAGGTGTTCCCTTGTTTTGTGGGTTGCCTATCCCTCACTCCTTCCACAATCTGATGGACATCCAGATCACCTCAGCGCAGGTGAGGGAGAAGAGATGAGACGCACCTATCTTTTTCCATGAACAACTTATCTTGACAATTATTGAGACAAGCGGATGAAACATGCCACTGTAACCCAATACAAATATGGAACTTTAACACCTTGCTCAGAATTCATTGTTGCCAATCATTTTGAGTAGAATCACAAAGCTTCAGATAATCTATGAAACCTTTAAATTGTAATCATAACCTCAGATTCCATCCTCCTATAACCATAGTTAAGAGCTTGCATTAACACCTGGAGTGCCCCAAATAGTTCGACCCTACCAATTCTGACGAGCTACCCACCCAAAAGAAGAAAGAGAACACCTGCCATATGGAAAACAATAAGACAACACATTTCACACATCCTTTTCTGTTCGCTACGATTTTCGACTTGCCTTAACCATGTCGCTAAATAGTCGAATGCAGTATATTAATCAAAAGCCATTCTGCCACTGCAATTAATCATCACATGAATCAACGTTCTTCCATATCAAACTTTTGGGACATTTAACGTTTGATTGCGCATATCTCACCATCCAAACTCGGATTAACGGGAATCAATCAAGATAGTATCGGGAAAGGAAGAACACCGCGCATAGACACTGGTTCCTAAAACGAAGCAGTACAAGTCCGATTGCGGATCTCATCCAAGAAAACAAAAGGGCAATCGAGTCAGAGAACGAACTGGATTCTAAAGAGACCAAGCCGATTGTGGAGCTCATCCAAGAGAAAAAAGTGGGAAAGTAATTGCAATAGCATCAAAGGAAAGTAACAATTAAAATTAGGGCAAGTAGGTGTAAGGAAGTTACGTTGAAGATGAGATCCTTGTTGTCGGAGATGAGAGCCAATCCCCCCCGGAAGTGCACGGCCCAGATGAGGACGAAAGTCGCCGCCGCGGCACCCGTCAGGCGGATCAGAGGCACGATCGGGAACCACACCACCGGAGCGCCCATCCGTCGCTTTCCCCTCCGATCGGATGAAACCAAGCAGCGATCGAGGTGGGTAGGCAGTACGATGGCGGCGACGGTGCGAAAGTCTGAAGTCCTCGGAGATCGTGATGTGTTCGGCCGACCGAATCACCCTCGAAGATTTCCTAGTAGTTGACGTGGCTAATTATATATTAGCCCCCAGATATATTTTTAGCTATGTGATTTTTGATAATGGATCATTTAAATCCATTTCTTCATATTTAAAATATTTTTTTTCTTTTTTTAAAAAAATATAGTATAATTTAAGTATGAATTTACAAACGTTTAAGATCGACTTATATATCATATTGATTGATATGATATTTACTCATGTCTAAAATAATATTTATATTTTTAAAAACGTAACATATAAATTTGAGTCAATTTACGTGGTATACTAGCTCACAATAAATCATTAATATAATAATATATATAATTTAAGTTTAAAAAATAATTAAGGTCCATTTTAGCCTACGTGATTTTGGTCATAGACTACTTAAGCCCTTATGATTTTTCGTGTCTAAAATAACCTCTATATTTTTTAAAAATATATCATATAACCTCGTCTCATCAAGTCCGAGTTAGTAGATAGTCTACTTATGTGGCATACTAACTCATAATAAATTATTAATATAATGATACATATAATTTAAGTTTAAAAAAAAAACTAAGACCGCCATCAATAGTGGGAGGAGGTATCATCATAGAAGCTGTTGGGAAATATAGGGTGACATCACATGCGCAACGGAAGAACAGAAAATGAAATTCCAAAATTTTTTGCAAAAAATAAGGTTTCATCGTCGTGCAAAGATTGGTACGTAAAAACCTACAAAATAAAAAAACTATGCATACAAGAGAGATTATATTACGTAAGAAGATCGTATATCTTTAAATTTTAATAAATCTATGGGAGAGGATGAAGGAGGTTAATTGTCCTCCTCTCTAGCGGTGATCCACATGAATTGGGCTATGAAGACACTTTTCAAATCACTGCATAATCCTCCTCCCAACGAGCATCACGCAATCAAGAAGGGGCTGGCCCTTCTTTCTATCTACATGCCCCAAATAAGAGTTGTAAGTTGAGGAGAGGGAGAGAGGAGAATAGAAGATGATAGTAAAAAATCCTAACATATGGCCCTTTAGTTTTTTCCTATTTATATAGGCATCCTGTCAACTTAACCTTAATGGATCATGCCATATTAGGTACTAGATCTTCATCCAACTATCTAAACCTTTCATTGGCTCTTATTGGATCTCATCCATAGGATTTAATAATTCATGAGCTTATTGGATATCCAATAAGATAGGGGTTCCAACGAATATCTCATATCTGAACCTATACTCATTGCAATACATACCATATGTGCATGACCGACCCTCTAGGCCCAATATCGAGCTAGTCGTGAGTCATATTTGTCATAACTCTTTTTTGTTCAGTGAATTATTATCCTCATAATAATTTACTCGACTCATCGACTACGGACGTACTAGGCCACTACATTGCAATTCCCAACCATATAGGGGAATCCAATCTATTAGACCTGTCTGTCCTCATTTACTGTATATATATAGTCTCTTATCCATCTAATATCCCGGAGACCGTATACTGGGTATGATGTTGTCAAACTCATACGGTTTCTACTCGAGTCTCGCTCTAATCAGATTATCCTATGGAACTCTTTTTCTCTTAATCTGAATGACCATGGCTAGGGATTTGTTTAAAGTAAGAATACATGAGATATTCCTCTCATGACACCGAGAGCGGATGATCCTTTATTGACACTCAATAGTTCTTATAAGGTTAGTTGCCACTCCTGATAACCGGTTGTACTAGATTTGGAATTTTCAGGCCTATAAGTCCGGTATCAAAGAGTGGAGTATTCATACATGACATCCTTGGTGTCTCAAGTCTAAGGACCAAATACACTATTGAGATAACATAATTGATTTCCGACAATGAGGTATCATCAACCATTCAACATTCTGTGAGCGGATCAATCAATGAACTCATTCTCCAATGAGCACCTGCATTGTTTCTCTAGTATCCCCACACAAACAGCTATAAGACCAACCACCTCCATTATATGGACGAGTATATAATATACCAGTTTATTTAGTTATCTCGATGTCTCTCTCGAGTAACATATGATCGAAATTATTTAGGGTATGTGTTTAAAGGTGAATCTGTCTCATTATCGTGATCTCATTACGATCCGATTCTCATTGGATAGATCCATGGACATCACAATATATGTATATGTATATGTATATTTATGTATATATATATATGTATATGTATATATATATATGTATATATATATATGTGTTTATATATATACATATATGTATATATACATATATACATATATGTATATATACATATATACATATATGTATATATACATATATACATATATGTATATATACATATAAATAAATATATATACATATATATATATATATGTATGTAATGGTCTCTTGGTCCCTCTTCTTCCTCCTAGGTTTCTTTATTCTCATCACTTCTCACTTCATCCTCTCTTGCACCCCTACCTATCGCTCCTACAACGAGGTTGTCCAACTCTCAATTACCTCCACTTTCGATCTCTCCTGCCTCTGCCTCTTTACCTTTATCTGTCATTATAACCTCTATTGTTTTCTCTTCCTCGACAAGATAAATATTAAATTTTTTAAACTTAAATTATACATATCATTATATTAATGGTTTATTGTGAGTTAGTATACCATGTAAGCAGACTCTAAGATTTATATAATTCTGAAAGTAAAAAATATAACCTTATTTATTATAACATCATCAATTATATCGACGAAAAACATAACATATGACATCACATATTGGATCGATACAAAAGTGATGGATAAAAAGATAATTTCAATATAACTTCCATTTCTAGCACTTGCAAATTTGAAACTATAATTTTACTGGTAAAGTCACTAAAAATAAAAATAAATATTAAAATTATTTTTTTTATCTATCGTTTTGGTACTAATCTCAATATAAAATTTTTAAATACAGAAACATGATAGAATCATCCTCTTCCCCCTTCGTCTCACCTTGCGCCTTCCTCCTCTCCCCCCTTTTCTCTTTCATATCCTCCAACCCCCTCCTCTCACCACCAAACCCCCCCCCCCACCCCACACTCCCCCCCCCCCCCCCCCCCTCCCTCTCTCTCTCTCTCTCTATATATATATATATATATGTCTCCATCCACCCCTTTCCTCCTTCTCCGTCTAATTTGACGTACGTTGCTTGGCAACTTAACGCAAGTGACCAAGGACATCGTCCAACATCACTATGATGCTACTCATTGATTGTCGCTGCTCACTTATTCATTTGACGAAAAAAGAAAAAGAGGGTGTAAAAGGCATTTACAAAGGATTTTTTAGAATAATATTTTTTTAAAAAATAAAATTATAAATAGTAAATAGGGGTTATTTATTTCAAATAAATATTCTTATTGATTTAAAATAAAAATAATGAAAAACCTTAACTTCTATAATTTAATAATAATGTTAAGTTGGATTTAAACATAACTATAATACCCCCAATTAATACAACATTTGAAGTGAACGTTGACTTGAATAAACTTATAAGATTTGATGGATATACTATCACTATCTTTGGTTTAAACATCTTCGATCAATGATTTGGACTCAAAAAATTAATGTCTATCGTACTTGGAGATAAATCATGACAAATGTTTATCAAGATCCATTTAATATCGAGCATAGTAAGAAGGTTGAGTATCAAAAGACTCTCTATGATCAGCATAAGGGATGGTGGGAGGATTACATAAACAAAGGACAAGCTACAGATTATAATTATTTTGCTCTTCCTGCTGCTTGATTCACTCATCATCTAACCCAACTTGAAGTTTCCACTGAACAGAAACTTCAGTTCAATATTGATCATCAAATATGCATCATCACATAACTAAATCTGAAAACATCACAAACAAGATTTAGCAAAGTATTGATGTGTAAAAGAATGTACTTGGATGTTGTAATGAGGCATGCTTTGAAGCTATGAACTATATGGTTCATGTGATCATCATCACCTTTCTTGTTGCTTCTCAACTATTCCAAGCAAAATGAGTGAGCAACTGAGATCCAATTATGACTAGAAGAAATAGGAAAAAATCAAGAAGAAAAGACAAGAAAAAGTATATACATACAATCTAGCAATAACATGTGAAGGATGCTGAATTGCTGCTCTGTTGATGCAATTGCCAGTGCCTTACTCTGTTTTGGTGCATCATAAGTCCAGCTTATTCCATGAAGCTTATCATTAAACTCTTTAAGAATGTGATTTGTATTTGCCACTCTGAATGCTGCCTTTGCAAAACAATAATGTTGCTGCAATTTGACAGCAACATAGCAGAGTTCCAAAGTTTGACTAATTCTATGTAATTAATCCCTCAAACTCTTTGATGATGATGTTTCAATTCAAATATAAAAAGCACAGCCCTCATAAAACATGGAAAGATCTTACATTGTTTAGCTGTAAATGAGGCCTCATTGCTGCATACTCTGTCCACCATGTCTTTCTTTGTCTCAGCAGTGTTCAGCAAAGCTGAAGCAAATGCATCAAAATCCATCTTTTCCTCAACTTGTCCTCTCTACTGTAATCAATCATCAAATGTCATTCAAGCTCCATCCAATTTAGTATCACAAAAGCCAATCACCACCACCACCACTGTTGTTTGACTATGTTTGGCAACTTCATTACTTCTGAGATTGTGATGATGGATGGACAGCAAAACAGTGCATGAAAAGATAACAAGTTATTGTTCTATAAGAAACCTGAACAAGATCACCTTCAAAGATCACTCGATCTGCGGTAACATTCATCCATAGAACACCTTAAACTTCTCTCTTCCAAAGAGGAATATTGCACTACCTGACTTGATACTGTGCATACTTCATTCTCGCTCTTTCCGAGCAATAGATTCTGCCACAGTTGACCAGCATTCCAAATTACATACACACACAACATGAGAGAAGAACAATGCATAATGGCATGAGAAACAACAGGTGGTGAAGCCATGCAAGAAAAGAGTTGTCATCAAACTCGAAGCAAGTAAATGGTGAGCTCAGGGCCGCCGCTCCTGTCGGGATTCATCATGTAGAAGGCTTCGGAGTCTTGGGAACCCACCACGCGCTCGAACCTCGCCCTCATGTACATCACCTCCCCGTCGGCGCCGCCGTCCGCCGGCAGGACCCCGGCCCCCATCGTCACCGGCTCGACCGCCCGCAGCACCCTCCAGTCCGCCGGTCCGCACTCGCGCCGCGCGGCGTGGCCGTGCTTCTTGCCGTTGCAGTAGGCCCGCCACAGGGGCTCCTCCAGCAGCCGCCGGTTCCCGGTCCCTGCCCGCCGCTCGCACTCCAGAGCGATCCTCACCAACCCCGACGCCATCTCCCTCACCAGTGCGCGGGTGGAGGTCGCGAGCTCGATCAGCATCGCGGGGCACGCTCGGGGATCCACCTGGATCGCGAAGTGCATGTGGCCTCCCCGGCGGCCGTACAGAGTGCCGGTGACCCGGCGGCCGAGGCCCAGTTGACGGTGCCGACTGCCGATTGCAAACGACAGCACCGACCGGAGCCTCGACACGGCTTTTCCGGCGGCTGAAGCCGAAAGCACCTTCTTCCTCTCGGACTGCGGCTGAGCCGTCTCCAGCTTCACCGACGCCTCGTCACCGTAAGCATACCGTGCCGAGCTGACGCTGGAGAACGCAAGGATTCCCTCCTCTTCCTCCTCCTCTTCTCCAAACCTTTTCCCTTCGCCGCCACCCAGCTTTCCAACTATCCAATGGAAGTGTCTCCTGGAGAAGGACAAGGACTCAAGGGAACCTCTTGCGGTGATGCTCCTCATTTCTTGGAGATACATGCCGATGAGACAAGAAACAGATGGTGATCAAACAGCGACGAACGACGAGAGATACATGCCGTCCTTGGAGTCCTTTTTATCAGCCCTCGAGTACTAATCGATGACTAGATGACACTGACACGAGGTGGGAGTTGAGCAGCTCACCGAACTGGTCTCGAGGAGAACAAGTGAACACAAAGAACGACATGGTGCCCGAGAGAGGGGAAGAAAAAGAAGAAGGTTGACTAAAAAGGATGCTGTCGGCGTGCGCACTCGGGAGGCGAGGAAGAGTGAGAGAAGAGACATTTGACAGAGCTCAGGCAGTCGATTAGGACAAAACAGTAGCAGCAACAAGCTGCGTTGACAAAAGCTACAGTACTGTCTGCCCTGCCTCTGCTCTCCGGTTTGTCTTCCTTTATTTCCTGGGAGCAACATGAAGCATGTATGATTCTGCTGACGACGGAAAGGTTGCAGCAAGACGATGTTCTTGCAGGTGCCAATTTCTCACAGACATAAACAGTACTGAGAAAGAGCTGATCAGCGACTCTACCGAGATGTATGATGTAGCAACAGTCACCAATTGATTTGACTGATGGCAAAACGAGGGGCAAGAAGGCTCAACCTTGGGGCTTCTTCTGAAACTGCGGGTGTGTTCTCATGGACGGCCATCCGGTAGAACCTGAATGCCATTTCCAGACTGAGATCTCTGCCATATCTGATGCAGAAAAAAAGGTTTTCTTCAAGAAAACAATATCTATATTGCTGAAAGGGATCGATCTATAGAACAACCATCAGCACTCAGAAAGGCAAAAAAAGAAGAGCTCCTTATTGAATCAAGCAATCTACGTATCTATTTCCTTCTCTACAGAAAGACTTTGATCAAGTATTTTACATTCCTTAAAAAGTTAATCAAACGTCAAGTTAGATCCAAAGAATTGGGTGATGGCTATACCACCTCGTTCGAATCGGACTCAATCTCTAGAAAAACAAAAAAAAGGCATTGTGGTGTCATCATTTAAGAGCAAATAATGCATTGTTGCACATATTTTGAGAGAATAGGATATCATGTGTATCATCCAGTAGGCTGGGTTCCTACCAGCAACAACTGTAGATGTAATTGAACTTCCATTGTCAATCCATGACAAGCATATGGATTATTTTCATTTACTTTTAAGAGTTTGATGACTGTCACTGTTCCAAGTGTCCACTGGCATGCAGAAGACAGACAGTCTGCCAAAAGGCAATCTACTGATGATAACAAATGTATTTTTGAAGAATCTAATGAGTGTCTGGTTTTGTGGGGGCTTTTCCAGATGGCAAAAAGGCATTATTTCATGTAAATATTCTCATGCCTTGTCAGCTTTTTCTTCCCAGCTCATCATTTTCATGGCCACATTAGACTTACCATGAAGATGCAAATGGGAAATTATTTGATACTGTAACCTTAAAAGATGTGGTCTATCTGAATGCTCTGTTAGCATCCAAAGAAAGAGAGTAGCTAGGAAAGGAGGAGACAGGTTAGGTTACCTATCATCCCCTTGTGTTAAGTTGCTAACCAAAGAAGTACATGGTGTTTGAAATCAGGATCTTTGTTATAATTAGTTTGACCAATAATGCATGCACTTGAGACCATAAATCAAATTCAACTACATTACAAGACATAATTGACTTCTGGCTTTTTAGATTTAAAAACATTAATTATTTCAGCAGATTGGTCTCATTATTTCTTGCATGCTTGGCCATGAATGTAATTAGGTATTAGATCGTTACAGGATAAAATGAAAGAAAATCATTAAAGATGATCTGACCATCATATCATATCATTTTTGAGAATCGTTGTTGTTTCGTCGATAAAAACATTAGACTGTCATCTAATAAGACTTTGGGCAGGCTCTTGGAAGCTGCAGCTTTCATTCAGTTTAATTTCCTTGTGTCATCATGTTCATCATCTCCCATCCATCTGTTCTTGTTTAGCTTGAACATTCTATGTGACAACAGATCAGCACTAAAGTGCAGCATAGCAGGAGGACCAGTTTGAACAAACAGATTTAGTCACTCTTGCAGAAATCTATCATATCTTTTCTGTTGTTTTTTCTTTGAACTTGTTTTTGCTCCTTATAAATGTTTCCACTTGTTCTAAGATCCATCCAACATACTTAGTATGCTTAAACTCATAGTTATGTAGCAGATCCATTTGGCCTTTATCAGTAGATTAAATTCTTCTTTCACTTCCAATGTGAGATTGGATCTGTAAAGTTTTTACTTGGAGATTGGATCAGTTGAACATACCTCAGACTATGAAGTGCCAACACAGATCAAGACCAAAAATAACAAGAGTATTCTGAGGAAACTGCACAAAAAAGTAGATCAAATGGGAATCCCTTTCTTGGCCAAAAGAAATCAATATTGATCATTCTACAAGACATGCAAACTGACAGACACTCCACATTAGCATTCCTCAGCATTGAAGACTAACAGTAGTTTATCTCAGAGTTTGTCACCTTGGCAAACTAAAGCATGATATAGGGCCAATATATCACAGGGAAAAGACCCCAACTGGCTTGCTTGATGGTCTATATTAAGGTTCATTTTCTCCTTCCTTTTTCTCTTTGTATTTTGTGTCACATAAAAATGAATCTGGAGACAAAGATTAGGCAGACAACTGCAATCAGAAATAAATTCATGATCAAGATTAGCATGATCAATCCATATCAAATACCCATATATCCTATTAACGCGGTTCCTACCTGCAGGAATAGCACACATATAAGAATCTCAGATGGAAATATATTTTGTTGTAGTGTTCTATCTATCCCATAAAGATCATGACAACAGCTACAAGTCATGAGAAACAAATAATAAACACAGCACTGCAAGCTATCCATCCATCCAAAGAAAAAACAAAGATGGATGACTTGCTGAATCTGTAAAAAGACCTACATCCGAAATCCCTAACAACAATGGTGGCAAAGAAAACCAAAACAAGCGTGGACAATACCAGGAACACCAGAAAGAAGCATGCAACAACACTAACACTACTATGATTCCCTATTATTAGGTACAGTGCAAGAGAGGCATCTTTAGACCACAAGGATAACAACAAGAAAACCCTCATAAGACAGCACACTCAAGCCAAAATATTCATATAGACCATAGAAGCCCTCAGCACAAATCGGTCAATTAATTTCTATCTCATCAAGTTCATGAATCTATAATAAAATATTCTTCCAATCAAGTTGACCAAATCGGTTCTTCTAAAAATAAGTCAATTCACCCTCCCTTTCTCTCTCTCTATGTATAAATACATTCACCATAAATAATATACATGGTCCTATTTAATCAAGAAAAATATATTATAAATTTGATTAGATTCTTATTATGATTATAAGCGAATAGAAAAAAATTTAACATTCATTAGGAGATAACATTGATAACATATTAACCAATAAGAGAGACTCTCATAATTACTTATCATAAACTTTTTGCTCTCGTCTATAGATAGATAATACCTCTAATGAGCTATATACGATATAATATCTATATCAATCTCTCTTGATCCCTATTCCATCGCTTATAATAGTCTTACGAAGGATAAGAAGAGTAAAAAATGAGAGTTTAGTTCAAGTTATAGATTTGTGTTATTGTTGTTTGCTAATTAGATTACAAAGTACGTTCTCGAATCTATTAAAGTTTCTTAGAATGGTATAGAAAGATATGCATATTTAATATTTGATCTATTATTATTTGATTTCAATTCTTGACATTAAGTTTTTTAGATAATAGAAGCATGATTAAAATTTTATGCCTATAATTGTTTCCAGTTATTTTGAAATCAAATAATTTAGATCATAAAAATATATTAGATCTATTTTATATCAATATTTGTTTGTGAGCACCCTTCACTTGCGAAAGAGTATTACCGATCTAGTTATTTATCACATTCGCCCTAATCACCTACTTATGGGCAATGTAGGTTTTTCGTGTGGAGGATCTATGAACGATAGAACTGAATGTGGATGAGTTTTTCCTCATATAATTTATTTTTAGTTCTATTTTTCCTTAGTTTAGCCTATTTAAGATATACTATAATATAAATTAGGATAAATATAACTTGAATGTGCTGGCTAGTATGTGTATTTAGAATGAATTAATGTTAAGATAAAAAATCTCATAATATTTTGACTACTACTCAAGGAGTTAATAACAAGAAAAAAATATTAAAACATTATTCACCAAATAAATTTACTATTTTTCCTTACTTTAGCCTATTTAAGATATACTATAATATAAATTAGGATAAATATAACTTGAATGTGCTGGCTAGTATATGTATTTAGAATGAATTAAGGTTAAGATAAAAAATCTCATAATATTTTGACTACTACTCAAGGAGTTAATAACAAGAAAAACATATTAAAACATTATTCACCAAATAAATTTATCGGGTCTGAAAATATTAAACAAACTAATGAAAAGAAAATCATCAAATTAAAGTACTTTTTTTGTGGTAATAGATGACATATGAAAAATGACTACGTTAGACTTGATTAAAAAAGAATTGTATAAACTTAACATTTCAAATCAAATATTATAGAGGTTTATTCTAATAGTTGATGAATTGATTATGGTACTTTGATTTATGTTACCAATAATATTCAAAGATTTTTTGAACTTGAAAACCAAAAAAATATGAAAGATTCGTTATTACGGAAAATCATCTGAAAGAAAAGTGATAGTAGTGGAAACTTATTGCCTAAGTCAAGAGATGGCTCATATGGTAGATTGTGCGAACACATATTATATTTCTACTATTTTTAAAATTTTAGTTTTTCTATTTAGAATTAATAAATTAGGATATTATCATTCTATTAATGATGGTAAACTCAATATATTTTATGATTGAATAAAAATTGATTCTAAAATTTTATATGATGGTTTATACATAATTAATTTAAATCTTAAGTTTCAAAGATATTGGTGGCCTTGTAATTAAATATTGGATTAAAACGTAGTTTTAATGATGCATATCTATAAGAAAGAATTTATGAATTAATAAATAATATTATTTTAAAAGATTTAGATTTTATTGATGTGATGTTTGCATATATTGTATAAAAAGAAAAACCTAAGTACATAAAGAAAAATACCAAAGAACTTATTGAGATTATTGAAATTGATATCTACATACCACTTCATATTTACTCTTTCAATAGAGAGAGATATTTGATTATAAATGATATATCAAGATATGATTATAATATCTAATACATAAAAAGTCTTAGGTTGTTGATACTCTTGATATATATATATATATATATATATATATATATATATATATATATATATATATATATATATATATATATATATATATATATATAATTGAGAGATAATTAGATAAAAAAAATTTAAGTTATCAAATCTAATAACGGTGGTAAATTTTATAATAGATATGATGAATAAAGTCATAATCCTAATCCTTTTGCTAGATTTTTATAAAGGCAGATTATTTATACTTAGTGTACCATCGTACTATAAGTGACACAATAAAATGATATTACTAAAAGATACAATTATACTCTTATAAATATGATTAGGACCATAATGAATTATTACTTAATACTCAAGTTGATGTGAGATAAAGCTCTTATGACAACTATGTATATCTTAAATAGGATTCTAGTAAATTGATTCTATTAACTTCATTTGAGTTATAGACTAGTATAAAATCTTGTTTAAAACATTTACATATTTGAGCCTGTCTTATAGAGATAAGAGTTTTCAATCTATATAAAAAGAAACTAGATCCAAAAATTATTTTTAAGTATTTTATTGATTATCTAGAAAATTTTAAGAGATATAGAATTTGTTGCCTTAATCAATGAGAATAGTAGATTATGATAATGTAAGATTTTTAAAAAATGATAAAATTAATTAGAGTAAAAATATTAAAAATTAATTTTAATATATAGGAGATAAAGGTTGATACTTTTTTATTATTTCATATTCGAGAAATATTATTCTTCAAATTACTGTACTAATTGATGAGGGTGAATAATAAAATAATATTGATAAACTCCCACATGATGTTCATATCATCACTAATGATCTTGTAGAACAACCATATTTATGAAAAGATTATAAAAGAAACATGATTTATCATTTTTGATAATTATATGATATATCTACAATAATTATATTGTGACATACAAATCAAAATGAACCCTTTATCATTTTTAAAAAATAATGATTCTAAAAGGTGGTATAATGCACTAAAAAAAATAAAATCGATAGATTTGAATAGTGTCTAGGAACTTATTGAATTGTCCAACAACTATCAACCGTAAAAGAGTCAATTATAAATAGATCTTTAAAAAAAACATATGAGTAAAGGGTAATACCGAACGATATAAAACTGGACTTATGATGAAAGGGTTTTCTAAAAAAAAAGACATTGACTTTAATGATACCTTTTCTCTAGTTTCTAAAAAGAATTTGTTGAGGATCATCATAATATTAATAGCTCATTATAATCTTGATTTATATAAAATAATATTTTTAAATGAGAATCTAGATTAGAAAATCTACATAGAATACTTGAAGGGTTTGTAGAGAAGTAAAAGGAAAGTTGGGGTTACAAATTTAGAAAATCTATTTACGACCTTAAAGAAGCTTTCAGATAATGATATATAAAATTTTATGATACCATTACTTTCTTCAGATTTAAGAAACATATTATTTATCAGTATATATATTTGAAAGTAAGTAAAAATAAGTTTATTATATTAATCTTATATGTGGATAATATTTTATTTGCTAGTAATGGTCTTGGTTTATTATACGAAACTAAGATGTTTCTCACTAAAAGTTTTAAGATGATTGATATGAATGAGATAACTTGTGTTATTAATATTGAGATATTTAGAGATAAATATCAAAGATTACTAGAACTATCTCAAGAATATATTGACTAAGTCTTGAAGAGATTTAGTATGTAGTTTTATTCTACTAATAATACACCTATAACTAAAGGTCAAAAATTTAGTTAAAACTAATATCATTAAAATGATCTAGAAATGAATCAAATGAAAGATATTTCTTATACGTGTATAATTGAATGTTTATTATGCTTAAACTTATACTATACCAAATATCAATTTTATAATTATAATATTAGATAGATACTAAAACAAATTAGGAATGAAATATTAAAAAATTATAATAAAATTAATGTGACATCTGTAATAAATAAAAAATTACATACAGATCAGCTTGAAGTGATAGAATATTCATATGTTGATTTTATAAATTACCTTAAAGTAGAGTCCATTTCAAGATTTATATTCATGTTAGCATGAGGGATAATTTCTTGAAAAAGTATAAAATAATTATTTATTATATTATTGATAATAAAAAATTTGTAGCTTGGTTTAAGGTCATAAATTAAACTTCATGGCTATAAAATTTTATCTTAAGATTTGATATGGTCAACTCAATTGTCAGGTTACTAAAGATATTTTGTAATAATAACGTAATAGTTTTTTCTCTAAGAATAACAAATACTCTAATGATTCCAATTAAGAAAGAATCTAGAAACAACAATTGTTAATTAGGAACTTAAAGACTATGTTGATGATTATTGATCCATTTACTAAGATTTGACATCATAAAATATTTAAATAATATTAAAAATAAAATTTATAAAAATCTCTATGATGATGCATGTTTAAGTGGATATTATTATTGATTTTTCTTTACTTATTTGATTAAAATTATTTATTTTTGTTATCATATTTATATGTACATTTATGCATATTATAACTAAATATAATAATAGAATTATCTTAACCAGGCTAATTATACAAGTTACTATGGATTAAATTAGGAAAGACTAATAGTATTATAGCATATAGAAAAGGGAATGATATTAATGATATACAATCGTTATGACTCATTGGACCTAAAGAAGTATTATTATATTTATTGGACCTATTGATTTAATTTTAAAAATTTATGATCATGTATAAAATATTTTTAAAAAATTTTAAAAATCTAATTAGGTAAAATGGTTTTTCTTAAATAAAATTGTATTTTATTTTTAAAATTTTTATATCTCACTAATTAACGGATCAAGAGGTAAAAAGTTAGATTATATGATTTTATTTAATTACACAAGATATATTATAGATTTGATTAAATTCTATGATTCTCAACCAATAGAAAAAAAATCCGTATAATTCTTTAGAAAATGATAGGACTTTCTTGATTACTTATTTTAGATAATATACTATCGTTTATATAAATAGAAAGGACCTCTTAGGACTATATACGAGATCTATTCTCAATCTTCTTTCACCATTGCAACTATGAAAAATAGAAAAAAAAAAAGAATAAAAATCTTATTTATTCAGTAAATCTTTATCTTTATATTTGCTGATTGAATTGATTATTTCATTTTATAAAATTTTTCAGAATGATATGGAAAGGTATGACTAAAATTTTTAATTTATTATTATTTAACTTTAAAATCTGACATTAAAATTTTTTTATATATAAAATGTACGATTAAAATTTTATGTTTACAGCTTGACCACCGCCATCCATTAATAGGACATAAAGAATGCATTGCCCTGTCCTCTCTATCCATCGCTTTCATCTCCCACGCCTCCACACTGAACGAGCCATTAACGCGTTCTCCAACTCACTCTCTTGCTCTTGGATATAAAAAACCAGCCTTAAAACAGCGTCCGCCCCACCTCAAATGCCCTATCAGCCTCAAACAAACCACCCAAAACAGCCACCTTTCCTCCTCCTTCCGATCCTTCACGACGTCCGACGCTACCAGGGGCTTCGTCGTTGGTATCGCTTGACGAGTGACGACATCGATGGGTCGTGGGCTGCATGGCGAGCATCGGAAGCAGCTGCGGGACATATTCGACCGATTCGACATGGACCGGGACGGCAGCCTGACGCACCTGGAGCTCGCCGCCCTGCTCCGTTCCCTGGGCCTCAAGCCCACCGGCGACCAGATCCACGCGCTGCTGGCCAACATGGACGCCAACGGCAACGGATCGGTGGAGTTCGACGAGCTGGCCGTCGCGCTCGCGCCCGTCATGACCGAGCAAGCCTTCGTCAACCAGGAGCAGCTCCTGGAGGTCTTCCGGTCGTTCGACCGGGACGGAAACGGGTACATCTCGGCGGCGGAACTGGCACGGTCGATGGCGCGCATGGGCCAACCGCTCACCTTTCTCGAGCTCACCGAGATGATGCGGCAGGCCGACACCGACGGCGACGGCGTCATCAGCTTCGAGGAGTTCGCCACCGTCATGGCCAAGTCCGCCGCCGAGTTCCTCGGCCTAACCCTCGTGGCATCATAATGATGATCGGAACTCGTTCGTTGCCTGTTCACCAATTTGTCGGTTTTGGCGGTCTCCGTTTTTACCTCTTTTTTGGTCTGGAGCTACAAATGGATCTGAATCCAATAAATGTACAGAAGATGATGTTGGAACGGAGTTCAGCATTCTTCAAGCTAAATTTGTGCCACTGCACCATCTGATCAAGAGAGTGTTTGCGTTCATGTCCGTGTCCTCTGTTCATCTTCTTCATGGTTCTCTTCCGATCTCCTTCAACCGTTGGCATTTCTTCATGTCCATCATCTGCTTGTCGGTGTGTTCATGCTTGGTTGGACGTGGTGGGGGAAGAGCTCAGGACGCATGTGCTCCTGTAACATGATAAGGTCAGAAGAAATTTCTTGGTGTGCTAATTTACGACTTGTGGTGGTGTAAAGACAGCTGCATGGCAACTGGCCACATGCCATGGCCACCTCTTATGACCTTCATGTCAGATTCCAACTAAAATAATACTGTTTCTTCTTCCTCTGGAACAAAAAGAGCAAGAGTCTTAAAGTGAGATGAGCCCAATTTGATCTGGGAACAGAGCTCAGCATTCTACAATGGCATCACTGGGAACAGAAAAAGGAAAGAAAAGAAAAAACAAACAGCATTATATATAATAAATTCAAGTGGAAAGTTGAAAGGATCCATACTTTGATAAAAGTTGATTGATTATAACACAGAGATCAGATGGTAGAAGATCACAAAATGGGTTCTTGAAAGTTTTTACTATTTGTCCACTGAAAGCAACATTTTGAGATTGACTGACAACAAAATCCTTCCCGTTCATGGCCATTTCATGTTCCTCTTCCTTCTTACCTAAACCACCATCTCTGGACTGCGGAGATCGGGCTGTTTAGGAAAGGAGCATAGCGGTAGATATACGGATTCACAGTACGACCGATCCTGGCCCATGCGCTCTGGTGATAACCAGCAGTTACTGGAACATGGTACATCACCTTCAGCAGCTGCATCAACCATCAAGGAGGAGCAGAGAAATAGTCAACAACAATGACAATAATCTACAAAATTTAAATGACTTCTACTCGGAAGACAGGGATGCAAAGTTTCTTATTTAATTCTCTGCAAGAGTTGGTTGAAGGTGAAAATGGATTAAGTAAATATCTATTTCCTTCCCTAGTATCAGTAGAGACTCCTCTTTTTCTGGATGCTTGAATACAACCCACATTGGAAAGATGTACCAATGAAACAAACAATCACAGCAATTGATACTAAGATATGGCAGTTGCTCACCTGTCCATAGCATTTTCCTTAGGAAAATTGATCACAGTTCTAAATGAGGTCTCGCTTGTTTAACGTGTAAAGGTGTTAGCATTTGAGCTACCTCCAGGTAATGACTAAATATAAATGTGATATTGGTTGTGTGTGTTCATAGCCAACAGAACTAACCTGCCAGTATATGAATGTCTGTATTATGTTGCGCTGCCACCTGCATCAGCAAAATTAGAAATTCTAAAGATCAGAATTTGAGAAGATGAAACACGGAAACAACAGAATGATGTAGATTGACTGACGAGAATAGAGATATGATTAGAAGAAAGCCCATTCCAATCTCGGCATTCGAACTGAGAATATTCAATGTCGTTCCTTTTGCCTCTACCCACAAACAAGGTTCCTCCATGTATTTCCTGTGCATCAAATGTGTAACCATTACTTCAGTTGATTACTCTTTATCATTCGTTCTCAAGAAGCAAGTAAAGCACCTCACAAATCTTAATCAAACAATAAAAGATGCACATTATTTTGTATCTGATATAAAGATCATAACGACGAATCAAATTACCAGACTTGTGATCAATAATGACGAATTTTGAAACAAATTTTAAGTAAATATGGCATGTCAGAATCAGAATGATGCACAAGAATAACAATAATTTGCACCGCCACATTATAAACTTTAATAAAACTACAAGCTCATTCAATAGACACCCACTACATACCAAGAAAATAGCTCCGGACAAAGCTTAAAAATAACCAAGCCACTGGAGATGTCACAGCCAAAACACCTTCGGTATCCTTTGGACTGACATCATTAATAATGCCCAGACAAACTAAAATATGCTTGGCATATATATTATCTAATTGGAAACTAAGTTTATACTAGAGCTTTGCATACAGCAGATACTTAACCACACAATAAGGAAGATTGTCCCTAATACTATCTGATGAAAGTATACTGATGAACTTGTGAGCCCCCTATATCAACTAATATACATCTCTTATGAACAGGATACAGACATGACATGAGTTTCCATCCAGTACAAATATAATCCATGTTCAGTGATGCCCTTAATACCCGGCATTGAATGTTCAGTCTCACACTAAATTATACAACTAAATGACAAAATCAAAAACCAATGGTGAACATGACAAAGTTGCTCTCAGCAATCATGAAGTAGTGATGGATCATTTACAGAACATATAATTCTATATTGGATAGTTATATTAACTTTGTTTCTGTACAAAATTTGTTAAGATTGTCGCCTGTAAGTAATTGTTACATGAAAGTTAAGCTCAATTACCTGTATAAAGATGAGCGTGCAAAATTACACCTTAGGAATCTGGCCACATGGTCAAGAGCCCAACAAAACACAGGAATGAGAGCAACTGCAGCACAAATTGGCATCACAGGATACTAATCAACAACACAATATAACAATGCCTCAAATATTAGTGGTTTGAGGTTAGGAAGTTCCAAAACAACAACATATTAAAAAATAACTCACACTTAAAACGTAGCTGCAGTGTAACAAGTGTGATACAATATATCAAATGGATAAAATCCTTCCCTCCAACCACTGTCTGAACCCATGTTTGAATAGCAGGGAGGTTCCATGCCCTTGGTTTCTGTGAAGAGAAAAAAAAATACAGGATAAATCTGCAATTATAAAGTATAAATTACCATGCTTAACCAATACAACTAACTTAAAACTCTGTAAGTCTTTATTTGCAATGACTATTATCTAGAACTCACCCCATAGAGACTGTACACTGAATAAACTGAGGAACATGCAGTACCCAGCAAGGACAAACGATATGCCTTGTTTGAAAGATTTCTTGAAGCAACTGGAAGCATCCCAAGCACCGCAACCACTAGTACCTAATATAAGATACATCAGTTTATAAAAGATGGGCAGAAAAATGCAGCAAGCAACTTCAAGGGAAAAAATATAAATACAAATAAGCACAAGCACTAAGTCATACACACTAAGACATTTGTGATACATGCGTGCACCCACCATGGTGGCAACAGCATTTCCACAGATAAGCACAAATTTGCGTTTATATAAACCAAGTGACTGCAAGGACAATTTGACAAACAAATGTACAGGACAAAGGTTAAGATAGTTGTTTTAAGAGCCCCAAGAATTTCTACAGAATTAGATGGCTGTTACCAGCTTCTGTGATAAACATGAAATCTGTAAAAGAACTCAAGGTTTTCATCCTATATGGAAGATACCTTCAGTGTCCATGGCATAGTCTCAAAAGCATTTTTACAGACATGCAAGTCAATGTACATATTTTCTATCTAATATCTCTTAAATGATACAGTTGAGCCCCATGGACTGAAATACATGCTGGGACATTGGTGCATCCCTAAGTGTCCAAACATCATAAAACATAGGAAAGTCAGACCAATACCTCCTAAAGAACATATGAGCAGCAAAAGCAGAAATATAATATTAAGGGAAAAAAAGGAACAAAATTTGCAGTAGTTGAAAGTAAGAAAATAGAAACCAATCGGACCGGTAAACGTTGATCCAACCAAATATGCGACCTGAATAGGGCAAGTTTGCCAAATCCAGCCTGAATCAGGGTTACCACCTTGTAACACTACCAAATTGGCTTACCATCCAGTTTTGATGATTGAAACTGGAGATCATAGGCAGTATGCCTATCATCTGGTACCCCTAATGTGCGTTTCTTTTTTTTTTTACATAGGACATATTTTTCCATCCTAATATCAGAGAAACTCTGATCAACTGAATTTTAGATTCAATGATCAATTCCATAGTCTGGTTCTTTCAACTTGTTTTTTTTAATTTATTTGAGGCCATTTTCTCTTAAGATGAGGTGATATCATCAATAACAAGCTTTGTTAGGTTATTAAACAGCAATGATATATTCAACTACAAAAATCAAAGGATATAAATAACAAAGTAATAAATATCAGATTCCCTCAAGATATTTGCTCCAAGGGCCCAACCTATCAGTTCTAGACATACAGACATACAATCAAGCATAAAAAACTGGAAACAAACCTACCTATTCCTGGCAATTGAACAGTACTAGGACACTATATTTTACGTATAAAGAAACACGAGAGGAAATGTTTTACATACCCAAGCATTGACAGCAAAATGTATAGATCGTTGATCCAGCCTCAAAGGATTAGCATTCCCACCCACTGACGCAGCTGTTCCCGTACTACCACTACCAGACCCTGCAAAAAATGTCAAGTTCAAAGGTATAGTTCTTCTTTTCCAAAAGGAATCTTAAAGTTCTTTTGTAAAAACTTTGAACTTCTATGGCAGCATATTAGTTATAATATAAGCAATGGAAAGGTTTTAAGTTTCAATCCACCTGAATTCTGTGGCCTCACATTTCGAGCAGTTGACTGTGATGGTCTGTCTGATGCTCTTGAAGACTGTGTTGGTTGTGATGAAGGTCTGTCTGATGCTCGGGATGACTGAGAAGAACTAGTTGAAGACATAGTCTCCACAACAAGATCAGGATCCTAGAAGTTAATTATAATATCAGAACATGTAAAAGCAAAATGTAGAAGGACCTTTTTGGCGACATCTAGAAACATCAGCTGCTTTTGGAAGAAACTACAAGCCATCAAAACCAGGGTACTTGAAAAGTAGCTTTAGTTAAGCCAAGATTACCAAATATAGATTTGATATATCAGATTATAGAATACCATCAATTAATACAAGTAGTGTTCCATTGTGGAAAACTCAATCATTTGACTAAAATTAGATTTTTTAATCCCCAAGAACACCAGTATGCACTATCTCTGTAAATATACCAGATTCGGAATGGATGTGCCAATTCATATCCAATCTAACTTTAGAAAAAGTAAAAAAACTATGTTAATAACCAGCAGACAACCAAGATGCCAACCAGTTTTGGAATCCATTAAAAAGTGGTCATAAATCCGATCCAAACCACCGATTCCTTATAGTTAGAACTTGAAACACCACATTTCAGAATGAAGGATGAGGCATAGAACAGGTATAAGTGCAACAAGCAGTGGACACTGAAGGATCACCTGAATAGGCACACAACGAGAGATATGTATGCTTCTAGCATTAGTCCCAAGGGGGCAGGTTGCTTGGAAATGGAAGGGTAAGAGTTGTCAAGGCCAGATGCCAATTATGCAGGTTGGTACATTGGAAGCGGCATGAATGTGGAACATTATTCTTGGCATCTAGATCTGGCTGGCTCTCCCCAGTGCTGACTGTGCATGCATGAAGTGTTATGAGAGTGATCCCGGTTTCTAGATCTCTATCTGGCTCTCCCCATTGTTGACTGTGCATGTATGCATGTGTAAGTGTGGTGTGAGTTTATGCTAGCTGTCAAGAAAGAAAAGGATAGGGCAGAGAAAGGGAAGAGTTTTAACTATCAAATGAATGAGGAAGAAAGGACGAGGCAGAGCGTATATCAGCACCTCAATCAATCAAAGAAATGAATTGTAAACCACATCAACAAAATCACATCCTTCCTTCCATATGGAGACCAAAAGACTGAGCATAAACTGCCGAAATAGCTATCAGGAACTTGATCTCTATCAAAAACCCCACGAAGGCAGCATTGAAATCGAAAAGCCAACAGATCCATATGACCATGAGAATGAAATGATCCATTATTAATGACAATAGCCAAAATTGAGCAACATCAAATCTGAGTAAAATCAATAAATTCACAAAAAGCTCGAGGTAGAATAACAAGTACTGAACGTATTAGAAGACGACAAAAAAAAAAAAAAAAGCTAAACCCTAAATAGGAACTTGCTGGGTTCGAGCAAGAAAAGAAGCTAATGATCGACTTTCAAAAGCACAAATTCCTAAGAAAATTAGCAGAGTACCAATTCAGTTCCCCAGGAAAAGAACCAGGAAGAAATAGCTGCACAAAGAACTAAGCTGCACCTCAGCAAAAGCGAATGCTAATGATCAAAAGAAAACTACTACAAGTTGTAAAACGAAATGTTTCATAAGATAACAAATAATTAACCAGAATCCGTCCATATTAAAAATAAAAATGCAACTCTTTGCATACATAGCTCAGGAGAAGAAAAAGAAGATGATCGAAACCCTAATTTGTCACACTAATATATTTCTGACACAACCGAGACCAAGAACGCGGATCGCGCGATCTTTGTCTCATCTTAGGCATTAATAGACCACACCAGAAGACAGAGGCGGGTCACCAAATCGAACGACAAGACTAGGAAAGAAACCTACGATGAAGCGCTGGTAGAACTTGCGCTTGAAGTGGTCAACGACGTCGGATCGGGCGGCCATGTGAGGCGGGATCAGGATGTTGGAGTAGTACTCCGCCCATCGGGGATCGTTGTCGTAGTCGTACGCCGCCGCCGCGATCCTCTTCAGCCGCTGTGGATCCCTCTCCTCCTCTCCCATAGTCGGCCAGCCACAGACCGAAATCCTCCCTCTCTCTCTCTCTCTCTCTCTCTGTCTCTTCTCGATAAGGTAGGAATGCGCGTGACACGATCGACGGAAGGCGAGGACGGCTTCGATGAGGACCGAAGATGAATGATTCGATGCTTCTCTTTGGTCTTGTCGTCGCAGTCGCGGATCTTATTCGGGGGTACGGATCAGATCCGATTAGAACTGGTAATGGATCGAATTTGTGACTCAGTGGATCGGATCCAACCCGATTGGATCAAAATTTTGACCCAAAACATGGAAGTGGCAGCAATTAATCGGATCGGGCGTGAACGGATTCGATTCGAAAAATAGGCACCCGAGTTGAGTTCATATTCAAATTCAAGTACCTAAACACTTGAAATCCTTTACATGTTTGCTGCAGCTTGCCAACAAGTTATATATGAGATTGAAAGATGAACATGGAGATAAGGTCCTACACAACCCTCCTCAGATCCAGCATCATTTTTCTTGAATGGAGATTTACAGATGATAACAGAAAACCATGCAACTTATGGAGTTCTTACTGCCATTTCAGTTAGACATGTCTGCAATACAACCACCAATCGAAGAAATGTTGCTACTACAGATTAATAGAGTATCCAGTGATCATTTCAGAAAAAGTCAAATGTAGAACAGGGCAGCTAACAAGTAGAGAATTTAATGGCTCAATGAAGCAAAAAAATCTTTTAAACCATCTGACACCAAACATTGGTGTCAGTGTAGCATACAGCAAATTTGCTGCTAAGAAGAAGACTTTACAAAGACAGTCTCAACAGATGCAAAGAACCACCTGCAGTTTAGGAGGACAAAGATGTAGGATTTATTCAATGAAACAAAAAAAATGGGTTGAGACTATATATACTTTTACAATTATGTTTTGGATCTAATTACAACAAAATTGATACAGAAAATGATTGAAAGGGAACAATCGTTTAGCTAGTTCGACTGCAATCACCACTGTAATCCTTGCTGGCGAATCCCATCCTCTGAAATATTCTGATTTCTTCAGACTGTGGAGATGAATTAAAGGTTTCACTATGGCCTGGCTGGATGCCATTGTTTATATCTAAATCGGATAAACCATCGAGAGCTCTGGCCACCTAAATTCATTCACAATTTACAGAAAATATCAGTATGCAGTTTTTCTTCTAGCACAGAGATAAGTATTTTTCGTATTTCATATGTTCGCTGTACGACAATCTTCACTGACCGGAAGACCACATATAGTGGCACAACCCTGTCAGTGGCAGGATGTCAAATTAGGTTGTCTGGAGAATAGGTGTATCAATTATTTATCTTGGCGAGCATCTCTGCAATCTTAGTTTATTTGTCTATACTAATCAGACCTTACCTGACCCATTCGAGGCCTCATATCTGATGAATGACGAGTGCATGCAGCTGCAACTTCGATCATACGAAACATCTCATCTTTGTTATAGTTTCCATCGAGCCTAGGATCTGGCAGATCTCCAAGATCTTCGTTTTCAAGTGCTTGAATAAGCAATGGTCGAGCCTGAGATAAGATAGCAGTTGAATTGAGAATCTTGAAAATGTTTTAAAGATAATTTCAATGCAAAATCTCAGGCTGCACAACAGCAAAACATAGAATTCGAAAAGAAGATTGGAAAAGATTGGTTTAACACAGTAATAGTTTCTACAATGATGTGCAGCTGCCCTTGATGTAGGCAGAAAGATCGCATGTTAGTAGCATAAGATCCATATGTTATAGATATGATAAACAGAATTCAGACTGTTGATATATAGATATGAACCACATGAATGCAAAATCTCTATATGAATAAAACAGCACAAAACTTCACCTTATGGTTCCTTATAGCCCACATGAGCAGTTTAGGCCAATACTGCAATGATCATTACAAATAGAAAAAACATAGAAGGGAACTCTCACAAAATAACATCACAATCTCCTAAAATTCTTAGTGAAACATGTAGACAAGATTTGATATCTATCCTTCTAGTCTGAAACGTAGGCTCTCAACATGTTTTCAATGTGCTGATGAGGAAGCAAATTGAACAGAAGAAGCTCTCAACCACTTCATACCTGCTCATAGTCACTATCGAATCCTACTTTATTCCTACATCTCCTGAAATGTAGTGTGACAATTGTAATTTGTATCTTTTTCCACTGTCATTACAACACCTGAGGTTGACAGTCTACCGTATTATACTCCTAAGTGTCATCCTCTCGTGGTCATCCACAACCAAACAGTACGTGGATCATGGCTCAGCCTGCAGACAAAAGTTCTTTCCATTTTCATTTTGACTTGGACCCACTAGGAAAACTCACATGTTCTTCCTCTTCATTCCATATAAATGTGAGAAACAACTCCAACCACAACACCAAAAGCAGGTGACACTTCTCAAAAACTGAATGTGAACCACTTTAGTATGCAACATTTTTTATATCCCTATAACTTAGGCAAGGATACATTAAGACAAAACATTAATAATTATGTCTCGCCTATGAATGAACGAAAGCTGAGAAAACTAATAACACTGCAAGAGCTGCATGCTCCAATATGCAAAGGAACATGATCAGCTGACGTGGAACAGAGGTGGATAACAAGATGAGAAGATTCTGTAGAAGACTGCTAATAAGGAAATGTTATACTTCAGGATTAGAGGAAGATAAAAAACAAGACGACAAAGAGAAAACCATCGATTACAATTATCCTGCACTAGTATAACATGAGGAGAAATCTCGTCCTATTAAGCAGCAAAGATACCAAGACAACTTCTTGCAAATGTAAAAACAAATTTGTGCAAGAAATAGATTAGGTAGTATTACATACAAAGAGAAAAGAGAGCCCTGGCTTTAGAAATAATGAATGTTTCTTTCCCAAACTGAATGCCGCAGTATTCTAACTGCTAATGTGCACTTGATACTACAAAAAATTGTGAAATGTTGCAGATATAGAGTTTACCCATTCAACAAGACTCTCATCTCCCAAAGGTTGAGATGTATCAACAGGCTTCCGTCCTGTAACAAGTTCTAAAAGAACCACACCAAAAGAATACACATCAGATTTAGCAGTTAACTTTCCACTTCTCACATACTCTGGAGCTAGGTATCTGCAAGAACAACACATCATCAATTCTGCAAGTGTTAGTGGAGCTTCTAGTCTATAGGTTAACAAGGTATCCAAGTTTCATAATGTTCACCTACCCAAATGTTCCCATTACACGTGTGGTCACGTGTGTGTTAGTATCCATAGCTGACTTTGCAAGACCAAAATCAGAAACCTAATACACCAGAACAAATCAGTTACAAGCTTGACAAAAACATTTAGGCAACATTAGCAACACTATATGTTCAGAGCAAGCAAGTCATGGATAACCTGAGCTTCAAAGTTGTAATCTAAAAGAATATTTGAGGACTTTATATCTCTGTGGATTATCCGAGGGTGACCTGACAGAAAAAATTAAATTGACCCAAATTGCTATGTTAGTGCATATTCTTCAAGGAGAAATTGTACTATGCAACAAGAAAGGGGATGAGAAATTACAATCTTCATGAAGGTATGCTATTCCACGAGCTGCACCAGCAGCAACCTTAACCCTTATTGTCCATTCCATTACTGGCCTTCCTTTCCCTGCAAAAGCAACTCCATCTAAGAATGCTCACTGCATATGCAATTTGATGGGGAGATTCTAGATGTTTGTGCAACTTATTGTAAGGCTGTAAAAATGAGTAGCTGATAGGAGAGAGATTATTTCTTACCATGAAGATGATGATAAAGAGTTCTATTGGGCACATAGTCATAGACAAGCAATCTCTGGTTCTCTGATATACAGTATCCTACAAGTGAAACCAGGTGGCGATGGTGTACACGACTAATAATTTCAACTTCTGCTTTGAATTCACGCTCTCCTTGTGCACCATCAACTTTGAGCTGCTTCACGGCCACTTCCCTTCCGTCCAGTAAGAGTCCTTTATATACACAACAAGATCCACCTCTACCTAACAGATTCTGAGTTGAAAAGTCGTTTGTAATGAGTGATAGCTCCTCCAATGTAAACCACAATTTTGCGTGACCTAACCCTGGTTCCAGTGCTGAGTAAGGGAAGCCATAACTCACTCCAGACCCATGTCTTACAAGAGGATTTAATGAAGATCTTGAACGGGATAACTCTAACAAGGAAAGACAAAACCTGATTAGTCTAACAGCTGATCCCAGGATGGAATTGGACATTTTCTTGTAGTTACATAAGATTTGTAACTTGTGATTATCTAATGTTGAAGTCGTAAATAACATGTTTTCCCTTACACATGCTCATTTTTGAGTCGATAAAATGGAAACTTCAGGCCTTACCTGACATATGTGAAGATACTGTTGAAGCCATAGCAAGATTTCCACCATGTCGAGGAGGTTCAACTGGCTTCTTTCGCTTCTTCACAAGCCACACAGCTGCTCCAACAAAAGTAAGCATCACAAGACCTGCTACAACAGCAAATGTTGCAACAGATTCAGCAGTACTTATGGTGCCTCTCGGGAAGTGGCTGCTACGTTTTATGGAACCTGCATTTTTTGTGGGATTGGATGACTTTGTGGTGTTGGGCTTAACTGGAGTAGCTGAAGGTAGTGATGGCAGGTTTCCATGGGGCACAGGAGAAGATAAAGGTGGAGTATAATTGCTAATAGATGGAAAAGGAGAAGGTGGGAGCACTTTAGGTGGAGGTGCCAATGAAGTCAAAGGTGGTACATGCGATGGTGGTGGTGGTGGCGATTGATAGTAGATTGGTAATATTGGAGGCATAACAGCTGGTGAAGGTGACAATGGCAGCACTGGCGGTGGAGGTGATGACAACGGAGGAGGAGGAGGAGGATGGGATTCCGGTGGTGGCGGCGACAAGGCTTTTGGTGGTGGAGAAAAGGCATCAAGTGGAGCACTTGGTGGCTCGGAAGCTGGCGGTGGTGCAGTTGGAAGAGGTGGCGGCAGGGGAGGGGATGAAGGGGGATCGGCAATGGAAGAAGGCGACGGGGTCCAAGTCGGCGATGGGCTGCAATACCTACTGGGCTGAGTTTGTGGTGGTGGAATGACATCCGGTGGCGGCGGCGGCGGCGGCGACGCATAGTGGAAAGACTCCATCTCTTTCTTCCAATGCACCATCATGACAACAAACCAACTCCGGTCTCTACCAAGAATGCTCAGAAGAGCATCAGCAATACCATTTCCATTAGGAGTCTTTCTCGAAGGTTGGCGAACTCAACAGAGCTTCATATCTCCATGAATGCAACAGCATTTCTTCGCACACCCACAACCAGAATCAGCGAAACTCTAAACCAATTCACCCCATCAGAGATCATCATCCCAAATCTTATGGTGCTGCAATGGAAATGCTCTGCTCCATCGTGAGACCAAGTGACTACACCAGTCTGAATGCTCAAGATCTATGTCCGCTTAAAGGTCACCACGTTCCAAAAAGATTTCAACACCTACTTGTAGCAGCAACAGCGAATCGCCCAAAACCTACAACTAACTTTAGCCAGAAAATAAAAACTCGTCAAAAATCGATCTCTTACGTAGAAAATCGTCACGAAAAGATCAAGTCCACACCGTACGGTTTGATTTCAGTTCCAGCAAGAAAATGAGGGAGATTCCCCAAAAATTTCTAGTTTCTGCCCCCCCGGAACTCATCAAGATCCAACCTTTCTAAAAGGTCCTCTCTCCAAAGACCAGTCGGTGCATATTCCGGATCTAAAAAAAGCCAAATCTCACAATGTAAAAACCACGCCGCCGCAAGAACAAGCCACTCCGAGGAAGAGGAGGAAGAAAAAGAAAGAACCCGCCTTTGCAGATCCTTCGGCTCCTCCTCGCCCTGGATTGGAAGGAGGGCTTCAACAGCGCCCCAGTGTACTAGTTTTGGAGAGCGCGAGATGCAGGTAGCAGTTCCGGAAGCCGCGTTTGGAGGTATTACCAGCTGGAAGCCAAGACGAGGAAGCTTTTTATATTACGGCGATGAAATTATTGCATCCTCTTTCTCCCCGCCAATGCCAGCTTTCTTTAACGAGCGTGAAGACGAACCTGATAAGATCATATAGCGGAAATTTTATCTCCGTTTTGGATACCAAAACACCAGTTTAAATTATATGTATTTGAAACAAATACAACTATTATATGTGAACAATAACATGATACCAAAACACCCTTTACTGTTGATTCATTGAGAAGGCAAAGACTGGATTTCTTGGCTACTTCAATGGAAGAATACAAAGAATCCCCACAGGTTTCTGGTATGTCTGATCTGTTCTGACATTGATGGATGGAGAGACCCCACTCTTCTTCATTATTTCCTGCAAAAGCTGCTGATAAGCAATTTGAAAGAGTCATATATCACACAGCAGAAGAAAAAAGAGGAGTTGATTGCAAATCAATCGAGCACAGCATTAGTTCTTTTTTTTTATTTGTGAATTAATCGGTCTATATACTAAAATTTAGGCACCAAATAGAATTAATTCCAAAGCTTGTTCCTGATCGAATGTGTTCTTAACTCTCAGAACTGATGATCCACTCCAGAAACCTGCAAGCTAAAAGTATGTTCCTTTCTGTGTGCTTGGATTCTCTTATCATCTTTATTGCTTCAACTCATCATCTCCATGGTGATTGAATACACCGAATCTGTACTTTGTTTCACATGGCCATGTCATTCTTGTCTGGTCCCTTCACAGTCTTCTAAGATACGTATTCTCCCCTCATCCTCAACAAGTTATATTCTGAAACTCTATGAAGTATCCATCTTGGATGCCTTGCAGAAGTCCATCTTGGAGCAGCAGGGAGAGCATCCGAAGGTGCTTGCTGGCTTCGACAAAGTCCACTGCCTCACTGTCTCGATTCACTGCCAGTTCATATGCAATCATTGCTGAACCTCACACATAAGCAATCATTGTTGTACAAGTCTTGACATATCATCCGGAAAAGAAAGATTAATACCTTTGAAGACATCTCGGGATCTCAATATCGTATTGGACTGATGTTGCCAATGAGATTACCGAAACCGACATGTAAAATCTTGATCTAAGGCAACACTATCAAAGGCTGAATGGCGGCTTAGACTGCCCCATGAAATTGGAGGATCGGATTGCCAAATGCTCGTTAATTTTCTTCTCATTTTCTAGGATTAGGTTTGACCAGAGCTTTAGAATTGATTCAAATGCCTACTAGCTGGATCGACAATGATATGAACCACATGTCAAGAAGAACAAAGTAGTAATCTGCCTGCCAGGCCCTTACAGCCCTGGTCATCAAGGAAGACTAGAAGTCAACTCCGTGGCAAAATCTTCCTCCATTTCTTTAGATCTGACCAAGTATTCAGTTCTAAAATAACTTTTTCTACGGAGAAAGTCTCAAAAAATCGGGGAATTCTTCTCCCATGTGCCATAGTTTACGCGTAATTTGGACAAGTCGAATAAGGATCAGGAATTCATTTAGTCAACCATGCAGATACAGAAATAGTTTGGATTGAGAGTTCGAGAAGGAGGAAGAAGAAGAAAAGCAAACTGTTTGACTAACACGATTCCGTTGTCGTAGTCAAATACTTGTGATATCATCTTGTGGATTGAATTCACGATGTATTCCATTCAACTGTCATCAGCTACTCTGTTCCTATTTATTGGAAACGGCAAAGCCGAAGTAGAAGACCAAGCGAGAGAGAGAGAGAGAGAGAGAGAGAGAGAGAGAGAGAGTTGCGCAGTTGCAGCAATGGCGAAGGCGGAGCAGCAGGTGGTGCTCTCTCGGATTCTACTATTGCTGCTGGTGTTCCACCCCCAGGTCAACGGTCTCTCCAACACGGAAGGTATATGATCTCTCTCTCTCTCTCTCTCTCTCTCTCTTTCTCCCGTTCCATGTTCTTAATATCGCCACACTGTTGACTGTAGTCTTCAGCGTCTTATTGGGATTCTTTGACGCTTCTCTACTACAGTTTTTATGTTTTTGTTCGTAATGATTGTGGAGTTTCCACCTCAACAGTTGATGCATTGTATAGTCTGAAGTCCAACCTCATTGATCCTGACAATGTTCTGCAAACTTGGGAGCCCGATAATGTCAATCCATGCAAATGGTTTCATGTTACATGTAACAATGAGAACAGTGTTATAAGAATGTAAGCACACAATTTGTTGGACCATTCCATTTCTTCTGTTCATCCTTTTTCTTCAGAAAACATAATGCAAGCACAACTCGTTTCAGCGATCTTGGACATGCCTCATTGTCTGGTCATCTTGTCCCACAGCTTGGTCAACTTAGTAATCTGCAATACCTGTAAGTCAATGCCTCTTGTTGATTTCTATGATATAAGTAACACTTAATGTAGTTGTTACATTGTTGTATTTAGTTTTATGTACTTGATATGTAGATTTTATTTTTATGAGAACTGTCTTTTATTGATTGAAATTTCAATATGAAGAACACATAATAAAAACATCCCACATGTATAGAAAAACCTATTGATCTTCACAGAGTTTCACACCTTGGATCTCTGAATCCTACAGAATGAGATGTTGTTTCACGGAATTACGGTTCTGAAACTTTGGTTCATGTAAATTGATTGCTTTCTCTGATTACTGAGTAAGAACATATTATTGACTAAATCTATTGCTTATTATATTCTTTGGAATAATTCAATTTCATCTACCGTTTCTTGACAGGGAACTCTTTGGCAATAACTTTAGTGGTGTAATACCTGGTGTGCTTGGAAATCTAACCAACCTTGTGAGCTTGGATCTTTACTCGAACAATTTCAATGGTGCAATACCTGACTCTCTGGGGAATCTCTCAAAGCTCCGATTTCTGTATTTGCTCATTCTCTGACTCGTTCATCTGATAAATTTTCTTCGTTCCTGCTTATTCATGCTCCATAAATTTTATTTCTTCACATGCTTGATTAAGGAAAAAGTCATTTGAATTTTCTTTTCAGTTCCCAATAATTAATTAGGACAATCAAACAAGTATCTCCTGTATGCTGGATCATCACTCGTATATATTTAAATTCTGCTTATATTATCAGTAGATGTGGTACTACTGCCAATATTATTGAAGTTCTTTACTTTGTCAGTGTAGACTAATTTATCTGAAAGTTAACTATCAATTAATGAAAGGCATAGTGTTAATGCAATGCTGCAGCATATTCTTTTCTTAAAAAGGAATTTTGCAACTACTTTTACTTATTTCTAATAATCGGAGTGTTTTACTCCATGATTACCCTTTACCGTGGGAATTCAAATGTTCCCAATGCTAATGTTTATGGTGATATGCTGGATTAGTGCAGTAAATTAACTTGGTATCGTCGATATGCCATGTACCAGTATTGCATCCTTAGTATCAACCATCAAGGTCAATAATTGTCAATATCAGAGTGATTAGATGAATCTGGTCCTGATATATACAGCGAAGGCCATGATCAATCAAGGTCAAATTACCAGGTTTATTTTACCTAGTAACATCTGTTTCTGCAAATTTTGAGATGTATTTTAGCTATTTATTAAACATCAATATACCATGTATCAGTATCAGAATAGGTAAATACTGTTCGGATTTGGTTGGTCCAGTTCGATGTTTGAATCCTTGGTATCAGCAGTCAAGGTTAGAAATTGCCAAGATAAGATGGATTGGCTGAATTGAATTATGATCAGTACAGCCAAGGCCAAGATCGATCAGGATCAAATTAGTACGAATAGTTCACCTGGTATCATTCTGTTTCGGCACACTCTAAGGTGTTTTTCATGCATCCAATAAAGATCAGTATATTCTGGTCATAATTAAAACTAATTATGATCTTTAGTTAATGGCATATTGAATGTTAAGAATGCATGCTTTTTATTATTTTTCTCGCTTTCCTCTGACATTATGAATGTATAATTCCTAATTTTCTATTTTTTTTGTGCGCAAGGATAGTCGGCTAAACAACAATAGCCTCTCTGGTTCTATTCCATACTCTTTAACCTATATCACCTCCCTCCAAGTCCTGTAAGTTCATCGATGCATTTTGCGTTTGGACTAGACCATAATTCTTTTGTGAATTCTGTTATCTTCTGGACAATAAAACCTATCATATATATGCAGAGATTTATCAAACAACAACCTATCAGGAGAAGTTCCATCAAGTGGCTCCTTTGCTCAATTCACCCCTAACAGGTTCTTTGCTGATAAACAATACAAAGATCCAAGACTTTCTTTAGAAATTTGTGAAGATAAAACAAGTACTTACCATCTATATATAATTTTGCAGCTTTGCTAACAATCCTCTACTATGTGGTACTCTTGCTGCAAAGCCTTGCCCGGGTGCTCCTGCATTTTCTCCACTTCCACCATATGCTGTTGCTCCTACACCAATGTCATCATAAGTATGCAATGAAGAGCTTGACCAGATTGTGCTCTTATAGAATCATTTAATAAAGCATTCATCTGGTTATATATGTAAGTGCTTATTCTTGAATAAGCTGAAGGGTTCTACTATTAGAATGATTTAAATTTATGTGCCATGTAACTGGAAATTATCCTGAAATAAGAAAGCACCATTGCATTATAAACTCGAATATTATTTGATGGAGATGCATGTATGTTGTGTTTATGTTCTTCACTTGTAATGATTTTTTTTTTTGTATATTTCCTATTAATCTCTTTTCAATTGCTATTTTCCATGATGTCTCCTAACATTTGGTTTTTTTTTCACCTCTTTGCTTTAAATTATTTCTAGGAATGTAAGAACGGAACTTCTTGATTGCAGGAGTTGAAATTGGCAAATTTTAAGACCTTTCTACCTGTCAGACATTTTTGTTTTCTGAAAATAGAAAAAACTGCTCAAAGCAGGATGCTCAAACCAATGTAAGATCCGAGAAGGATTGGCCTATGCAGTTGTTTTCCGTGACTCAAACCTTGATGATCCAAGTAAAAATTGAACAACCTTATCATCACATGAAGACTTGTTCTTTTTAAAAAGATAAGTACAAGAGCAGCTTTGATTAAGATGAAGAAAAATTCAAATCCACTTATTGCAATTTTTCTCTTTAAAAAGATGCACCTCAAATTACTCACGTCAAGGAACCAACTCATGTGCCGGGCAATCATTACCACTTGAGATCTTGCTTCATGTTTATGAATACTCTTTAAGCAGTTGAGATGCACCTATTTCCATTCTGTAAGCTGTAAAGCCCATCATCAAGCTTCCAACATTTCAGCCTCCACCTATCTGATCTTAGGTTTTAAGTCAAGATTCTCTCTCTTTTTTTTTTTTTTGGTCTAAACAAGTTAATAGGATCCCATGCTTATTCATGTGAATCCTAGAAGAAATTGCTCATGCTTATTGATGATGACTAAAACCATATGAAATTATCTTTTGATGGCCCCACAATTGGGTCCCACTTGATCCAATTAGAAAATGATTTTTGTATCTATTTCCTTGCAAAGCTAAAAAATCTACATATTTAATATCCATATTATTCCTATAATTTTAAAATCTTATTGTGGTAAGAAAAAGTTAATTAAGGTATTTAAATTATCTTTGTTTCAGGTTAGCTACTGAGAATCATGATTGATAATGATTAACTAAGAGTTTTGCCAAGTGACTTCACTCGCAAACAAACCCATCGTTCAGACTTTGCATCTGAAGATTAATATTAATCTTAGGGTGAAACAAAATCAAGAATAGTAATGATGGTTGGCATCACGAAGATTAATATCAATCTTCCGAAAAATGGAATCATTTAGTATCTTGAAGTCAAGATTATGCGTTAAGAGGATAACTGATCTGAGACAAAATAAATAAGTAAATAAATGAATAATATAATAAAAAAAATAGTATTATCTACTTAAATGTACAAGAAATGACAAATTATCAGTTTGAATCCCTGCACAATGTTCTCATCAAAATCTTTCTATGGACTAGCTTTAAAGTGCAAATTTGCATTTAGTAATAATCTACATTGCTTAATTTGTCATTTCTCAAGTAGGGACATGAGCTGAACTTTTCTAGCAATAACAGTAGGCTTTTGTGACTTCACTTGGTTCAAATAATGAAAATATCATATATTCCAAATAAAAAAAACAGACAATCATAATTTTTAGAGTTAACACAACAGGTCAGATAGCTAAAAACATAATCAAATCCCTTTAACTCTCTCAAAATTTACTACTAATCATTTGTGAAGCTGCTATTGCATCCCTCAAAACCTATGAAATCTGTAGCTATCCACTAGCACACAGCACTCAACATTTTCTTTCATGAAAAACACTTATTCTGAAATATCTTGATGCTCTTGAACTTAAAATCATACTAGGAGTTTCCTCCTTTTTCTTTCACTTTCTTATTTCTATAGCAAAACTTGGAGTTTGGCCAACCCAGGGCCAGAATGACAACTTGACAAAAGCAAAGATGCTAAAGTTCCAACTCTGGAGTATTATATATATGACAAATAATGAAGCAAAACCTTGTTAAATTAACAGTGAGGGACATCAAGCAGACAACTCTTCCATGACATACTTATTTCTTGTAGGCAAACCCTGACATTTTCCATGAAGGTTTAATTAGAGCTCCCTACTGCCTAAATTGTTTACTCCAAAGGAAAAAAGCATACTTTTCTGCAACAAAATTGATATAAAGCAAGTGGAAGAACTGTGGGGTTTGACTGCATTTAAGATCCACTTCTCTGAGAGCTCAAATCTGTTTTGAAATGTACAAGAAAGAGCAATTTGGTGGAATCTTGTTGCTGCAGCTGAACAGGAATAATTGGAATTGAAGTTTGCCAGCTGTTCTCACTTCTCAGTATAAAATAGTTTCTGCTCTGAACTTGAAGAATAACAACATTATACTTGTTGCTGTATGTACAGATCTTCATGCATTTTTTTCAAGAATGCTGTTAATAATTCCATCAATCATTAGTATGTACTTGATACGACATACATGAATGTGCACATGGAATTTGAATTCAAGAATCTTATTTACATGCAGGAGATACTTTAGTAGGTTTTGGCCCAATTATTGTAGTAGATATGTTTATACAATTTCTGATATGAAACATAGGAATCCACTTTTCACTGTTTGTACTACATAAGTTTGTAACAATCAATTCGTGATCACCTAATGCTTTTGTTACATGTTATCTTTGATTTGTTCAGAAGAAAGTTGTCTAATCCGTTGAAGAAGATTGATCGTCAATGAGCTCTGCTCATCGTTGTAGTTTGTACACTTTGTCAATGATTGATGAATCATGTGGACCCACTAACCATTGCAAAGTTTCCTAGTGAAATTTCCAAGGATCACTTTAGCCTACTTATAGAATAATTGTCTATCAATGTGCTAAGCAAAGGAAAAAAAGAAAAAAATGTCCTAAGAAAAGTGATCTATGGCAAAAGATGGTGGTAATGATTTTTTTACATGGGAGCTTGTTTTGATTTGTTGTATGTAAAAGAATGCTTTCGAACCCATCAAGTATCAAGAAATCAAGATTGCAATCATGCAAGAGCATACCTAAGCCTTCAATATGTACCTTCTACCTGCTTATAAGGTGTTATGTTTTTTGTTGTGGCCAAGACAAAATTTGCTATAATTTCCAGAAAACTATTGTGGGTTCAGAGAAACTAAGGCCAAATTCTGATGACACATCAATGAGATTGCTCCTGAAAATTGCAGACCAAAAGCATGCTCTGAAAGAAGTCAAATTGCTATAAGCAACATACACAGTAGGCCTCGGTATCACTAGAGTTGAAGTAGAATAAAGCGCAACTGTTAAATACAACAATTATCGAAGTGGCTAAATTGAAGCAGAGAATAATGGCTTATCTCTTCATGTTAAACTAAACATTCGAAAGTATCAACAAGTTGATGAATTCTCTCCTAATCTGGCATTGATTAAGAAATCCACATTATCAAGAACAATTTAGTTTGCCATATACTTTGAGTGCCAGTAGCAGCAAGAAATTTTATGCATCTCCCTAAAGATGCAATGAAGTGGTACTTTGTGTCTTGTGTCATCTCTGGGTAGCCTGATAGAATAAGAATTCTTTGTTCCCAGTGTCTGCAGACTCTGCTTCATGTAGCCCTCTCTGATGCTTCATGCCGCAAACTGCTATCATATTTCCATAATTGTCTCATGTCAGACAAGTACTTGTTATAAATACTTTTGAGAGTATCAATGAACCAGCAAGTTGATGATTCAGCTCACCATGTCTCAAGTCTATGACAAATTGTATCATGTTCATGACAAGTAGCTTATTTCTGCTATAACAATGAACATCACTATTAACGAAAGTAGTTTCAATCTCTATGCATTTAATTAGACTCAATGTGCAATCTTTTCTGACTTGGTTCCGACAGTGCAATGTGGGGATAGACAGACCTGATATCATATTAGAGGAACCAAGGTAAAAGTTAGCACTCTAAACTAGGTTGCTAACTTTTTCGCGACAACATGTCGAAGAGGCAATTCGATTGACGAATTGGTTCACACATCCCTCAAAGAAAGTTGTGTTCTTTAATCCAAGAAGGAGGCACTGCTAGTTTAGTAACCATGGATGCGCAGACAAAAACCATACTAGTGTTCTCGAAAGACCTTAACAAGGTCCCTAAACAGCCTCTGGATAAGGGAGAACTCAAATACCATGTTTCACATGATGAATTTAGAATGATTAACATTGTCCTTACACGGTCGGAGAAGGTTATCAAGTTGATATTTGTAATAGTACTGATCAAGTTGTTTGATCCAAGTGCTAAGTGTTCTCCAGCTGTTGTTGCTGGGGGTTGTGAGCTCTCTCCTTTCTGGGAGTTAGTAAACAAAAGCTTGTTCTAAATGGAATCTCAATGGCAGTTCTTAACAGTGACCACTGGCTCTGGAGTTTGCTTGCTTTAGCTTATCAATCAAAACAGCTGATGGGATTTCTTCAAGGAACTATTAACATATTCTTAGCGTTGCTCAGATCTCAACATGAGCAGTCATCTGGTGGTGCAAGTTGTCAATAGTTTGGAGCTATATGCATGTTCTTAACTTGCAATATAATCTAAGCAAGAGAAACTGAGTGAAATGCAATTAAAGAAAAAGCATGCACATCATCAGTAAGATCATCTCATTATTTATTGAGTTCTTAGGTCACTATTTCTTTCTTTCTCTCTTTCCAGTTTCCAGTATCAATAGATAAAGAGATACTCTCAAATCAATATTGCAGATGAGGTACCAGGTGGGTGAATTAACAGCAGGAGTGATTGTGTTCATCGTATTATTGCAGTGGTTCCTCATATGCTTATCAAGATCAGACAGATGCTTGGTGTTACTGTTGAGATGTATTGTGTCTGGTTCCGACCCAACAAGATCAGATTATCCAAACAAAAGAATTCCTCCAACATAAATCAATCAAGCCATCCTTGGCCACCTGTTCCTACAAAGATTTGTGGCTCCTCTCTTTCCCAAATGGCCATGATTCAGCTTGTTGGCCGTTCATGGAATCATTGAGCAACTCTCTCATGGTCAAAGAGTTCAGAGACAGATTAAACTACACAAGAACTCAGAGCTCTGTCCCCTGGGAGCTCATCAAGCAGCGTGTAGTGGGGGGAGGAGTGCACATGCTTCATGGTGGCTCCTCGACAATGGCTTGGGATGTTGGACCAGCTCACTTCTCACCTTCCCCCTGCTATAAAGAAAGCCTCAAGCCTTCATCGCTGCACAGCAAACCAATTCAACAGCAATCTTTGAGCATTGCAGTAGGCAGTTCAAGTCTTGCATTAGCTTCTCATCGGAGTCATGGCCAGCATGAAGATGAGCAGCCAAGGAAGAGCATCTCAGAGAGGAGGAGGAGGAGGAGGGCTCAGCAGGATGGTGAGGGAGCAGAAGGCGAGGATGTACATCATAAGGCGCTGCGTTGTCATGCTCCTTTGCTGGCATGACTAACCTTCTCCCTTTTCTTGACTGTTCTTCACTTTCCCCTGCCAAGAAGATGGTGGTGGAGTTTTGGTGAATCCCTCAATGTGTGCGTGTGTGTATATATATAGAGATCACAAGTCCATAGAGTAGGAGGATCTCGTTCTGGTAGGATCAAAAAATCCTGAGATTTTTGGGAGTGCAATTACCATTAACATGTCAAAGGATTTCAGGAAGGAACTAATGCAACTCTTGTTCAGTTCATCTCTCTCTCTCTCTCTCATCATGTTTTTTATCCTGCAACTGAGATGATGAGTGAAACAATCAACTCTTAGACAAATGTGGTGGCAGGATTCACAAGGATTTGGGATGGTTATCTACACAATCCATATTCCATGGAGGAGAAGAAAATGGTGCCATTTGATCCTATCTACAGAATTTGTTGTTCAGTACTTCTGGCAAAAATACAAGCTGAAAAAGATAACATAAGGATATCAAAGTCCTTTCCCAAGCTGAACCTGCACAAGTGGTCAAATATTAATACTTCTTCGTTTTAATCTGATGTTGAACTGTTGGGGTAAATTACACTTTTCAAAGCATCTTTAAAGTTTTCTTTTACTTTTTTCGGTTCCAATGGTTAGTCCCGATTATTTTTAGCATTTCGATCTTTATATTTTACAAAATTATGAAAGTAAAATATATAGATCCATTAAGTTGATTTTTTTAATACAAATACGAAAATAAAAGATAAAAATAATAATTTTAATATTTACCATGGTTGATAGCAGATGGTATCGGTGATAACAGACAACAAGATCGTGGATGATTATTGTGAACGAAGAAAACGACGAAAAAGGTGAGAGTCGCTCTACATCTGCATCGACGTTGATATAGTTGTTGAGTGGTCCTCACCTCTCATCGTCATTCTTCTCATCCACAATAATTACTATGTCCCTCAACAATGTCATCATCCATTACCACCGATGTCATCATCATCAATCAACTGAAATATTAAAATTATTTTTTAATTTTTTATTTTCATATTTTCGTTAGTAAAAATGACGTCGTTAGAATGAATTGACTTAGATGTTTCACTTTCGTAAGTTTAGAAATATTAACCGAAATATAAATTTTTAAAATATAAATATCGAAATACTAATTAATGACAGCTAATATGTAATTAGCCGTGAACGATCACACCGATGGGGACGCACAATTTTGGCTGTAGGTGGTCAGAAGTATTTATAGAAGCTGGACACCAAATCTCGACAGCCTTCTTTCTTCATGTGGTGGAACTCAAAACACTTGGCATCGAACAACATGCCATTTGGTTACTCAATTTCATGCAGTTCATTTAGAGTAAGCTTCCATGTGTTGCATACAAAAGGAGAGATCTTGCAGCACTCCCTTATTCTACTTGCCTTGAATATGTTGTTAGTTGTTGAATAGTAGAAAAATAACATGAGCAGTTTAGGGCCAAACAAAACATGAAGTTGAAATGAGAATACAATGCACAGTATAGCTTTTGTGGAGAATCAATGTATCACAAAGAACAAAAAAAATTTATAATATGAGAACATGAATAATTAGTGACTAAGCATTTTGAGTTGATAAACAATTTTAAATATACACTCCCAAATTGATGGATAAAATATTTTGATCCATCAAGGTTTTGCAACCCTCATGAGAAATGGCAACCAATGTATGTCCTGAGAGTTCTATGCTGCCTAAACATTGGAGCAAGAGCTTGAATTAAATCTTTGTAGGAGACTACTTTGCTGAAAGTGCCGCTGAAATAATTGAGCTGAAACTTTGCTTCTCTGCAAATAAATGATCTGCACCTTCAGCCAACATGTTTGGAATTCATAGTTCATGAACTCTTACATAACAACAACTGGACATCTCATTTGCACTAACAGCATGCATCCTTTATACCTGATCAGGTTTTTATTAGTGATTACTGCAACAAATCAGGGATACCATGTATTTTGCAGCACATATCAGGCAGAGAGAATATAATTCAAGCCTGTTGGACACAAATACATCAACATATAAATTCAAAAAACTTGTTTTAATAATGCATCAATACACAGCTTAAAAGAAGCATCACAGGCACCCAGAATATTTTTTCAAGAGGCAATTCCTTGAGAGTGTCCAAGGTGAATCGAGCAGAAAAAGGAGAATTCAATGAGCAGTTAGCTCTTCTGATGCACAGCAATCACATGGATGTCCATTTCCTTCAGCATGATAGCACGGCCGCACGAATCACATGGTGCGGTTCTGGACCCACAAATACTCTCATGTTCAACAAGTCCTCTGAGACGATCCCGAGCATCTGCTGGTGTACTGCCAGCTTGCACCATATCCCCACAGAACCGGCACATAATCAAACGAAGTGGGCAGGTCGACGATTGGTGTTCGATCTGGAAAAAAGAACCTATTAGCACTCTTCTGAGCAATATGCACCTTAAGATCCTGGTGCAGATTATGCATCTAAGAACTGAACTTAAAGATCCAAGACTAGAAAACATTGCACAATATCAAATCATTCAGTCTTCTTGCTTTCATTGATATAGGGGAAAAGAGAAGCATTCGTGCCGCTGGCCTCATACACAAGTACCAATACCAAAAGTGGGATTGAAGAACCAAGGCAGCCAATCAACAACTGCCAAAATTCTAGATCCTTTTTTTAAGTATAAATCATGAAAGAATGTACATTGCGGAGGTAACAAGAAAGAAGCAATCAAGTTAGAGGAGGGAAAACTTGGTGCAAGGAACAAAACAATTATAGATTTAGTTCCATATCAGTTATTGAAGCATGATAAAAAGAGATGCAATGAAGAGATCAACAAATCAGATATGTTTACACTTGACGACATTCCATATATCCATTAACGTGTGATACATTAGGCAAACAATAAAACTACAACTACTAGGAAAACAATATAACTACAACTACTGTGTTAGAGAAGAAATTAAAATTGCATGATTCAGAAATCTATTGGTCATAGATTGAGTTCACAGAAAAGGAAAACAATAGAATTTCAGGGTGCTTTTATATTTCAAATTGGAACCTTACAGTTTCCCCACAAACACAATAAAAGAAAACCCGAAAAGATGCAAGGGTAGCATGACTGTGCATCTTGAGCCTTCACCAAACTTTAATATCATGAATACTCACTAAAGGAATGTCTATATCATTAAAGAATGATATCATAAAAGGTAAATCATTTACTAGTTAAAAGAGAAGAAAATGTGAATAAACGAAGATATGTCCTGAAAGGAAATTATGCTGACTAAGATGCAGAAATACTATTGAAGTAGCTGTAGAAATAGTTTGGCAAAATCTTATACAGAGGTTAACAGCAATCCGAAAAGAGTCACCAAATAATTCACCCACCATTTGTTCCTTCTCTAGTATCACTCCACATGGGCAATGAACTGGTTCATGAAACACCTTCATGTGCTTCTCAATCTGCCCCTGTTGGAAAGCTTGTCCACATTTGTTGCAATGCACATGACTCGCTGCTTCCTCCTTCCTAAGGACAACTCCACAGCCATTGTGTTGGCAAAGAACATTGTGCCGAAAGCAATATGCCTCATGGAGTAAAATGGTCCAGCTGGATATAAAATGTTTACAGTTTTGGCATTCCACAGATTCCATATCAATTGGTGACGAAGCAGTAGCATGTCCCCCAATCTGTTGCTTGACATTGTCTTTGAAAGCCACAGAGATACGATACTTTGTCACACCTTTGAAACCAAAGACACCAATGCTATATGTACCAGCAACCAGGTTTGGATCCTTCGGTCTGACTGTCAAAACCTTTGAACCCATCTCATGAGATGACCATTCGTGACGATGTTGAGTTGGGAATATCAATGGATGTCTAGATAGATAAACATTGGTATCAGCATCACCTGCATCTGCCTCAATCTTTACTTCAATATTCATATGACCAGATGCAACCTCATCAATCATGGCCGCCTCAACAGAAAACTTGTAATAGTTGAATGTTCCTTCTTCAACAATTCCTTCTTCAACCTTTCCAATAACAAGTGGTGCAAGTACAGGCTGATTCCTACTACTCTCCTGAGCAGAATCATGTCCTTCTATATCAACTTCGATATCTGTTTCTAGGACAGAAACACTTGAAGCAGGTTTTGTCTCAAGAACCCTCAACTTGTAGTTCAATTCTCCATAACTGACAGTGATGATGTCACCTTGAGAAAGAGTTGCATGTCTGCGGAGAGTTGTCTCAAGGACAGCCTTGTGGTTAGGAATGTCAGAGAAGCCCATCCCCTCTGGTTGTAATTTTGCATATGTACCTTTGGGCAAGCTAACATAGTGCACCTCAACAAGAGGAACATCGAGACTGACACCAGAGAGTAAATTGCTCCATACATGTGAAGGTAATTCTACTGAACCCTCTCTAGCTGTAAATTCCAAAACTCCTGAATGAGTTGCTGGATGTTCCACTTCGTCAGTAGCATCTGAAACTGATGGCACCAATTCATCAATCACTGACAGCCTGAAATACATGGGGCCTTTATCGAGGGCCCCTTGATCAGACAATTCCTGGAAACAAGAAGGCGGCAGTTTGATCTTGTCTCCGAACCCATTAAAAGGTATAGCTTCAAGAGTTCGACAAAATATGACCCCTTTTCCAAGAAGCATGCTTTCCTCCATTCGTTGCTCTGCCTGCAAGATAAATTAGGTTTTCATCTTAAGAAAAATCAACAAAAGAAGTTCCCAAGGATCAACCAAAAAGCAAATATGTCGAAACAAGAAAAAGGTGCAGTTTAGCATTCTTTGATAGAAAGCAGATGAATTTAGGCATTCTCAGCATAGTTCCTATATTACTCCTCAAAATTTATTAATAAACTTGATGAGTTCTATGTGCACAAAAAGACTGATACAACAGGCAGGCATCAATGCAAGCCACCACATGGTGACCTTGGGAAGCAATATTGTTAATCAGGTAAACAAACATCTCTAAAGAGTAATAATGATGCCAAGCAATAGAGTCACAGATTGAAAGTAGATGAATAATTTTTCAATGATAAGCATTTTACTGTTGAAGATGGCAAACGACCATGTCAAGGGAACAAAAATTAGTTATAAACATTGTATGAAGCTTCAAGTGAATATGGCCTTACACCACCCATCACTATCAAAACACACACAAAAATAGAAACTCTTCATCCTAAGCAGTTGATGACCCAGAATTTTGAACAGTATCATCTGATACAAAAGCATAAAGATTGTCCAATCCAAATAACCAAAGCTAGATTTACCTGGGGCCAAATCTCAAGGCCCAAAAGTCTATGCATGGCCCTTTGAATTTTAGAGCATCTTAAAAGTGAACAAATAACCTTATTATGATAAGACTCTGCAAATTGAACAAATTAAAGGAAATTTTTTTTATTGCCAAGATTATGACCAAACATGTTCAGAAACCCTAGAGACATTTATCGACTGAATCGATGATCAACGAACAAACCAGATTAACGACATTATTATCCATAAAGATTAGCATCACTTATTTCTTTTACAAAAAAACTGCACTTTCGATTAATTGGGTCACCATATCATCCCTTGTTCGCTCAGGAAGAAGGACAACTCAGCCAATCTACCCCTAAAAGACCAACTTTTTCAAAAGCAGACCCCAAGACAAATTTTCCCCATGAAATCACTAAATACACAAGATTTGCTCCCAAAATGGAAAACAGATTCTTCTCCGGGAGACAATCATACCTAACTTACATTGAGCAAATGCTACGGACATTACATGAAAAGAAGGAAAACTTTTTGCCTAATTCACAGATTATAGACCCAACACAACCAAAAGAATCCAACAGTAAAAGAAACAGAAGGAGAGATATGAGACCTCGATTTGTGCGCGCGCGGCATCGAGGCGCTTGGAGCGCTGGGTGGCCTCGATGGCGTCGCGTTGGCGGGCAGCCTCGGCTTTGGCTCGCCTCTCCCGCTCGAGCTTGGCCTTGGCCCGCTCCTTGCGCGCCCTCTGCTCCCTCTCCAACTTCTCCCTCGCCACCCGAAGCTCGAAATCCATGTCGATCGGATCGAATCAAGCCACTCCCCTGTGCGATTCGCCCTTTCCCTCCCAATAAAGAATCGGATCGACGGAACGCGAAGAAATCGACGCAGATTTGGATGATGAGGAGGAGGAGTTGCTGCAGCTGCTATGAGACCGCAAAGGTGGGATTAAATCGGCGAACCACCGAAGTCCGACTCCTTGCAGGAGAAGGCAAGCCAAGCGGCGCGCTTACGTGTGCACGTGCGTGCGTTCGAATCGCGAACCATCGAGAGACTCGTGGACGTTAAATAGCACCTGAGTGGCCCGTGCGGACACGTCCGATTTCTCCACGCGTGTGGATGGATGGTCCATGATCGATCCTATGGACGGTCCCGATCGATCGTTGGTCTTCATCCTATCAATCATACGCACGAATCCTAAAGATCCGAACTCCTATCTTGTTATCATTACATCTCAATCAAGGTAGATAAATGGTTTATTTACGTAATGAGAAATAAATTAAATGGACAATAAGGTATAACCAACAACTCAGGCTTCTTTTTCTCTTATCATTTGTGACATATGATCAACATAAAACATCAAGAATGCATCAACCGTATGCACAATTTATCTCTATTGTACATAGAACACACACAAACATATATATATATATTACAAGGTGAAAGCCAAAGCTTGCACGGCCAACGAAGGGTGTGGCAGTTCAACGTCAGAAGGCTCTGAGGTCATGAATCTTCTTCCTCCACGACTGCTCCCTTTGCGTCCTCAGCTGCTTGTAGAAGTTGCCAATGAATGCCTCACACTTTGTGAACAGCTCCTGCGTGCTGAGCTCTCCAATGTCTTCCCACTTCTCCTCCTCCTCTTCTTCTTCTTCGTCTCCGTCCTCTCCATCGGAGTCCTTCAACGGATGCAGTGTCCCTTCATGGAAGGCACAATCAAGCATATCTGCTATGGTCAGAGGAGTAGCAATGGACGTCGTTATGTTCTTCTCGTCGTGAGGGTCAGAAATCATTTGAAGGAAGCCGGCCTCGACGCCCAGAGCAAGGATAAGGATGTTGAGGAGAAAGAAGAGGTAGCAAGGCCTTATGGATGCAGGCACAAGAGGAATGAAGAGGAGTACGAGGAGGAGGAGCACTATCTTTGCTATTTGAGACTTCAAGTGATTCTCCATACATATAATTATTTGAAGATGAAGAGTTGTGGTAAGTTGAAGCTCTCGGTGGTGTATTTATATATAGTCATTTGAAGGTGATTAGCTGTACTTACATGAAGGACAAGAAGAAGATCTGAGAATGGTGGCCACACCAAACAGCTGAAATCCTGTTCTTGCCTTCCTTATCTTCCACTTGGTTAGTGGACCGGTCCTTTCAAGACACAGAGTGCCACTACAAAGAAAAGGTCCAATAGCTAGGTCATGCTTCATTGAAGCCAAACCCCACTTCTATCACTGGTTTTTGCTGCAAATGGATCATCGGAGGACTCTTCACCTTCACCATTTTCTCTGTTTGGTAGCCATGGAGTGCATGAAAGAATCACTCCTTTGATCATCTTGTGCCACGCTTTGGTCTTTGTCCGGAGAACCAGCGGAGCACCAATCACACAAACCATTTGCGCTCAATCTTGCGGACTCGAAACTTCTAATGCTGTCAGCTCTTGTTTGTCCGAGGAATTAGTTTGGTAGCAACTACATGGTGCTCCAGCACAGCATGATCGACTTCCTTGAGAAGAAGCTGATGCTGAATGAAATGATAACTCATCACACTCGTCAAACCCTCCTTCGTTTTCGCTATGTTCCCCATGGTAGCGGCACTTTCTTGAAGCATGCATGAAGCTTGAAAATTTTCCGCTTCACAGTAGCTGATGCAATCATATCATTCTCTTGAGACCGACTGTGGATGCATCATGTTGCCTCGATCTCTCTTTTCCTTTTCTTCCATGAACCGCATAGGACATACCGGACCTTCTTGCATTCATGAAACTGGCTGTTGATGATTATATGGCATTTGTAGGTCATTGTTCTGAAGCTAGAAACGTATACACAGCCAAGGTTGGTGAAGCATGGATATTGAATATCTTTTTTTCTCGTGATTAAATGAAACCATCATTCTCTCCGTACTGACTGTTGATGAACAGCAGAGTCCATCTCTCTCTTTATTTTTGTCTCCGGACTTCATAATTCGTAGGTCATTGTCCGTAAGAATTTTGTGAAGAATGGATAGACAGTTGGCCTTCTAGCTTTTAACTTTAGCTTATGGAACAAAGCAGCAGAAGGGCATCTCCAAGTCATCCAGTGGAACTAAAGGACATGAAGATGGAGAGAGCAAAGAGAGCCATGTCATATGTGGTTCCTTCCATCGTTTTCCTATGTCTCGTGTCCAGGTAAGATGCCTCACCTTGTTCTCATTGTTACAAGTGTAAAAGTAACATTGAATCAGATTACTACAGTTAAAATTGAATATGATTTAGAGTTTAAGTTTGATTAATGTGTGTGTGTGTGTGTGTGTGTGTAAGTTTTGCAGGAAGATATACAGGTCTATGGATTGTGGAGCAGAAATCAGAAGACTTATGGAAGAAATCTGGAAAGCCTTATCCATGCTTGCATCATACCAGGAAAGATGAAGCCTGAATCCAACAAAATGGTTCTATAAGAATGTTAATGTACATTACCATCATAAAAAAAAAAAGTTTCATGCAAGCAATCTATTGGGAAGGAGTGCTTGATGAACAAAGCATGTGAAATGCCTATCAACCTATACCTCGGAAGATGCAGCAAGAAACTGGTGACACAGTTACTGAGTCACATCTATGATAAGGTAGTCAAAGATATATTGAGATCATAACGAAGTAGCAACTCACAACTCAAACACATACTTGTTTGTAAGAATTATCCATGACTGTCAAACTGCACAAGAAATATGTCTCACACAGCCCCACATACTGGATGTGGGGTCTCTTTCATAAAAAGGTCTCCCGTATGGGTATTATGATCTCACACCAAGTACCACAAAACTAGCCCTCGTAATTAAACACCCTGATAGATCAGATGATGGAATAGCAGGAGAGACTTACGGAGACAGCAAGTACTGCCCCATCCAGGAACTGAAGCGAGACCAAGCCAATTCAACAGCTGCAGGGTCGCCGTCAGCCATTCCCATTTCCTTCCTCCTTTTGATGCCATCTGGAGATGCGTTCATGAACGCATGAGCGCAGCCTGGATAAATATACACCTCATACGGAACTCCAGAGGATTTTAGCTTCTCTTCCAATGCTTTTGCTGCCTGGTGAAAGAATAAAAAAAAAGGGAAGTGGGTTTGTTTCTTGAGCACTAGAAACACTATGGGTAGAGTACAACCACGTTATACTTGGGAAAGTAACTGGAATCAGTCAACATTAGATGCTTTAGACAATGAAACAAAGTTCTTGTATATATGGTTTTTTGTGACTGCATATTTGACAAAAGTATTGCGTGACCAGAAGCTGAAAGAATGACATGCTTCAAATCCCTAAACTTTCGCTCTGTATTTATCACATACTATGAGTAAAAAATTCTAATCATATTCTAAGAACTCTAATAGAAAAATAGTCTCATGATTAAAATAAAGTGAATTGATGAAAAAAAATGCAAAAGATGATCGATCATACATTCCATGATTATCAGAAAAATGCATGTGATAAGATTCTTCCAAGATAACAAGACTAAGGAAAACGTTGATGGTCATACGAAAAACTTTCTTATTAGTTTACAAAGGAGACAATAAGAAGAAAATTAAGGCATGTGAAAGAGAATCATACACTGATATCAGAGAATCCAACAATGTTATCCAGCTCCCCGAAATGAGCTTGAATAGGTGCCTTGGCCAATGATGGATCAGCAAGTTGAGGTGGAGGACTTCCATAAAAGGCTACTACAGCATCAGCTTCAGGAACCAGAACTCCACTTGCAATAGACAGGGCGCCTCCCATGCAATATCCAGTCACACCAACCTATGAACAGACAGCTTAGCTAATAAAATATAATGCTTAGGCTTAGGTGCGATTCAGAATGCTTGATGCTTTTCTCACATAAAAAGGGAAAAAACTAAGATGTCATTTTACCTGAAACTCAATAACAAGGAAGAGGGCCATTCATATGTAACATGCACAATTCATAACTTAAATATGATATTCAGTAAAAGTCATAGCCACCTAACCTAACATATGAGATAAAAGAAGAGCAAATGGTACAGGATATTCGTCAAAACTTGAGTGTTCCCTCATGGACAGAAACGTACCATTATCAGATAGATAGCATGGTTGCCAGAAAAATTCTGGAAAGAGTGAAAGAAGTATTCAGAGCCTTAATTAATGGTGCATTCGACGAGGAATGCAACCCTAAGTGCAGACAGGTCAACATAAAATTACAAATATGTCAATCATAATTAAGATATATCATGACTAGCTTTTATTTGTAAAGATCCATGCTTGTGGTAGGTGGAGTGGCAAGCAAGAAGTAAACAAACTCCTAGGTCCCAAATGCACTAATGATATTTAATTTGTAACTTTCATTAACCAGTTGTCAGCATCATCAATTCATTAAACACAAGTTGTCAATCAGCACCTTTGATGAACCAGTTGATTTAAGCCAATTAACTGAAGCACGTATGTCCTTAACAGCACCCTGCCAGTCCAAGCCTTCCATCAAGTGTTGTGCCTCAGCAGCATCCAGACCAAGCTTTCCACGATACAAACTGAAAAATGGAAGCAAGAGAAGTCAGAGCAGAAACAATGCCCAGAACTAAGATACAACAGAGATGGAAATTCAGCTACTGAAGATCATACTATGGTTATGAAACATGAAGGACTGGCCAAGGAATGAAAAATCCATCACCAGAAAAGGGAAGGGCATCAGATTTCTTACTCTGGAATAAGAGTTCTATAACCTGGATTCATTTGTGCAATGTGTAAAGCATGGTTCTTGATCTCAAAATCAACTCCCCACCACTCTTGCAGAACTACTATCCCTGGAGCATTATCTTTGCCAGCTACATATGCATCAAATGTCTGGAGATGAAGAAACAAGAACCAAACTATCAATGTTATAGCCAACCACAAAAACTCTACACAAATGTGAATTATTTTCAGGAAGCATGTATGTCAACTACGTAAGGCATTCTGTTTACAGACAAGGTCTGGCTAGATTCAGGAGTTTCTCAAGCGAGGGTAGGTTTCATTAATCATAACACCAGAATCCAAATCTGGTATTTAACTTTGATAAAAATAGCTCCGTTTTTAACATAAAATAGAGAAGCCACTACAAGCACAATAAAGCTAAAAAAAGATAGAATCAAGTTTCTATGCAATTCCTCAAGATATCTGTTTTCAATATCATATAATTTTTTTTCCAGTAGTATAATTAAGCAAATGAAGACCAAGGTTCGATTCATGGAGATGGCCTTTGGTAAGGTTGAGTACATTGACCTCCCCATACACCACATTGGTGGGAGCCGGGTACGCCCTTTAGTATAATTAAGCAAATAATATAGCATGCACTCTATGGTTTTAATTGTCTTTCAGCTAATTCTCACTCCAAAATTTCATCTGACCGTGGATAATTATCATATTTCAGATGAGAAGGGAACATCAACCGATCAACCGCATACTTAACCCTCTCCAAAGCGGTCAGGAATTTCATCAAACATATACCGTGCTGAGTAATACCAAACTAAATGCATCAGACAACAACTAGATCCCCAAGTTCGTGCAATCTATCTAGACAAAATTACAGTAATAATAACCTATCAAGATTCGATAACCTCGGAAAACCCTGCGTAAAAAAGAACAAAACAATTTTGGAAAAGACCTAGACGTTTCCCATTCTACACGCCTCGATCGCCCTCCATGGCGGGCTCCGGAGAACGCAATCGGCAAAGGGAAAGAAAAAGGTAACGAGAAAGAAGGAGAGCACTCACGGTGTCGTCTCTTTGGATCTGAACCTTCCGGAAGGGGCCGGAAGCAGTGGCGGAGTCGGCGGCCATGGATCGAGCGAAGAATCTGCAAGTAGCGGCCCCGAAGAGATGCGGTAGGAAGCGACGGGTTCCGAAGGCGACGGAGCAAGACGAAGTAAACGACCTCAGCACCAAAGACGACGCCATTTTTGCTCCTCCAAGCTTCGCACTTTATAGTGGAAGGTCTTCACGGGGGTTAGTTGGAGTGGGTAGCTCGACAATGATAGGTTCCTAACTCACACGCATCACAAAGCATATCGGACGGTATATCAGATGTCTCCTTTCCTCCATAATCCATTTTACACACACACACACACACCACACACACACACACACACACACACACACACATATATATATATATATATATATACATATATTTCAATTAGTGCTGATCTCACTTCTGTCTGGAAAAGGAGAAGAATAATTACAAATTAGAAGTCTTTGTTAGATTAGAATCCCTTCATCCAAGACATTAGGCTTTGAACAATTGCAACAGAAGCAATTGAGAGTGATCACCAAAAGAGTGATTGAGAGTAATCACCTTCACTGACAGACCCCTTATGCTTTTCTAAGCTATAAGACCATTTTCTTAGTGTGATGTGATGTCCTCATTGCAACTAATTTTGGTGATCAATCCATGTTGGCCTCATTCATCAAAGCATCAGAATAAAAGTCTTACCCACTGAGAGAGCAGCTCACCAGCAGATCTGTGCATGTCTTCTCCTGAGTTGCTCACTTCTTCAATGTATGCACTCATTCATTGCAGGCAAAAATGGTTTTGATACTCCTTTCTGCACAATTACAGACTCCAAATATATACATATTAATTGATGATAGTATATTATATATATATGCATGGATATATTTTTATTCTAAATATTAAAATAGTAATTATTTCGAAAATCTAAATTAATCACCTTCAAAAATGATATAAAAAAATAATTTTGATATTTTTAATATCATAATGAGCTTTTAATGAGTTAATACAAACCAGAATTCTATTCTTTTTGGATCATAATCTCTTTTGGACCAATTATTCAAACACTGAAATTATTATTTATCCTTCTAAGTTTAATTTTAACATGTATACATGCACATATAAACCCAAAAAGTCATAAATTCTGGCAATAATGTGCTTTGAATGTTATCCAACTTTTATCAATAATAACACACATAAAGCCTCTCTATCTTATGATGATAAGAATTAATTAAGCATATTTTACATATTTTAATAAATATATACAATGTTAGTAGTAGTGTTTTCATGTGGAAAGATCATAGAACTGCACAACATTTACATACATAAAATTAGATTTACATTTTATGTAAGTAACCAATAGAATTGTTCTTCCAATTGTTGTTGTTTTCTTGAGTTTAAATTTTTAAATGACCTCTTAATGGGCTTTAATCAGTGTGCAAATTGTTTATTCTAAGATTAAAAGCCTAGAATTGACCCAATTTAGAGAGCCTTCTAAGTTTATCAACCAACCATTCTATCCTTCTCGAATGGAATTTTCTAAAACATATAACATATTCGAAGACAAGAATGTAAATTTTTTTAGGGTATTCAAGTAGAAAGAAAATTTTACGTATAAAATAATTTTTTTTTCTCTTTTAAATCGAAAGACCATAGCTAGAACTAATAATAATAAAAAATTAATCCACCAATATTTTTCTCAATGCTTGAAGAAGTCATATAATCCAATTGGAGGAAGTTTTGGGTTGTCCTATGCTTTCTTTTATTACATGTTAATAATGCATACCATATTACCTTTAAAATACAGCATTTAAATTTTCTAATTCATTTTGATTAATGTATCCTGCATTCCACCAATTCATAAAACATCTACACTGCATCAATTCAAAAGCCTCTCGATGTGCTGAGAACATTAGGAGATAAATGACACAAGGATTTCCAACCAAGGACAAATCATTGGCCACATAATGTTTGGATAGAACACATCTCTTTCCAATGCCCATCCCTTTGTGTGGGGGTCACATCCATGAAACAAAAATGTTGCATGTGTTTCATTATGCACATTGGTTAGATAGGGTGGACCACTCACCATGCATTTACTCTAAGGGAATAATATGAGAAATTGAATCTTGTGGAGTATAACAAAGTTAGATTTGCTTGTACATCTCAATGACATGCTTTGATTATTCTTATCTTTGATGGTTGAAGTCAATTCAATAAGGATGAGTGCATGTGATAGGTGCCAAATAGGGCACACCCTCTTTTCTGCAAAAGTTTTTGTTCAGAGTTGAATTATATTAGTCAAACTACTATAATTCATAATAGTTTCAAACTATCCCTAAGTAATATTTTAATTATTGATTAAGAGTTGGAATTAGTTAAACTTATTGAATCTCGGATTTTGATGATATGATTAATTTATAATGTTATGACCTAATCTATGTTTTGAATAATATAGGATTAGCTTCGGAGAGACAAATTGACCTATCGAAGATACTAATTCATCCTCTCCCTCCTAATGTCGACTTGATTCTAACAAAATTATTATAATTCATAGGTGATTTAACCATAAGAGTATATTTTTATAATGCTCGAATCTCATCTTCATCACTTATTTTTTAATTTAAAAAATATATTATTATTTTTAAACAACATATGATATTATCATCATAAATAAATATCATAATGTTATAAACTTTTGGTAATGATATTTGTATGCAATTCACATGAATAAAATTAAAACCATTAAACAAAATATTTATAAAAACAAAACTTCTTACATGACTTTTTTTTTGTTTTTTTTCATCTTCAAAATCTTCCATGCTTATTTTCCAAGCATGCATGCATGTGAAATTGTATACTTGGAAATTGATTTCATGGTTTCTTGGTCAATCGTCCAACCACTGGAGTACACGATTTCCGTCATCGTTCCCATCTAAATCCATCACATGATTCAAATGCATTTGTTGCGTGTTGCTGTATTCCTCCATCTCACCTTCACATATCATTGTCTTCCACGTCAGCATGCCAGGCAATGACTCATCGTCAACCTCTCCAAACTTCTTCTGTTACACGTCACCAGCCACGTCGTCGGTGCCAACCAAAACCCACATATATAATTTTTATCTTTTTATTAGTATTTTTTTTTTATTTATTCTCATAAAAAAATTTAAGATGAAAACGACAACGAGGATAACTACAAAGATGAGCAATCAAAGAGACGAAGACGATGATCTGAAAGTCAAAAGTAATTTTAATTTTTTTAAAATAAAATATCAGCATTAATTATAAAAAAAGAGCAATAATTAAAAATAATAATTTTCATATTTATCCCTTTAAATTTAAGGTTAGCAGTTATATTTATTGTAAAATTTGATTATTTAGTATCATTTACTGCCCCTTGAAACTTTAAGCACTTATTATGATTATAATAGTATTCTTTTTTTTTTAAGGTATTTAATTATGATGGGTTCTTCTCGATATGATTATATATATATATATATATATATATATATATATATATATATATATATATATATATATATATTAATGCGTTGGTATATCCATCAATCATCCTATTATTCGCCGTTGTTGATGACTATTATGATGTGGAAACAACATGCGGATTTGTGGTTGTGATGAAGCGGATCTGTTAGTGGATCGACGTTGGATATACTCGTGGTTGACCGACACAGACAAGTCCATCGACATCCTCCACACGCACCAAACCGACCACGTGGAAAGAGTCGCGGACCCAAAGATCACGCACCCGACACAGCCCGCACCGTCACCTCTCTCTCTCTCTCTTTCCACCAACGTGAGCATATTATGGTGGCAAGCAACCTGTAGGGGACATTGACAGGTGGAGTTGTTCTGGAATCCATGCCGTTCCCCTTAAAATATGATCAAATTAGTCGTGTTTGGAAACACACTCCAAGATTTATGTATTTTTGTGCTCGACGGGAGAAGGGAGAAGAGAGAAGAGGGATACTGTTCTTGGTTTGGTGATAAGAACAATACAGCTGTACAGGGAGAGGAGGGAGAAAAAGGAGGGCTTGATGATTTCTTCAGACTTCGCAGCGGCATCGTCTTCCACTTCCTCCTTCTATGGCTTCTGCACTTATGCGGCTGGAATTGCTGGTGAGGTTTTGGTAGCTCGTAGTGATGCTTCTTGAATCAATGAACCTGCTTCTGAATCTTAGCAGATGAGATTGAAGAGGACAAGCGTAGAATTGTTTGTTCTGATGATGAAACTATGCAGAATTAATTGGGAAAAGAGGAACTATGGGTTTAGATTTCTGAAAGGGTTTCGTCTTTTAGCAGGCTAAAGATTACTCCGAAGAGTATATACTTGGAATGTTTCTTGGCACCTCTTTTTCCTCACCCTGTACCCTGCACCCTGCCCCCAATAACTCTTAGCAGCTTTCCTTTTTTGGATTGTATACGAGATTAACAATTATCTGCTAACAAGCTAGAGTTGTTGATTTCATAAAAGAATACACATAGTTAGTCGGTGCCAGCAGCTTTCAGAGAGGATTTTGATCTTTTCGCAGGCTAAAGAGCATGCGATTCTTGTGTGCTTAGAAGGTTTCTAAAAGTCCTGTTTTTTTCTTTACACTGCCTCATAAATAAACGGAAATGGTACATGTAGAGGTATTTAAGACATTTTTGCCTATCTTGTATTGAAGAACAAATTTACTTCTGTATATAGTTATTTACTGGTATTTTTGTTCTGTTTGCAGGCAATGTTTTTGCCTTCGTATTGTTTGTCTCACCAATGTGAGTATATTTCAACAATTTTCCTGTTTTCATCTCCGAGAACAGTTGTATATGTGAGCTCACATGCATGAGAATATTCTTGATTTCTTCAGGCCAACATTCAAAAGAATTGTGCGAAACAAGTCCACCGAGCAGTTCTCAGGCTTGCCCTATATATACTCTCTCTTGAACTGCTTGATCTGTATGTGGTATGGGCTTCCTTGGGTGTCTTATGGGGTGATCTTGGTGGCTACCGTCAATTCTATCGGTGCTGCTTTTCAATTAGCCTATGTCAGTCTCTTCATCAGATTTGCAGATTCTGCAAAAAGGGTATGCATAGTTTCCTAGGGTTCTCTTGACCAGTTGTTCGTACTCATTTCACTGATGTGCTTTGTTCTGGTTTTTCATGCAGTTGAGGATGTCCGGACTGCTGATAGGAGTTTTCTCTGTTTTTGCTCTGATCATATATGCGAGCCTTGAGTTGTGCGACCACCCGACACGACAAATATTTGTTGGGTATTTAAGTGTTGCTTCACTCATTTCCATGTTTGCATCTCCATTATTTATCATCGTAGGTTTCTTTCTCGTCATTCACAGAAGATCTCATTTGCTATATTTTTAATTGTTCTCCTGCTCTATGATTTAAATTGTTGCCTATGTTTTTACTTGCCAGAATTTGGTGATCAGGACTAGGAGTGTGGAGTTCATGCCCTTCTATCTATCCCTTGCAACCTTCTTGATGAGCATCTCTTTCTTTGCGTATGGGATGCTATTGCACGACTTCTTCATATATGTAAGAACACTGAAAATTTTGGATGTACTGATTCGATTCTGGTACTCTAGAAGTCTTAATTTCAGGTTCACAGAATGATATCATTTTCAGCAATTGATTATTATTCGTGTTGAATGTGCTTCTCAGATCCCAAATGGGATTGGAACAGTTCTGGGGGTAGTACAACTGTTGCTGTATGCCTATTACAGTAAATCTGTAGAAGAGTCTCGCTTGCCATTGGTGGCTTCACACTGATGTTCTGCCTTGACAAGGTTAAATATGTTCGTTATTTCCACACGTTCTTTCATAATTTTGTTATGTGTGAATTGTGTAAAAACAGAAAGATATATTATATCATATTTTTGTCATTTTCTCATATTTTAAAGCCTCGTAGACTTTTAGTATGTGCTTGTAAGTTAGCACAACACATATCATGCATACCTAGATGGCTACAACATAACATTGATCTGGATACATAGGTCCAAGTTATGACATATCATGTTGAATCACTCGAGTCAGATTATTAAAATAAATTTCAATATACATGCAAACTTATGTTGTTTCCTTTTTGTCACACCTCATTAATGGTTTCATATACTCATTGATTTGTTTAATTATATGTATCTAGATCTGTAGATCTTTGGTAATTTTTCTATTCTAGGATTGTTAAGGTGTCATAGTGGATATTGGTGTCTTTACCATTACTCTTCAAAGGAAATCTTAGGCCTGTTGGGTTTGACATCTTTCCCCATGATTATCTCTAGTTCTCGACATCGATACCAACTAGGGTGCCTTTTTTGGGCTTCTTTATATAGTTCCAAAGACTGCTTTTTTTTAATAATAATTAGAAAAGGAAAGGATTTCAAGCTAGGATTGAGGAGATTTCATTACACTGAGTTTTAAGACGCAATCAAGCAATCTTATTATTATTCATTTCCTTGTTTCTCTATTCTTTTTTTGTCTTTGATTGATTTAAAAAATATAGTTGGCTGTCTTGAGCATATAGTTAAATTAAGGCAAGCTTCTAAGCTGGTTTCAATATGCAGAGCACCATGATTACATTGAGAAGAGGCACTTAAGTATATCTTACTTCCTCCCGCAGTATTCACTAGTTGCACAACTCGTACTTTTAACAAGTACAGCAGCACCTATTCTACCAACAACCCTGAGGCAAATAAGTTCAATTTTCTCGCACTAAATCCACCTTGTCGACCTCAAATTGTGAACCTATTGCACAGTCTACATACCACATAATAGCTTTTGGATGAACAATGTGTTCGGTGACAAAAGAAAGGTTAGATTCTATAGAGATGCCTACCAGAATAACATTTACTACCATGGTAACAAAAAACTGAGCCCCCTTGCTTTGGCATCTAAGCACCCATCTTAATCTGACCCATGACCTGCTCATCTTGATCTAGATCTACAATCGAGTATACATATCTTAAAATCAACATTGCTAATTTGTCAATGTAGTCTTGTGAAGAAGTTGCATGTAAAGATGTGGGCAAGCCAAGTATCAGTAGGCCAAGAAGTTTACATAATTGGATATCTGCAAGCACTATATAGATATCAAAATAATTGAAATTGTATTTGATCCCTCCAATGTCTAGATAAAGAACCGCAAAAATTATGTTGTGCTGAGATTGATGTGTAACAAAATAAAGACAATAACTGAATAAAGAAGAATCCAACATATAAAATTTGATATAGCATAGAAGAAAACTGCATGTTATTGAAAAGAATACATTTTTTCAGCCATCTCAATATTTATGAAGTCCTGAAAGATTGTGGAATTAGAGTTATTTAATTATTATACTAAAATATTTAAAAATCTCCTGATATTTGAGTCAATTAAAGGCATTTAATTTATTTTACTATTGTTGGAATGAGTGTCTGGAAGCAAAACTGCAGAGGCAAGGAAATAACCTGATCACATTGATCCATTGCATTTGACCTGCCTTATTTAGCACTTTGGATAAAGCCATAATGTGGTATAAATTGCACACTTACGATGATAACCATACATACATCTTTTATGTAAATTGAACATATCTCGAAGCTGAACAAAAATAAGAACCAAATCAAAATAAACAATGTAACACTAGTAGCATAAATTTTAATGCTTTCTCAAATTGAACAATAAGCTATTGATTTGCAGCTACTTCTGGATGAAAAAGATAAATCAAGCCTTTTGTCGAGGGACAAGTTCTGCCGTCATGTGCAAAGTCTGAATGTGATTGTTGTTTATTTTGTGTTGTATTCCATAAGGGTTTTGATGTCTGGAAGTTTTGTGTGTGTATGGTGGGGATTTTTTTTTAAAAAAGAAGGAATGTACTTGATGTAATATTATTCTTTTAACTATACCAGCTTGGCTGGTCTTCTAATAAGGTGGAAGTGTCTCTTCATGGAGACCTCCTTGTGGTCAGTGCATTATCTACATAGATAAGTGGTCAAGGGTTTGAATCCCATTGTAAGATTCTAGTGCACAGCGGTTATGTAATGCTGGTATTTAGTAAAATAAAAAGAGGCAGATGTTCCTCCCAATTTTGTTCTTTGTTAATTAATTATCATTTATAAATTTGGTATCTGTTCAGATTTTCTCTATGCTTCGGTTTAGGTTGCTTTCAGTTGTCTGAGAATTTAATAGCTCAGATTGATTTTGGAGTTGTTTTTGGACCTGTGCACGGTAGTTGGATTTCTCTTCAATCTTGCAAATTAAGGTTTGTAAGGCACATTATTTTGATAACCTTCCAGGTGGGATCTGCATGTATTCTTCCACCTCTCTTTCACTTAATTTTGTCTTCTTTACCTGTTACTAGACATCAACGTCTGCTTTGTGCAAAACTTATATCCCATGCCAATGAACAATAAGATATCATATTTATAAGTGCCAGTTTATAATCGGATGATGCCATTATAATAATTAGAGTAAGTTCATTAATAACTGGCATATGGTGCATTACAGAGAATAGAGATAAGTATTTATTACATCTAAAGACATGGAATCTGGATCCATAATTGCAGACCCAGTTCATTCATATCTGTTCTGCAATATTATCCAATTCTTGTTCTTCATTTTTCACTATTGGTTGCATCATATATTTTGAAAGTTTATTGTCCAGAATTTGGACAAGATAAAGCCCTAATTTCTAGACAAGATAATTATCTTTTGCTCTAGTGTGAATAGTACCATTGAATGAGAAATGCTTGCAATCTTTAGAGTTGGCCATATCATGTAGAAAGCAGTGTGCATAAAAAAAAGTAAATCCTATGTAGTGTATAGAATTTGGCTAATGCCCTATTGAACATCAGGCAACATGTACACACAAAAATGTCAAGCAGGTTCTTGACTGAGTCCGTTTACTTAGGGAGCAACAATTAGGTTGATTTGGTTATTCGTTAACTTATAATGTTTATTCATGTAAAATGTTATATTAATATATTAAATAAGTCTGACAAGTAGACATATTTGGGTGACAGATCCCTTTTTAGTCGCTTTTGTGTCATCAATAGATCATGAATCATGTTTCGTCTGGGGTGTGGATGAGACGAGATAGGAATTACCTTTAGAAGATGCTTTATTGTTGACTCACTAGATCATCTTTGCACTGAACTTTTCTACACATTTGGTTGGAGGCAGCACTTCTAAAGGCATTGCTTGGAAGGCACTATCAGAACTAGGTTGCAGGGGATTAGATAGCAAATCAACTTGGTGGACCATCTCATAGGTCAACTTAAACTATTGGAGAAGTTGGTAAGAATTAGGTCAAGGGGAGCATGCGCCATACAGGAGCAGCAAATTACATTGTTGATAGCTAATCAGCTCAGTGAAAAATGAGTCATCATTCTAGCTTGATTCAAAGTGGTCTTTCTGTCCTGAACATTTGTTAGAAATATATGCTTCTTAGATCTAATGATTTCGGAAACATGCCTTGAATAGCTTCTGTTTTATTATGCAAAAGTTGGTGATTCTATAGCTGCTGATGAAGCACTATGCAACTTGCTCTTTTCTAAAATTCCTTTCTACCATGAGTTGTAGGTTGTTCTTTTCTTGATGTGAGTAGAGATATTATGTTAACTAGGCTAAATGGATTTGAAGACTTTGGATCTTTGTGTATCTTCAATGGATTTCCTTTTTTGGCTTGCACTTATGATTATAGCTAAAACTTTTCGTAGAAAAAGAAGAAAGGATTGGACTATGCATTTAAGAGACTAATATATGTTCAAGTATTCTTTTTAGTGATTAATGAACTTAGCACATATCAGGTATTACTTAGTTGTCAGAAAGGATTAGACGATATACACCACACTTGAGATTCTAATGTCTGTTCAAGTAATTTTCTTGCAAAAGACAAGTGTGATCAATGAATTTGGGACATATTAGATGCAGTATCAGTATAGGATTACTTGGTAAGTGATAAAGATTTAGAAGAACAAAATAACCAGAATTCTTGTCAACTCACAAACTGCTGCATAGAAGTTTATTTGCCAGGCTTGAGTAGCAATTTGTTTTTGTCGCAAAAATAGATTAGGCCAAAGCCTACTATAACAGAAGAAATTTAGCTGAATCAAAGGATTTGTATTCTGTACTTTAAACATGTGTTGTTATTTCTAGTTGGATTTATAGGGCTAATCTTTTTCTCTCCAAGTATATACACTTGTGTGTAGCTGAAGTTGAATCTCATGAATGTTACCTATCAGAAACAAAAAAACATCTTACATTACTTTTCTTCAGTTGTGGTGACAATGGATGTAGGTTTGTGTTCATAAAAAGAGATGTTGGTGCTGGTATTTTAAAGGTTGATGTGTGATCCTCAGCCAATACTAACCAGTCACAGTCCATGGTTGCTGCCATTGGATACTGACCTCAGGTTGTGCTGTCCACTTCACTTCATCCCTCCATGCCTCAATGGACAGAGCACTGACCCCCCTTGGCTTCACTGCTGTTATTTTATATGGTTTTGTGCATCACATATCCTTCACTTTTAGGTCATTTCTATTTTTCAAGGACAATCACCATCAACATATCCTAAATGACCTGTCCTAACCTAAGGTTACTTTCTGCTTTTTCTTTTTACCATAAAAGTAACATAAATAAATAAACAAATTTTTTTGTTGGACATGGTGGATAGCTGAAAACACTATTGTTATGCTCATGTAGGTCTCTTTTTTTCTTTCTTTTTCTAAGGAAAAAATGCAAAGTACTTGATAGTTGTTTGTGCATGAACAACTATTGCTTTGGTTCAGTATCTCCTGCTATATGAAAAGTAGAACCAAGTTATGAAACAATATTATATACTTTCAAATGATGCATAGAAATGTTATGTATTGCAGCATGATGCTAGACAGCAAACATCCTGTTAATAAAATCATAGAAAGATAAGATTTTGGTAGGTATCAATTAGGACAGATTGCTATCTTTTCCTTTAAAGGTCATTGATCCATTTGATCTTCCAAGTTACAGTCTTATAGCTAAATATTTAAGTATCATCTGAATATAATATATATATATATATATATATATATATATAATTTGGATGTATATATTATCTACTCTTGTTTTTCTAATCTTTCATTCAACTTTAAGAAATCCAACTGCAGAAGCTACACTTTTGTTGCCCAACCCTCAATATATATGCAAAATTTCACATTATATGTGAGCCCCACACTCTTTCTCCAATCATCAAGCAGATTGGGGAGTCGGGTAATGTGGCAATGGGTAGCCAAACCAATGCTGATGATAACATCATCACATCCAAAACTAGAATGCTACGTTGACCAATGATTTGACCGACCCAATATCCATATAATCTAACCAAAGTCCTCATTATATTGTTTCCATAAGCCTTTTCTTTCCTTTCTAGTCCAACTTGGAAATGTAGTGCTTCATACCAACTCTCAAAAGCCCAACAAGGCAGAGACATGGATCACTTCAATCTGTATATATAGCTCCATTACCTACCTACCTTCTTCTAGTGAAGCGCAAGCTCGAGCCACAAAGATCTTGAAACATCATCATCATCTTCTTCTTCCTATGTTGTCTTCGTTGATGGAGGGAAGAGAGAACCAACTTCCTATTGCCACTACTACTACTATTGCTACGAGCGCTAAAGCTCAGACCAAAGTGCTCGACTCAGTAGTAGCCATGAAAGCTATGTCCAAGCTTGGGGGCTTCCATGCCGGCTACTTCCGCATCAGCCTGTCGCTCTGCGGCCAGGCACTACTGTGGAAGACCCTCAGCGAGCCAAGCACCGACTCCCGCGCCCTCCGCCTCGTCGTCCGCTTGCTACCCTCCGCCACGTACGTCCTCGTCTGGTCCGTGGCCCTCGCCGTCCTCGTCGCACTCTGCTTCCTCTACGCCCTCCGCTGCTTCCTCCGGTTCCGTTGCGTCAAGGCCGAGTTCTCCCACCATGTCGGCGTGAACTACCTCTTTGCGCCGTGGATCTCGTGGCTCCTCCTCCTCCAGTCCACCCCCGCCTTCCTCCACCCCGGCGCTGCTCTGTACCGCGTGCTTTGGTGGGTCTTCTCCGTTCCCATCATCATGTTCGATGTCAAGATCTACGGCCAGTGGTTCACCGAGGGGAAGAAGTTCCTGTCGATGGTGGCGAACCCGACGAGCCAGATCACGGTGATCGGGAACCTGGTCTGCGCGAGGGCGGCGGCAAGGATGGGGTGGGAGGAGATCGCCACCTGTATGTTCTCCCTCGGCATGGCGCACTACCTCGTCCTATTCGTGACGCTGTACCAGCGGTTCGTCGGGTGCAACAGCCTTCCCGCCATGCTCCGCCCCGTCTTCTTCCTCTTCATCGCCGCCCCCAGCATGGCCAGCTTGGCCTGGGATTCCATCTCCGGATCCTTCGGTACGGGGTCCAAGATGCTCTTCTTCCTCTCCCTCTTCCTATTTGCCTCCCTGGTAATTACCTTCTACTTCGCCAATTTCTTCCCACCACGCATCGCCATCATGTAGTCTGGATTGAGAAAGAATCTAGGGAGCTAAACACTGTCGCTATCTCTCAATCTATCTTCCACCTATTCATCAAACATAGGATCTAAAGATCTTATTTGACGCATCGGACATCATCATCATCATCTTTAGCATTCGCGACTACTTTAGCCCGCGGCTAAATTTGACGTACGTAGAGTTGCGTCGCACACACGTTACAGTTCATAGAGTCCATGTAAGAAGGTCAAGAACGCAAGTTCTGCGATCCCTTTCCATGCTCATACGTCTTCACATCGGGTCGAATGCCTTGATGCAATCGATCGCCTGCCTGTGCAGGTCTCGCGGCCTGCTCTGTTCAAGAGGTCGATGAGGCGGTTCAACGTTGCATGGTGGGCGTACTCCTTCCCGCTGACGGTGCTGGCGCTGGCGGCCACCGAGTACGCACAGGAGGTGGAGGGAGGCGTCTCCAACGCCCTCATGCTCGTCCTCGCCGTCCTCTCCGTGCTGGTCACCGTCGCCCTCATCGTCTTCACCGCGATCAAGGCCGGCGACCTCCTTCCCCACGGCAATGACCCCTTCGCGCCGCCGTTCTCGCCCTGATGCTCATGCAACATGTTGGTTTTGTTTAGCATTTGCTATGTCGATCTAAAGCCAGAGAGGAATAGTTCTCTGTATTCCTTGGACATGTTCTTGTCTCCACTGTGGAATCCATCTCCTTCCACGAACATGATGTGCAGAGTCACTGAAAACGTGCTAATTGGACTCTCTAATGGCTTCGTACAGAATGCAGTACTCCATGTGAAGGTGACTTTTCTAAGTGAAGCAAGAACCGCACTTGAATGCAGAACAAAGTCAAAAAGTTCTATAAGGATAAGATCTCCACCATAAACTAGCCTGATTTTGTCAACATCCACGTGAGACTGTTGTCATCCAGATTTCAAGGGATTCATGCATCATATGCAGGTCAATGAGAGGAGCAATATATCTAGAGTACCTAAATGCCAGCTGAAAGCCACAGAAGGACACAAAAAAGAAGAAGATGGACAATACCATAGATTAACAAGGATGCCCTGATTATAAATTTCTACTAGAAGTGATGAAATGCCAAATGGCAGGGAGGATTTATCCCAGCTTTGTAGCAGCTTCACTTTGGGAGTGAATGGTTACTGTTATACATCACAAGCCTTGTGGTATTTTGCAAGAACAGATGATGCCAAATAATATTACTCAAAGGAAATTTATTGTGGCTAAGAAAACCTCCACCACCAAACAAGAACAGATGATCTCCATGTGATGAGTTTTGCAAAACAGGCAGCTCAACCTCATCCTTCAGCTTGCAAATTTTATCCCCAGTTCATGAGGCAAGATAAAACCAGTAGTATGAGAGATCCCTTTTCACAACAAAAGAGAAAAAGAAAGCTCTACCAACTTAGTCTCGTTTAGGTAACTATTTAGGTATCTTGTATGAGTTCAAGTGATGCATGAACATATATATGCTGCATGCAGAGTATATTTCCAAGTATACAGATGTTTATCTTTCAGTTTGAGAATGGTTTTTGTAAATGTAGCTTGTAAGTTGGTGAATTGCATAAACTGCATGTGTGATAGAATTAATTGTGTTGATGGATCTAACTCTCAAGCTTCATTTATTAATTAGATGATTAAAGGATATAATTGTGTGTCAGGAGAGTCTGAAGTCTGGTCCATCATCTATGACCTTTGTCATCCTTAATGAAGAATGGGTCCTGCGGAATCCACTCTGTTAAATGACCTTCAAAATCTGAATATCTTGCAAAAGAAATAGTACAGAAAAAATGATTGAACAAATTCAGCAAAAATAATAAAGATGTGAAAATTGACAAACTTTTTCTTCATTTAAAATTAGCTTCTGAATTAAACTGTTTAGACATTAATCAGGGACCAAACCATGAACTTTGATACTCTTCTTTCAAGGATCTTTTCCAAGTAAGTCCAACTCGAAAACTTAATTTAATCGATCGGAATCTAGCTCCTAAAAGATGTAGCCTAATATTTTTAGTCGAGTATAATGTCGGATCCATTGAGTATAAAATCTAGATAGAAAAGGGCTTATTTAGTTTCTTTCTCAAGCTCATTTACAGGAATGAGAGTTATAAGAGATTAAGTATTGAGACAGCAAGTCAAGATCAAAAGTCACTTGTTTAAGAGAATAAGTCTGACTTTTTAATTTTGGTAATGTATTACTGTAAGGTAGCAGAATTCAGATTTTAAAGAACAAAAACTAATGAAATAAAAATGATGAAGCAAATTACCCAAAAATAGTTGATGAATCACATATATCCTCTTATTTAAAAGATTGACTTGCTACATTAGTTGACTGGTTCTCTACATTTCTTTATTTTCTTCACATTCAACTGGCACAAATAGTAAATTTGAATGTATCAGTCAGTACAGTATTATCAACATTTTCACAGTATTTATTTGTGCTCCAAAAAGTAAAATCTAGTGTAGCTTCTCTACATTTCTTTATGAGCACAACAAACAGAATCAACAGAAGTGCCACAACTACATATCTGTATAAGTTCTTTAAGAAGAACAACTGGGAACCATTTTTGACTTGTTTCATAGACAAAGAATATCACATATATACCTTTGAAAACTTTTGTTTTTATTGGATATATAATTTTTCCAAGCTCCCCAAATCATCCTATGACCAAGACAATTCATCATAGTCATCTTCCATCCAACCTGAATGAGTCATACTCTGTAGCCATTTTAGTGGAGCAAGCACAACAAAGTACAACAAGAAAATTATTATTATTATTATTATTACATATACATATATATATATATATATATTTTATAATAGGCTCATACCATCCAATATGTCTTATACTGGGCTTGAACAGTCCGATTTATTCTGATCGGCTTACTGTTAGGTTGTCGAACCGGTAAATATCACCTATATCATATTATACCGATGGTTCTAAAAATTATCATATGCATGGTAAGTTGAAGATCAAAGGAACAGAAAAAGATTGCAGATTGCAGACATTGCATTTCTTGGTAGCTTAGAGCGACAAAAGAGGAGAGGAGAAACAAAAGCTTCCTAGCACTGAAAAGAATGCAGGAGGCATATTCTTCTCTGCAAGGCTTTTTCCCAGTTGACTTGGCCACTGGCTACAATGCTCACAAGAAGTCAAGACTCGCTGCTATGGGAGATGTATCAGTGAATTCTACAACAGTATTTGATGTCAATTTGCATTTAGTTTTTGACTTTGACTTTTTTGCTTGCGCACTGCTGATAAATTGTTGGTACCATTCACACAGTACATGCTTCTTATTAGATTAGTAATCCCATGGATACATATAGAGAGAGAAGAACAACAGTATTAATTCTGATGATATGGAAGTGTGTGGCTTGGCCTAAAAATGAGTTTGACCTAAAACATAAATAAATTGAGAACTAGAATTAAGCCTAAAAATTAAATCTCATGTATATATATTATTAAATTTTTTAGTACTTATTTTCTTCCTGGAACCCATCCGAAACCAGATTAAGAGATACTTAAATCCAGTTTAAGCAGGTCAGATAAATGCCGATACTAAAAAATCCAACCCATACCATCAAACCTCATGCAAAGTATGTAGAAGAAGGACTTGAAAAAAAATATATATATATAACTGAGAAATTCCAAATTTATCTATGGCACAATTGAAAAAAGATCAAGAATTCTATTTTTTTAAAATATTATTAGCCCCTCGAAACCCAGCCGAAACATGATTAAGATACTAAATTCCAATTTAAGTGGTTTAGATAATGCAAGTAACAAAAATACCCTGATGTGCTATCATTAAATAAAGGAATGTTACTAAGCAGTGCCTGCAAACTTCATCATGAACCAATTATGTATGTACTCAAAATTGACTCTGAACTTAACTCAGTTACCAACTTTCTTATTCAAATCTATCCCAAATCTGATTAAAAGATATTGGACCCAAAATCTACCTATTTCATACATGCTTCTATCTCAAAAAATTGCCTGCCTTGAATTAGTCTTAGAATCAAATCACTAAAACTAATAATAATAATATCTACCGAGGCATTAATTTAGCTTTTTCATCTTCTTTTTCCTTTATGAAGAGAAGAACAAGTCAGCTCTACGTAGTAGTAGAATATGGGATACAGCAGTGGAGAAGGGTGGCCATCAGTTGTGGAGGGTGTGTATCGATGGGTACCAGACGCAGGCCACCACTACAAGATTCTCAATGCTGTCAGCCTCAACAACAAAAACAATGGCTTCCACTCTCTGATTTGTCTCCCGGAGTTAACTAAACCCACAATTAGATTCTTCAATCAATGATCTTAAAGCTAATTATATATATATATATATCATGTCTTGTCTGAACATTTTAATCTTCATATGTTGAACTTGGATCAACTGCATAATCCAGCACTCAAAGATGAGAATTAAGAATATAAATTGAAAGAAATTATTTTATCTACAAATTTAAGATTTTAGATGAACATGCATGAACTCTCTATTTATGATGAATGATATATAATCATTGTGGTGGATATAAAGTTGCTGTAGAACATATGAAGTAACTATTTACAAATTTTAAGAGAACAGAGGTGTAATCCATAATTTTTACCTTACTTTCAAAGAAAAAGATAAGTATGATTAAGATGAGAATATTGAGGTGACTGTATGAAGTTATAAAGAAAGATTAATTAAATACATCTGTGGATGATTAGGTTTAAACCTAATAAGGGATAACAAGAGAAGAAAACTTGTAAAATAGTCGATTAGTGTTAATGGTGTGTAGAAAAATAGAAAGAGATGAAAGAAGATTTTACTATAAAATATTTTTGATTAACTAGAATTTTATATATTACTTAATATTGAAAAAAGATTTATACAGTTGATCTTGTTGTTGGTTTGGTGGTTGCTGAAAGCATCTCCAAAACATTCACTTACACAAAAGAGATTGTCCAGTCAAGGAAATTAAAAAGTAGAAGCCTACTGGTCAGCTGACCTCAAAGCAGTAACACTATTGATGCATTGTCATGATGTTATTTTCCTCCTGTGGAAGTTGAGCAAGTGAAACTCCAGCCAACCAATGGTCAGCCTTGACTTCTGCCTTTTACATTCTTTGGTTTGACTAATTAGATTCTCATTGCAGATGAACAGTGAAGCACTAAATCTGCAGCATCATTGCTGCCATGAGGAGCACAGCAAACAAATCAAGAAAACTCACAGTAAGCACAAAACAGAAGTATATTTTATTGCCATCTGCTCCCAAAATGAAATGATTCTGAACCCATTCAACTCTATATAAATGGCAGATATCCCTTCTGCTCTTCCTCCAAAGCTTGGTGCATCATTTCTTCCACTCCTTTTGATTCTTGTGGAGCACTCAAGGGATGGGATGCTTATAAATCTCTGCCATTACCTCAAATCTAGTCAAAGGTATATGTGTCCTGTATCATAAGTTCGGCTTCCATTGGTATCATTTCAGCTCTTAGATTTTGTTTCTGCAAAGGAGATCTATGGTAGAGACAAGATCTTCCTGTTTGTTGTATTCTCTCTTGTGAGTTTCTGAAATAGAAATGTTTTTGCGTTTTTTTTTTATATGCTTGAAGAAAAATTAAGATTGCTATGGCAGAAGATAATCTACATGGTGTGATGCTGATTTTACTGTAAATGATGTATAGACAGAGACATGAAACAAAAAATGTTGGGTGCTCCTTGATATGTATGAAGAGCATCAGCTGCTTCTAAGTGGGAAAATTAGAAGGAAAGAAAATGGTGGAATCAGGATCAAATCAAATCTGAAAAATGCATGTCATGATATTTCGAGGATCATTTTTACTGTACAGAAAAAGTTCTATCTCAAGGATGTTCAACTCTTCCAAATACCAGGGTGTATCATCTACTGATCATGGTTTGAATCTAATTGCTATTATGATCCTTGCAATGATTTCCAGAAAAATTAAGAAGGGTAAATAGTGATTAACTTTTTGACCGTTAACACCTACTATAACCTGTTCAAGCTTGTTCTACCTTTGTCACTGTTCATAATTCCTTCAAGATTTGAATTGCTATAATAACTGAGTTGATTAATGGTCCATGTTTTGCTACTTGGATATTATTTTGGTCAATGGTTCTTGTTGCTTACTATCATGCTCCATTGTAATCCATCATAGGATCCATTACAGGGATGAATGTTTTAAGCTTGGAAGTGCTCAAATAAAGGAAACAGGGCCCTGATAACAATAATTTGGCTTCAAAAGTGCACAATTGGTAAAGTTACATGGAAAGATCAAACCATGGTAAATGATGTCTTTGCTGCACAAATTGAGCTTTTGAATTCCATGTTAATGCATATTTCTGCAAACATCTAATCAAGTATACTGTGATTGCAGGGGTGCAGGTGATTATGAGAAATCTTTTTCATTATGAAATATTGTGAGTACAATTGATGTGACATCCCTACAACTGATGATATGAGTCATGATTCACATGATCAGATGCCAACTCCACTTGGGAGGTCTAATGTGATTCACATGGTTTCTTTTCTAACAGGTGGACTCTCAGAATGCCCATCCCCTTGCATTTCAATCATACCCTCGATCTCATCTCATATTTCAACTGTTCCTTCATATAAGCCCCACATATTACAATGAAAAATAGTAGATGTGATAGATAGGATTGACAAGAATAACAGTTAAGAAAGTCTTAGGTAACTTGCAGATGAAAGATGGGAGATGTGAGCTGTAATTGTTAGGACTGACATAGATAGTATGGTCAAGCATGTCAATTTGACATGATAGAAATGGCTCTCAGACCCTTCACAAGTTGCTTTTTCTTTGACAGATTAATTTTAAGAATGTTTCAGAATGTGATCCAACATCTAATCCTTCGGTAGTCAGATATAGGAGAAGTAGACGACAAAAGATGGAGGGAAATCTAAAGCTGAATTGACATCTAAAGAAGCAATGGTATCCTGTGAGCCTCCTCCAAGGACCACCAAACTTGTCACCATGGATGTGGAGAGTGTTCTTCACATGAAAGAAGGGCTGGATGAGGCCAGTTATGCTCAAAATTGTTCCCTACAGGTAAAAATCTTACCTCAGAACGCCACCAATGTCCCTAAATTTTCATGATTTCTTAATGCCAGTTGTTAACTCTTCCTTCAGAAGAAGAGTATGGATGCCATGAAGCATATCATAGTGGAGTCAGCGGTAGATGCTTACGCTTCAGAGATGCCAGAAAGCTTCACTTTTGTTGATCTTGGATGCTCATCGGGGAGTAATGCCCTGCCTCTAATCGGAGACATCATCGAAGCCATTCATGTGATGGCACGACGGTCAGCGAAGCCAGCACCAGAATTCATGGTGTTCCTCAATGATCTTCCATCCAATGACTTCAATTCTATGTTTCTGAGCCTTCCATTGTTCACTAAGAAGCTCAAAGAAGGCATCGAGTTGCATGGAGGCATGGCTCCATCTGTATACTTTTCAGCAACTCCTGGTTCATTCTATGGCAGGCTGTTTCCAAGAGACAGTCTCAGTTTCATCTACTCATGCTATAGCTTGCACTGGCTTTCCCAGGTTAGCTCTCAGTGTGCATTCTCACAACTATATCTTTTCTGATATGTTGTAGAAATCCATAGTTAGTGAAGTAATTAAAGTGGAGTTTTCTCCTGCATTCCCTCTTAATTGTAGAACAAGAATGATTCTTGCAGGTTCCTCCAGGGCTTGTTGACATCAATGGCAGGCCAATTAACAAGGGGAAGATGTACATATCTAACACAAGCCCCCCTGTTGTTGCATTAGCTTACTTTGAGCAGTTTCAGAAAGAATTCAGCCTCTTTCTCAAATCAAGATCTGAAGAGTTACATCTCGGTGGGCGAATGGTTGTCGCGATGTTAGGAAGAACAACTGATGATCACAGTGATAAGAGCACAAGAGTCTTGTGGGAAGTGTTAGACCAGTCTTTTGCCATTATGATCTCACAAGTGAGTGCAATTCTTAGCCTTTTTTTCCTCTATGTTCATTCAATCCTTACCTATTTATCCTCTATTCACTCAATTGGTTTATTTGAAATGCATTGATACCAACACATCATACTCCTCCGAATGAGGTTGTAAAGTTCTTTTTTTTCATTTTAGATTCTTTGAGATGAATTTTATGTCAATTTTAAAATGTTACCACATCATCTAAATACATTTTCATCAAGGATCATGGCAGGAGAATGTAGCAATGGAACTAAAGCAATATCTCTGTTCCTAGAAGACTGCATCTTAGATCATTTCTATGATACCACCTCTCACAAATTATGTTGTTCTCAGGAAATGATTGATGAAGAGAAGGTTGATACATACAATGTGCCATTTTATGCTCCGTCGGCGAGGGAGATTGAAGATGAAGTGCACAGAGAAGGGTCTTTTACGATCGATTACATACAAACTCATGAGCTGAGCACAAGCACTGGAGATCCTCTAAAGGATGCCAGAATCACATCAATGGCCATTAGAGCCATACAAGAATCAATGATCAGCCATCACTTTGGCGAAGCAATTATCGATACCTTATTCCATGTTTATGGAGGACTGCTCAGTCAACTAATGCTTAAAGAAGAAATAAAAAGTTCTCACCTACTAATTGTTCTAAGAAAGACACACTGAGTGAAGAAAAATCAATCATCAGCACATAAAGTTACTATAAAGTCAAACTTTTTTATCTACAGGTCTTCATTGTATTCAGATTGTAGATGTACAATTTACCAGTACATTTTATTTACTCAAAGATGTATTATCTTCTCTAAGACAATGCCAAATTTCTTTTCCAAAATGTTCTTTTTACAAGCTGATTCAGTTTCGACTAAACTTAGTATGGCAAATAGGCAAAAATGATGCATGATTCATCGCAAATAATACGCACATGATTTCTCATCACTAATTGTGGTTATCCTCCGATCCGAGAGTTTAACAAGCTTATGTCGGAATACCGCAAATCTACCGCACGACCTGGCATGGCATCACTTCTGTATTTGTTCCTGCAACAGAATCAGAATGCTGCCTATTTATATACATTTAACTCACTATGTAATAAATCATTAAATGTTCATATATACTTAGTGAAGATAAGCTATGGATATTTTCTTCCCATCTTAAACCTTGTTCTATTATTCACCAGCAACATGCAATGGAAAAGGCTTTAGGCACAAGGTTTCATTGTTAATTCTCCTGTTATGCTCCTGTTATGCTTGGTTTGTCAATGCATAATTATTTGATCTCTACATATAAATGTATTTGATATTCACATGCTCTCTTGCACCTTCAGAACACACCGGTGCATATATGAAGTGTAGCAATTGGCAGAGTTGCATACAGTTGGGATTTAGTCAACTCAAGTATAGAGGAACAATTCATGAAAACAATATCCAACTTCTGTATATATGTAAACAGCTATCAGAAGTACACACAGCAAAAAGAGAGCATGCAGGAATTTATAGTTGATCCATTTAGGAAAATTCAATAGACTACAAAAATTTTTGGAGTTTAGTGCTGTCCAAACTTGATGCTTTATAGTCAAGACAATGCTGATTTTAGAATAGACTAGAAATTGATAAGATTTCCATCTCATCCAAATTTGTTCTGCTCACAATAGAACCGAAACTCATAAAAATTGGTTCAGATCCAAACATATACACATGTTTACACGTATCATATATGCACTTTGCAAACTGCGGAATGGAATACTGCATCGTTTTGCATTGTTGAGATGATTCAGAAGCAAAATTTCTTTTTCTGCAAAAAGATGGAAAAGCACAGAGAATTAGGGATCCATGACTCATTCATCAGAAAGAGCTCAATGCAACTACCCAACTACATCAGAATATTGCTAAGGTGTACTCTATTGTCAGTTTTTCTTAAAAACAAAAAACTGCAAGTGATTGTACGTAATATGAAAGAAACATGACTCATCTTCAAAACAGTCCCCAGAAAGAGTTCTGGTTTATGAATTAAAGAAGTACTCGACAAAAACGAAAAAGAAAAAGATATGAGTTAATAAGCTTTGTGAGGAACAAAGACCACCAGCTATCTTTGCCTTTAATGTTGTTGACGTCCTCTTTAGCACTAGTGACATTAACAAATGCCAGAAAATTCTGCTTCTACTATTTTCTCTTTCTTTACTTTAGTTGTATATTTAATAGACTAAAAATCATGTTTCCTCATTGTCTACCAAAACCGCGACTAATCATATTGCTGCTCTGATGCCATCCAAAGGCAATGACATATTAATGAAAAGCTTATTTCTAAAAATGATTCTTGGTTTCTTCCCGATGCTTTTCTCCTTTTATGAGATGACACTCACTAGTAACATACAAAACTTTTATATCATCTTTACCAATTGGTGTCAGTACAATACAATAACAACAACAACAACAACACAATCATAAGTCCCAATTATTTGGAGTTAACCACATGGATCTTTTGCCGTCATTAAGATATATAAAAAAATTATATATTTAGTTAAGTTTAGATACTTAAATTTTTATTTATAGTTTCTATTAAAGTCTTTTTAAGTCTTCCTTTGTCTCTCCTCGAATTACTAATATTAATCATTTCATCTCTTCTAACTACTACATCCGTAGGTCCCCTAAGTACTTGTTCCTACTATAGTGCATGAACAATCATCAGAGTGAAATATAATCTGAGGTAGCCACATGTTCAACCTCGTCTAATCTCTAGTCCACACATGGTGTTATATGTTAAAAATATTATCTTAACTTTTGTCAAATTTCATTTAATTCAAGATGGTTTTTCTATGGTTTATCTATAAATAAATAATTTCTTCCAATTATAAATTTTTAAGTTTTTTCTTCATGAATCTCTTGGGGCACAAACCCTCTAAATTAGCTCTAGAAACTATGCGCTAACGACCTGTCAAGTGTCCAATATATTTTTTAGAGTGTCATGAAGAAGCACACAGTGATAGTAAAACATGAGATCATTATGATTTGCCCTAGTAGAAAAGCACTTCATTATTCTATGATGTCTCAAAATTTTCCTTCATAAAAGTATGTTAGAGAAAATGTATCAATTGAAATTAAGAATTCATTTTATAACATACACAAATATAAATATTTAAAAATATGATCTTGCCCCATGCAATTGAGAATTCATGAAACATAGTGATTCATTAATTGTCTTCCAGTGACAAAAACTTGTATCTATATGAACATCTTTGCTAGTCACTACTGATAAATAACAGTTACCCGGAATTTAGCCTCCTTCTGCTGGTCAAGGTATGCAAGCAACTCCTCCTGTTGAGTTAGAGCTTCATGTAAAGCCTGCATTAACAACTTATGATGATGAGTACTAACCATATATTTCCACCCTTTCCCAGAAGAAAATCAAAATTTTATTGATTTCAATAGATTAACCCCCCAAAAAAATTGATTATAGAATTTAAACAGACATTTATGCAAGTATATGAGATGCATGCATTTTTTTTTTTCATGGACACTCCGAACCAAATAGATCTGTCTGATACTTATCGATGTTGGCAGCAAGTTGGAAATTTATCAACTCTTTAGTTACAACTACCCCAATATCAAACAGTATAACAATATAGGAAGTGAATTTTTTATAATTACCAAGCTCCATATGAACTTAGGTTCCTGTATTTCACATTTCATAATATTACAACACTAATATCAAATTATCTTTTTAATTATTATTCTTATGTGTGCCTCCAAGTCTCTATTTTTTATTCTTGCTGTGTTGGACATTTGAATGTGCATCCATATATTAATGTCTATGTAACACTAGATGCATGTGTCATGGCACTGGCACAGGTTACTTCCAACTTGAAGCCATGAAAACACTGCAATGCAGGTGACATACACCTTTTGGTTTGCATGTTCAATTAATAACTTGCATGTTCCAACATGAAGACATGTAAATAGTGCCAGGTTGAAACACTACAAAGGTCTTAATGCGAGTTTAGCTATATGATGCTTTTCTATCAGGATTTCATGGGCAAGGTACATATTGCTTTGCTGTCTGCAAGATCTTTCTTTCAACCATGGTATGCAATTTCGAATGGTACCGCCCGGTACGAGCGGTAGGTACCGGTCCGACGGCATACCGATACGCTGTCACGGCCTTAGCTGGAAATGCCTAAGGTGTGAGGCACCCTTGCAGCAAAAACGCAAACTTAGCTTGCGTTGCCTAAGTCACGAGGCACCCTTACGGCAAAGACGCAAACTTAGCTTGCGTTGCCTAAGTCGTGCTTCGCCCTTGCGATTTGCGTCCGCAAAAATCAGCCCACTTGCAACCTCTCGCAGGTCCCGAAGGACCTGTAAAAGGAGAAAGTTGATTAGTTCGAAGAATGAGCGACGGACAAGTCCCGACGTCTCGCGAAAAGGGGAAGCTTTATAAGCAATTCAGCGAGCACCTTGCGTGCACAAGAGAAAAGAGGGAGAGGGGGAAAACAAGGACTTTAGAAGGTTGAATGAACAGCTGCAAGTCCACAAACAGCTGCTCACCGGATGCCGGGCGCGACAACAAGTTCCCGTCAAGGTAACGTGCGAACTTACGAAAGATTGTTCAACGCCCGACACTATACCGAAGCCCCATCCAGCCTTGTGCCATCTGGGGGGTTCCAGGGTGCTGAGATGGCTGACGTTTCGCGTGCAACAGCGGGCTGCAGAAATCAGCCTGTGGCACGCGAAAACAGAGCTATTTTGGGGTTGTTTTGCTCGGTTCGGTGAGCAGTCGCACTGTAGCACTGCAACTTGTTCGAACTTACATTTTTACAAGCAAAATGACTTAAAACCAAGCCAAAACATGCTACCAAGCAGTTGTACATATAGACGAGAGCGATGAACGGTTCCTTGAACGGAGTTGTTGCGGGTGCGCGACGACCGTTCGTGACAACACGGACCGCCCGCTACCGGACGGACAGTGCTACAGTGCTACAGTAAGAGGAAGAAGTATTTAAAATCGCTCGGTAAGCCTTGATGTACCGCTCGGTACGCTGGTACCGTACCGTACCGAGCCAGCCTCGAAACATCGGTACGGTATGGTATTGCATACCTTGCTTTCAACCAATTATCCTTCTGAAATCCAGTTCTAAAATTTAGTAATTTGACCTGCACAAAGGTCTTATCAACAGAAATAAATACAAATCCATGGCCAATACACATTGGAGAATTACTTGTGGTATTTTACATATTCACCTCAGATTTTCAGGAAAGAAAAGGAAAATTAAGGAAATGAGCGCCATAAGCTATATGGTGCATGCAGCAGCATTTGATTCGAGTAACAATTAGGCCAAAGTTCTTACAATTGTCATAATGAGGGTAAAGTTAGTCCAAAAGTTCATTCTCAATTAGGAACTTGATACAAATTGAAAAAATGATTTGAAAGGTATTGGCAATCTTAAGAAGGGAAATCAACATATTTGTAGAGAGAACAAGTAGGTAGGAGAAAGTTACAGAATAATTAAAATATTTGATATATAGTTTGCAGTAATTAAATTCATATGTTACAGGAAGTAATTATTATGATAATGGATCTACATATGCATATTGAAGTAAAGCAGACTTCCTCATTGATTTAAAATACAGCAGTATGTTATAAAATGAACAAAACATTTTTGTTTCATTCACACAAAATAATTTTATATAAAGAAAACAGAAAAGATAACAATTAGTAGCATAAAGATGCTGTTTATAAGCCAGGGTAATAGAATGCAAGATTTATCTGATTTGATTTTCCATATTAATATTGTTTGCATGAATCTGTCATTTCAAGTTCATATAATGTATTTAATATGAGGCATTCTCTCATAGAGGACAATCTAAAACAGCTATAAACAGACTTAGTGTAGAAACAGAAACTTTTATCTGCAGTCTGCATGAGTCATTTTGGTTTTTCTAGAATAGACCTAAGAGTCTAAGACTACAAAAATATAATATAAGCACAAAAATTTTATAGCAGATTATGAACATGTATGTGGTAACTTTTGAATTATTGCGGGATTACAGCAATAAACAGGGACCACAAAATTGGAAGTAATGTAGAAGAAAGTGACAGAAGTTTACTGGCGCATTAGCAATATATAGGTGGTCCTACCAAATAGAAGTTTAATTCAGATTGACACACAGGTCTTCAAAATGTAGGACATATGGATATAGCACATAAAAATTGACATTGTAAATGCTTTTCCTTAATGAATTATTTCAAAAATGGTGACACTGTGAACTGACAAATGCTTACGATCTATGCATCTATACCAGTTAGGATATGCTGAAATTAGAATGATTATAGTCCATAAAAGATGATATAAAGAGCATACCTTTTTGGTGGCAATAAGCTCTGCTTCTAATGCATCAACACGGTTGATTGCAGCATTTAGCAACTCTTGTCTCTGATACTCAATTTCAGAAGGTTTTGCTTGAAGTATCACAACTTTTTCTTCCAGCTCATGTAACCTTTTCAACACAGAAGAAAGGTCATCTGCCTCTCTGAATTTAAGGGGCGATAGAGGATGAAATTCTTTAGGCATAGTATCTACTAGGAATTCAGCATTGCAAGCATTGAACTCCTTATTTCTTCTGAACCCATATCTGGTGACAGGTAAAAGTAATGTACAAAAAGCCATGACGAAGGCAGTAAGCCATGTGACAGTTTGACCTTGTCTCATTTTTGGAGCATCACTTGTGTCAAACAATGACAAAGCACCTGAAGTGGAATAAAAATAATTTATTAAGCTAAGTCTACATACAAATCTAACAAGCATCTAGAGAAGAATGTTAGATTACCAAAAGTTGAAACAAGAAGCATTAAGAATATAGCTTGATAATACAATAAACAGCATCAGTTATTTGAGAAGCTGTGGTAGAACATAACCATGTAGATACATAGCACATAACTAAGCAGTGTATGCCTCTTGTCCTCAGAGTTCAGATAATTTTGGAAAAACTGGTTACTTAATACGGTATTTGCAACTCAGTTTACAGTTATTAACTTTCAGCAGTGGTTTTGGACACAACTTTGTGGAGGGCCCTTCTAGAGGACAGTAGGAAGGCATTTGTTGTCTTATTTAAATCTGGAAATCCAATTGCACAGTTTCACCTTCAAAGAATGTACTGTCTAGAATGCACCACATGTTCCAACCTATCACTATATTCAGGCAGCACCTGACCCTTTGGAGAGAACTAGGATAAGAGACCTGGGATTCAGGTGAAATCATAAAGCAAAAGTACCTAATTCCATTGTTAGGTTCAAGTTGTTCAAAAACAATTCCTGGAATTGATTGCCGACAATACAACCAGAGAATGATGTAATTTCTTTTCCTTATGTTCTTCACAGTGAGAATTCTACATTGGAATGCCATCAACAAAAACTTAGTCATTTCAAAGGAGCAGCAGTCATACAGTCACTTGGCATAAGGTGAGTGCGTATGCACACCATCCAAAAGGTACTAGGATCTCATTGTAAACACCCCATTTGGAATCCATGTCAATTTCACCTCATCCACCCCTCTGGAGGATCAAGTAGTGGAGTCATCTTTGTGACTTCTATAGTTTATAACTGGAAAGCAGACCGGCAAAAGAAATATTTTATGAGAGACTGTCACTGGAGTCCCAAATGTTTTTCGATGTTAGCATGCACATTAAAGAACTGGTATGAAGTGCCAAAATCAGGAAACGGTTACAAAAGTGTGCAGGCGCTGTTTATCCACATATCCACCAAAAGATACGCAGCTTTCTTCCCCATGCTTATAGAGGTCACCAGAGTGAAAGATTTTTTCGAGAGGAAATAAATTCTGCCAGAATGAATAACACGGAAGGCAAAGCCAAATATGGGATTCATTCTTCCATATTGCAGATCCACAAATATGGGAGTCATCTACCTATGAAGGTTTGCGGCATCTGATCCATGCATCAGGCATTGGCCTGATTTTACATCCTAACTTCCCGTAGGAACATTTTTGAGGAAAACCCTCCATAAGAATGAATACCAAATAGATCATAATCCTAGCAGTGACCATTTTGCTTCTAGTACTAGACCCCATATCTGAAAAATAAAAAAAGAAAGAAGGTTTTGGTGCATTGTTAAAGTTTCTGTATTCCAAGCTCTCTCCATATGCAGGGGCGATATATAATAGTCCATGTGTGGGCCAATAAAAATAATTAAAAAAACAAAAATAATTAAAAAAATCCCCATTTCTAGTGGTCCGATCCACTTCAGTAAAAATAATTAAAAAAAATAGCAGTGGGGCCCATCCAACTTGGTATTAAAAAAGAAAAAAAATCCTAAAATAGTGATTAGGGCTCACAAATGCGAGCCCTCTTCTCACGTTCAATGCTTCCGTCGTCGCCACCGCATTCCTTCTTCTTCCCAAGTATACTCCCACCTCTTATCCTCCTCCTCCTCCTCTTCCTTCTTCCTTTCTTCTTCTTCTTTTTCCTCCACCATTTCCTCTTCTTCCTTCTTTCGTCCTCCTTCATCCTCTGTTCCTCCACCACTCCTTTCTCTTCTTCCTCTTTTCCTTTCTCCTAAAAATACTGTTACATACCGGTGTACCGACATATTATACACTAGTATTGACCGATAAGTACCGGTCCAACAAATCAGCAAAACAGGTGCAGTACCTAAAACAATGATCCTTGGCAGAAAGGCAAGTAAAAGATTATGAAATAAATTCTGACATCAGTCTTTAAAATGTAATTCAGATCACCACTTTAATGGACGAAAATAACATAATTATGTAGGTCTACCATGATCATTCCTCCGCTGCAGAAATGAGCTTCCAATCAATGATTGCAGACGTAAAGAAATGGAAGATACAATTACTCATACCACAAAGGATCGTTTTAAATAATTAGAGAGAAGAAAACAACAGTACCCATGCACTAGGTTCTTGTCCAGCTTTTCACTAGATATTTCCATGTGGATGCAGTGAGATATACTATTTGCTGATCAGATTGACTAAAACCAGCAAATCAAGCTTTACTTCCAAGAAAATTGTAAGGGATTTAAAATAACAGACCTTTTAAGGGAGAGCAGATTGGACCAGAAATTTGACCCTTCCAACCTGAATCTACATCCTTAACAACTGGTGCAGATTCTTCATGGTTTGGAGAACCAACAGAAGTACTGTACTGCATTCTGGTCTGCATAATTATTGAATCATTTAAGCAATCTACTATAATCAAGGCAATAATAAAATCATAATACTTATAAAAACCTTGAAATTACACAATAATTTCCATTTACTTATGATCAGTGCAAGCGTATCATTCAACTTCAAATATGATGAAATGAACAATCATGTCTGCTTGAATATGTAATATTACTCCACAATCCAGTAAATGATCAAACATCACTAGATAGTAGATATAGTTAAATCTCTGATTACTAGGTATAGAAAAATAATTATGGCAACTAAAATGAATGGTGTCACATCCCAAAGCAATTTCACATATTCATCTTGAGGAATACCAGCAAAGCAGAATCAATTAATCAGCCAGACATTCTTTTTCATGCTAAAATCTCACGGGCACAGTTCCTTTGGAAATTTCACAATCACATCCAGGCAACACTACGTGGTGGTTAAGACCCTTGTTCCGAGCTGTGGAAGAGTCTGACAAAGCAGAGGATCCTTGGTGGCAAGGGCAAATTAGAAGTTGCAGATGGGTGGAGGTTCTAGGAGATAGTTGTTTGGGCATGGATGTGGAATGATGGGAAGCATGGTTAATGATTCAAGAGGATGGTCTAGACTCTAGAGTTAATGTGGTCAGGGTACACTGGTGAAATTGTTTGACGGTACACTAGACAATCTAGAGTTAATACAGGAACATAATTTCTAGAGTTAATGATTCAAGACAATCTAACGTACCATGTTTGATGGTTTTCATCTTTTGAAAGCTCAAGACACTCACACCCCAACTTCTTATCCACAAATGAAAAAACATGTGATTAAAGATGAAGAATGAAAAACAAACCAGAAAAGAAAAGCTTTGAAGAACATCTTCAGGTTTCCATGTTACAGCCATGGAAACGTACAAAGCAGAATCTTTCAGGAACTAAGGTCATTTTTTAATGGTCTAGGAAACAAACCAGCATATGACTCTAAAAGAGAAGGTGCAGTCAATATATCTCCTTAAGAAATTCATACCTCTTTCCCAGATGTCATCTGAGGAACAGGAACATGGTTGTTTTTGGCTTTAGAAGAAGAGCCATCAGCTACTAAGTTAGATTTGGCAATATATGCATCACTTTCTTTGACCTAAATCAAAAGAACTAAAAGATTTATATAAATGAAATAATTTCAGTAAATATGAATATATATATACATTTACATATAACTTACAACTGGGTAATGCAGCTCATCAGATGCAACAATCTTCCCCTCATAGTTTGGAAGTGTAACAATTTGCCTAGCACATTGTGCTTCACCATCAAGAACCATCTGCTTAACAGTATAATTCCAGTAAACAGTGTATGAGATCTTAACATTTACCATAGTGAGAATGAACTCACTGGAAATGCATATTTGATCTCAATATGAACACAAGATATATATATATATATATATATATATATATATATATATATATATATATATATATATATATATATATATATATATATATATATATATATATATAGAGAGAGAGAGAGAGAGAGAGAGAGAGAGAGAGAGGGACCTTCAATATTTTAGGGTCTTTCCATGGACCACGATCAGATCCAAGGCATCCACCAAACTCAGTACAGGTACAGCTACCACCAAGAAATTCTGGCAACTCACTGGAGAATCAAAAACAAACAATCAGGAAGAAAGTTGAAGTTAGGAGTAGAGCATACAAGAAAACAAGTAGATTCACATTAGAATACAAGCAGAAGACAAAACCTGGAGTCGATAAATTCCAGAAGCTGTCTTTGGTACTTGGTTCCAAGTACCTAACAAACAGTTGCAAGAATATATTAGAAGTTTCTCAGTTCAAAGGAAGAAGTCAACTACCTGTTTATTTAAAGAAAATAGGTATATTATCTGTATCAGTACTCGACATGCTTACATGGATCTTGGAAGTAGTTTTTGGATCAAGAAAAGTTTTCACAGTATTCCACAGAAGCCTAAAACCTGAACCAGCATTAATGATGAACATCCTGAACAATGTCTGCAAAAACATATATAGGAAATTATCATAGATTAATCAAAAGATGACATAAAATTATCACAAACATGAGTTAGCATAGAAACAAGAAGAGCATCATAGATGATGAATTTTCAGGATGCTAGAAAAAGAACAGCTACCTCTGGGTAGTTGTCATTATCAATCTTTTGCAACCTCATAATCAGTTCCCGTGCAGCCTTGGTGAAGTTTTTTAGACCCTTCAGAATAACAGCATTGTTACACGTTACATAATTACACTTTTAATACTATAAGGAAACAACTTTCACAAGCAAATGGTCAGAATGATGTAATTGACAACTGAAAACATACCACTCCTTCAACATCTAAGATTGTTGTGCTTGAATCAATATGTTTTTTTGCAGCAATTGAGCAAGCCGGAAACTTAGCCATGAAGCACCTTTCAAATTCCTTCACATGATATCTTACATATCGATCTATGGTAGTTACTTGCATTAGCTTGTTTGGGTTGACTTTTCCAAGCCTTTCAATGTACACTGGTCTTCCATCCCTATCTACACCATGATAACCATGCGGATAATACTTAAGAACTTCATCTAACTCTGTGTAATCAAATTCCTGATGAAGAAAACAATATTAGTTCATTCAGTTCATTCCAAATAGAACAAAGTAAAAGGAATACATAATTGAACATATTTGATTATGGATCTTTCAAAAGACCATATTGGCAATCATATTTTCTTATAATTGCATATATATGCCATATTTCCCTAGTGACAGTAACCTTCATCAAAACCTGCATTGGCAGGAGAATGTGCACTAGCCAGATCTTCTCAGTATATGTGACATTAACATGTTCGTATTCAATCATACACACCATGCTACATACCTTTTTACAACTTTAAATTAAACAAAGCATTAGCAAAGGTCATAAAAGGGATGATCTTCATCTTCTAACATCTATACAAAGGGTAAACTTGTAAAGTGGACTCGACGGCATCTTTGACCAATATACACTTTCTACATAAATTGTTAGAATTTGATAAAAATATGGAATTATCGAAATTGTTATTGTAAAAGAAGTTTTATCATTTGATAAGGAGTAAACAGAAAGGAGATTGTATTCACCAAACAAAAGGAGAAGTTGAGATTCATGAGGCATCAATGCAGAAATGTGACCAGAGGAAGACCTAAATGCATTCTTATTCCTCTATATTGCACATCTTGTTATGTTTGAATGATGATATTAACAGAGCATAAAGTCCTTCGTCGACCATCATTTCTTTACTTTTTTCTTTTGTCACTGTGTTGTGATCTAGGGTCTGGTCAAATTTCAAGCTACATCAGTGTTCAGTTTTGCTCCTAACACTCTGACATTGCCCTCCAAGCTTCCCTTCTATAGATGTATTAACCAAATAAATTGTTGCAGTTTTACTTTTGATATAGGGTAGCAAAAGTAGGCTCTTTCAAACTTCTGCCTACTAGTGAAGAGAACTAATAAAATAAAGCAGAAAATCATGTTAAAGATACCAACATAAAAGGATTTTGGTGCTAAAGAACTGAGACCTGAATCCATCATTTGTTAGTTGGTCCCAGAGTCGAGTATGGTTTATGCAAGCATAAATGGTTAGTTGTATTCTTCATGAAAGCATATTAAGCTCTTAGTCCTTCCAACTATTCAAAATAAGATATCATGTCCGAATCAATATTGGTCTACATTATAATGGAAACAATAAATTCTAATAATATACATAAGTAGCCAAGGCAGTAAGTTGTTACTAAAGAAAGAAGACAAGGGATATGTTGTATGGTGAAATTTGGTGATGAAAATGAATTAACTTACATCCAAGTGAGAATGATGATATGCAACCCTAAATTGTTTCTAATCCTCATAAATGTTAGTGGGCTTCTAAATTTTTTTGTTCAAAATATATTGCCCATAATTTTATTGATAAAATAGAAGTGGTTATTCATAAATTATTGATGTTCCCATTAAACCGAAAACTTATATAGGTTATATGCAGATGTTAAATAATTAGCATACAATGAGAACAAGTAAGATATTTATTCACCTCTAGAGACTGGGTTGAAAAGAAGGAAAAATATTTATTACCTTAGTGATTGTATCAGTGCCAAATTCCTTCCTCCATTGAAGCATTTCAGTCCACATTTGTTTTGCTTTCTCAATATCAAATTTTCGTGCTTTTAGGAATCTAAACATAAACAAGTCATCAGTACAGCAAGCATCAAAAAGGCTAGAAAGTCATCATGGATATTACAACAGTTTACACAAAGCATAATAGCCTATATATTAGCATAAAGAAAAGCTTGATCATTTTTAGACTACTAACAGTCAAGGTAGTAAAACAGATGGAATAAATCTTCTAAAGCTTCTCTATCAGTATTATGAAAAAGATATGATTTATTTTATCCATGTCCACATAACAATCACAGAAGTGATATATATGGTGCAGATTGCAATCACATATTTTGCCAAAGTGATGCAAAAAAGACCACTTTGATTTCAGCTTTATGCGAGTAGGAGATGTATATAATTATATAAGTATGTAAGAAAATAGTAAAAAGAAAAAAAAAAGGTATACATAGGGCGTACCAAGTGCACGAGGCTCCCACCAAAGGTATACATACAACAAAGAAAAAAAAAACAAATGTAGTTCCGCCGACTGGGATTTAGTGAAACTGAGTTTGGATTGCAGTTGCCTATTCTTTGTCTAAAAATAAAATATTGAATTTTAACACAAAAATAAATAAGATCAACAAACTCAGATCTCATAGATAATTATAATAACACTTAAAAGTTCTGAGGATATAATAGACATTAAAATTCTCGTATGTCATTGTTGACATGCAAGAAATTTAGTGATAGCTCATAATAGATTTAAATTGTTCTTCAGTTCAAATTATAAATGTGAGAGTTCATTGTGGTAGGAGAACATCTAGCATAAATTTCTGAAGGTTATATTTGAAAGCAAAAGCAGAGACATGTCTATATAAAAATAAAGAAACAATGAACTACCTCAACATCATATGAGGATCATCATAATTTGCTGGTAGCAGTTCCTCCAAAATTAATGACTGGCGAAAAGCATCAATAGCTTGTAGCTCCTCAATGTTACTAACAGTGTCAAACTTCTTTCTACTTTTCCTCCTGAAAGATTGTCTCAATTTTATTGATGCACTTGATGCCATTTTCTTCAAAGATCCGATTCTCTTCCACTTTTCATGTTCTAAGTGCTCAAGATCTGATTTATGCACTTTTTTATCATCATGACTAGGAACCCCTTCGAAGCCTGAAACTCGTGAACAAAGTTAATCTCACTATTTGGTAACTTCAAGAAGCTTCTACTAATATTAAAATGAAAATGGTAAATATAAATGAATAATATTATATAGGTATATTTCTCATATGTCCTATCTTTCAAAATCCCAGTGCATCGCAAATTTTTATATCGTTGCCAGCTGGGTCCCATATGATGATCGCTGTGAATTCATTTCTATTAGAGAGGTATTCAAGGATAATATCAGTTAGTCTAGGACCAGAAACTGTCAAGTGAAATATTTTTGGGCCAACTATTACATAACTAGAATTAAACAAAATGTTCTAAAAGATGAAGGTCATCAATCAAACAGAGTTGTTTTCCTATGGGCACAAATTAATACTATTTCTTCTCCAGATAAGTAGTTTTCAGTAGCTTTGGTTTGTTCGATATATGCAAAGCACATCACACAGTGTAGAAATCATTTTACATGTCAGTGTCACTAACGTTACATCATTACATCTTACATTATTTTTTAATAGACAATTTTATTTTAATTGGTAAATGATACCTATTTATGCAACAGAAACAGTAAGAACGTCTACAATGATTGTTTCTGTTGTTTTATCCAAATCAGACGGGAGTTTAAGCTTCAATAAAATCACATAAAGCCTATGCTGGAGACGTAGAGCATCGAGGGATATAGACACCTTGAGTTTTGCTATTCTAGCTAGCCTAACAAGACTGAGAGTTTGATTTGACGAATAACAGATGGGCACCACGCAGAGCTCTCCTAAAAAGCCAATCTGATTCATCGGCACTTCGCAGAGCTTAACATCTAACAGCAGAGAAACCTCAAACCCTACCAAACTATTAGTCGCCAGATCTACCTGAAATTGAACAAGGCTCACACGCAGGATGTAAGACATGATCAGAAACGAGAAACCCTACAGATAGAAGATTGGTGAAACAACTTACGGGGTCTGGAAGGTCGGTCCATCAGTTCAGTCATATCTGCCAGAAAATCACACTTCAATCTTTAGAGAAAAGAAACGGCCTTTTCCCCTTTGTGCATCAGAAACAGCCAAAACTATCGTCAAGGGTGGATGAAAGAAAGAAAGAAACTGCAGAATAGTCGCCTAAGTAACCTTGGGTGGAACCCACGAAGAGCCCTAGTAGAAACGTCAGAAGCTCTGTAAGCGAGCAATTCCGATGCCCACGGAGAACAGCTCAACTCGCTCGCAGCGAGCTGGACAGGAGAGGGAGAGGAGGAGGGCGAGGTGCCTTAAGGTTCGGGGCGGCGCTCCTCGGGCGCGATCGGACGGTCGGCGAAGCGCATCACCAAGGCCTTCAGAAAGAGCGCGCTCAATTCTCTCTCTCTCTCTCTCTCTGGCGACTGCTTGAAGAAACTGATGTTAGAAAGAGACGGTTGGCAGTTGTAACGCAAAGGACAGATCAACAAATGGTATCCTGCCACGTGGACTTTAATTAAATTCTCTCTTCCGTCAACATTCCTACATATAAAAATAGAATTATTCTTTTTTTTACTTGCAAATCACTCTTTTTTATTAAAAAAAATAGCAATTTACTTCTGATGAGCAAAATTAGTGATTAAAATTAAGTCAATTCATTCAAAAATAATAAAAAAGTTTTTTTGCCAATTCATTCAAAATGATATACATTTTGAGATGAATGAACCAATTAATCAGTTTTATATTAAAATACTTTTTAATTTTAATATTTTTCCTTCAAAAAAGATTTATCTAAATTTCTTTTAGAAACAAAATCAAGATGATGATACTTGATCAATTGTGTTCAATATTGAAATGGTCCTTTTCCATTAGTCAATTTCAAAGTTCCACCTGTAGCACAGTTGCATTTTGTTGACTTCAAGCCTCAAGTAGATAGATCATAACCTAATTAAATAAAGCTCAACTTGCATGATCTCAATCTTGACATTTGATTAGATATCATGATCACACATCAAATTTTCCAGGTTTATGGCTCAGTCAAGAAGAAGTATGTATGGAAATGAGTGATGACCAAGTCTATCTAGAACATGTATGCATTATTCAAAATGTTTGGACCAGATCAAAGAGAGAACATCACAATCTAAATGGTCAGACAAATTAAAGACTGTCCACATAGCCATCATTATCAATGCAAGCTTGATATCCCATTGCATGTTGTGGACTTAACATGACTAGTTCAGCATCTGCTATCACCTTTGAATGAGTGTTGATAAGATACAGTTGGCATTGGAGGTCACAAGAAACCTTTTCATCAAAGAAACAATCCAAGGGTTTCATTGGAAGCATACAAAGAGTCGATCCATGATGACACCAAGTTGTCTTAATGCTATATCATGTTTACTGCAGTCTCAAACTCGAGATGCCTCAGTGATTACAATATTAATTGATTTAAAGGAAAAGAAAACCAAAACAAGATAGACAGCAATTCAAGTATCGACACCGAGATGTTTGATTGAGTAGCTTTAAGTAACTTTGCTGAAAAGTACATGTATTTACTGCTACAAAGCATTTGGCAACCGAAATTATCCACAAGTTCATGTATTTACAGTCGGCGAGGTTGGTCACGCACTTGAGTATCTGAACAAAGGAAGCAAATCTTCATTACAACACTGGAGGTGTTGGTATCAGCAGTACAATGTACAATATGTGATTTCTGAGTACACACATCAAATCCAGTTCTTCCTCTTTGCTCGGAACATGAATAGCTTGTCCCTCCACCGGGCTGTAACAAAAGTTAGTCTATTAGTTGCACAAATCAATTGAATATGATTATAAAAACAGGTGATAAAATACCAATGCAGTTCAGATTAGGATTCAAATATAGTTTAACAACTTCTTTCAGCATTTTGTGCTTTGGGAAAGGACAAAGGTGTCGATAAGCTTATTGACGGTGTAAGGTAAATGACACATTTGCTTCTATCACAAAGGAGAGACATCGAGACAGTTAAGGAACTTCTTGGGACCCAAAGCATTTTCCTCACAAGGGTTCGCAATAGAAAGCTCATAGATCATTTATAACTATAGTTACAAATTTATTTCACCAAGTGCACAAACAAGGTTCAATATGTTGCTAGAAAAAAACTATGTCGAAATTTCCCCAAAAAGATGATTGGGATCTGAATGCAAAACCATGGAAAAAGAGATGAAGATCATTTGATCATACCAGCGTCTCTGTATCTTTCCTCAACCGAAGCAATCATCATATTACGGAGCATATCAAATTCTTCAGCTTCGTAGCACGGCTGATCGTCAGGCCTGTCAGAAACAAATGTTTTAATGTTGGATGGCATGAGATCAACATAGGCCTAAACCACAACCTTGGACAAGTAGGACAATTAGAAACAACTTGAATATCTCTGCTACTGTACCATGCCTGGATCCAAGTGAAAGCTTATACATATGTGCCTTCAGCCTATCTCATCCTAAAATGACATCCTGATGGTTGATATTGACAAATTGAATTAGAATATGAATCAAGTGCACTGAGCATGCCAATTGTCAGTTTCGATGATACAAACTACAGAGTCCATGCTATAGAAAACCACACTCAGAGAAGTAGTAGTGGAACTCCAGCGTACCGGTGTGGTCATGACAAACCAAACAACCTATCACATATGTTAGTGGTCCAACTTATGAGGAATAGGTGAAACAAGCAATGCTCTCTATGCTACAATGTGATATGATGGATGGATAATCTATACAAGCCACGCCACCCAAGCAGTCAGCATGTAACCCATTGGAGGAGTATCAGCAGTGGGCACAGGTGTGTGCCATACTGCACATGGTATTTTAATTGGGCACACACTGTGCCAGTCCACCAGTCCATAAACCTGAGGTTTGCCAATCCACAGGATCCCCTCCTGATAACTTTCTCATCTTGTGATGTGCACCCTATACGGAAGGTTTTATGAGAGACCAGGCAGAAGGTTTTTTTTGTTTTTCCGAGATGCAAAACACTGTTTCAAGAAAATGCATCATCGAAGCAGAAACAAGCAAGGACCTCTTCGAATTTATTTGTTAGACATATCTCCATAGTCTATTACAAAAACATTTAAAAGAAGTTACCTATCAAGTTCTGTGAATAGAACAATGTCTGATTGAACAGTTGATGCTGCTGACTTGGTCGGCTCAACTATTCTCATTCCGTTGCTGTATACAAGATGTCTGTTCACTTGTATGGGCACCTGAATGATTTTTAAAGTAAACAAATTCAATTCTAAGATGCATAACGAAAGATAAACTTTGACAGAGTAAATAACACAAATATGCTGCAGTAGAAACCTGCATTTTGATTCAGTTAATAACTACTTCATCATTCAGTTATAAATGCATATATATACTAGTGAGACAAATGCATATATGTCCTGTGTTCAAATTATATCATTTCATGAATACATGGAAAAACATGTAAACAACCATTGATGGATCTAATCAGATTTAATACACTGACAAGATAAATGTATGTGCAACTACATCAATAAGTAGGCCTGTTGTTGGCACAGGCCTGACCTTCAAAATCTAGAGCTAAGGTCAACATCAGCATGAGTATGAACTACTGCAACAAAAAAATAAGGATACCCAAGAACCATTTTTGATGCAGGAACTCTGATGTTAAGGATTTATCCTAAGCAGATTTTTCAACTGAAAAATGAAAAACCAAGAAGGAATTTTTCAGAGGAACGAAGACTCGAATACATTGTGAAGTGGGCATTCAGTGACTCTTATTTTGACTATCATGAATCCCATGACTGCAGTATATTCCTTAATTTCACCTATAAATCTATCACACAACCCTTAGGTCTCTGTCTTCCGTGAACTGTGCTTGTTTCCCAACCATCATCTCCAAGGCATGAATGAAAATATTCTAGACTTGTAGTTGCTCATATTTCCTAAATCTATTCTTGAAGTTCTATTATTTGAAATTACGTAGCAGATTTTTGCTTCCCTTCTATATCCTCCTCAGCAATTTGTAGCATGGAAATTGTTGTTATGTCTTCCATATTTCATCTTGACTATACTTGAATGATTATATGCAAATTTCTCAGGAAAAGTACCTAGGATGGATATAATAGGAAGAATGCTAGCCAAGATCATGATAAATAGAACACCATTAGCCAATATTGCTAATCTACTTTTGGGATCATACCATCATCTACCAATTACCTACAAAAGAAAATGATCTCCGAAAAATCCATGAAGTATGGAAGATTAAGCCTCTCTTAATGCTTTAACAGATCAAAATAAAAGGCGGGAAAACATGGTTGAAGAAAGAAAAATGGCAATTCAAAGTACATTCTGCACAATTAACCAAAGCATAAAAAGACCATATAGCTTCAAGTTGCAATGAAAAAAAAAATCTTACTTTGCATCGAGCAGCTATATTAATGGCATCTGAAGGCCGGAGATCAAAGCTAATAGTATCTTTTCCATTTCCAATCTGCACGCGAGCACATGTTTAGTTTCGAATTAATTTAATTTTACAGACATTAGTATGTAATATGGAGAAGATGATATTTGCCTTTGTCAGGTATAGTTGAGAGAAGTAAGCTTCATTCACTCGCTTAGTGACTCTAACAAGTTGTACCTGAAAGAAGATGCCTCTTCTCATAATTACATAATTCTACAAGAATAGAAGCCTGAAACTACAATACAAGAGTAGCCAAAGTGATACGACTAACAGCATACATTGACAGTAGATTATCTAATTGGTAAGAAAGAAAGGCTCCCTCGATTAGTTACATTCAATAATCGATAAAGTGTGAGCACATATTAAACCTTTGAACAGGCAAATAAGAGCAAGAAAGCTTGACCAGTTAACTTTGGAGAACCCAGGAAACAATTATGGGGATGTCAAAATTGGATGCATATAGAAGAAAAAGATGATTCAAACAACTTTATTCTGCTCCAACTTACAGCATATCCCATCTTCTCAATCATCTCTTTGACTACTTCATAAACAGTTGGTCTAACCTGAGAAACACAGTATCCCTTATTTTAGAAGGAAAAGGGTGTAAAGTTAGCTTCATAATTCACAAATGCTAACAGATCTTACAAGCTGAACATTGTTGATAGCAGCCATTAGCATAGTACATGGCATCTCCACTAGAAAAGGAAAAACATGTTACACATAACTTTTTGAAATTAGACATGTATATAGAAAATACTCAATTCAGAGGAAGAACACATACAGACAAGGATAGGAAGCAAAATATCACTTCCATCTTCCATTTTTAATACGATAACAGGGCGAGGAGCATAGTACAGTAAGTTTCCAGCTTGAGGGTCATTATGCACACATCTTAAATGTCGGCCATCACGCATCTTTATCATGAGACCATCTGATCTGCTTCTCACCTCCACTACATGAAACAGAAATATATCAACTGATAAGAAACTTCATATTCCCTCAAGAAAATCTTAATGCCACACATAACAATAATTAATTTGTTGTTGAACATCATATGATACTAAAAACCAAGGATCACTGTACCGCCCGAAATGGTATGATTTGGGTAGCATGCACCGGTCTAGGCATGGACCGATATGTGGGCCACCTTGTTTCGGCCGGTCTGAATTAAAATAAAAAAATCAAAAAGTGGTGAGCCCAGTCCATTTTAGCATTAGAAAAATTAAAGAAAAAAAGGAGATTAGGGCTCTTCTAGCGAAGTCATGGTGTTGCCTCTTCGCTACTACGATGCTGCAGTGGCACTACCTCTTCCTCTTCACTGCTGCAGTGGCACTCTTCGCCATTGTGATGCTGCTGCTTCCCTTCAACGTTGTCGCTGTTTCTCAAGTATTGCTACACTTTTCCTCCTCCTTTTCTTTCTTCTTCTTCTTTCTTCTTCCTTTCTCCTTCTTCCTCCTCTATTCCTCCATCGGACCTTCCTCTTCAACCTCTTTTTCTTCCTCGTCAAAACACTGATATGCACCGACGTACCATGTGTTGGTGCATTGGTACGAGGCGGCATGTGTCGTGCCGCCGATCGGCCAACACACTGGCTTAGACTGATAAACATTACCAAAAACGAACCACATAAAACAATAAGTGCATTGTGGATGTGCATGTCTTGATTCCTGTATTTTGTTAGTGCCAAAATTACCTATACAGTATACTATGTCAAGGCACTAGTAACCCTATGTACACATATGATGCTGAGTATTGGACACTGAGAACTAGATGTTTGCAACGTAACTCAAACCCTCAACCACTTAATTGGTCAACCAATGCACTAACCATTAAGATGCCTCTGCAGAGACTACAGTATAATGTCCTTTTACTTCCCTCCTTAACCCTTTATTCTTTCCAGAGAGGTTAATTCTCCTCAAAACCTACAAAGTATCTACACTATCATGAGAACAGATGGATAACAAGAATATAGCAAAGCTGATATTGTGGTTTTGAGCCTCAACCTAAACTCACATACAATGCAAAGGACAAATTGATGTGACTAGTTTTGTGGATTAATTTATTGCAGAACTATATTCATCTGTAGCTTAATGAAAGAATTTTTTATTGTGATTGATCGTCATAAAAATAATATAGAAGATCATTTGATTGAAACTGTAAATCAATTTGCTCATTGTATGAATTATTTCATATGTTTCAACCAGTAGCAGGAGTTCATAACAAAAAGCTCGAAACAAGACAACAAAAAAGTAATTTCAACAAAAACTCCATTGCAAAGTTGACCTCAGACCAAACATTATTTTTCCATCAATTATTTTGCTAAAAAATAACTTAAACAATTAAAAATATTAATAAGAGTTAAAAAAACCAAAGCATCTATATACAACAACTGAATATGGAAACAGAAGGTGGTGGTTCAAGAGATTACCAGCTTCAATTACACTGGAGTTAATATATTCCTCATCGTTCTCGCTGAAGTTTCCAGCTATGCTGCCATTTCCGTCCGAAGAGGAGCTGAAACTACTTTGAATTGACCTCAATTTCTTTTTGCATGGTTGGAGGAAACGACCATATGTTCTAGTTATGGTTCTGAGTCTACAAGAGGACCCCCAAAACGCACTTTGCAAATTTCTAGCCTTTGCAAAATGAATGTTAATAAGTGGAGCAGAACTTCCAACATAGTTTGCACAGACAGCATCAGTGTGGCAAACAACTGATCCCTTCAGAATTCCCATCTTGCTCTCTACCTTACGAGACAATTATAAAAAAATAAGCAGTTTAAACAAGTCGATGGTATAAAAAGTCAGCTAGAAATTATAAAATATAGATTGGTATAAGGGTGCACTTCAACTAAAGAAAAAATTACAAACTAAACTTCAATATACAACACACTGATGGTTAAGTTTTGACTTCCCAAAGATGGACAAAATATGCTAGAGATAGGAGATGAAACTAGATAGTTCAACAGAACATCTGCATCATTAATCAAACTTTAGATTATATAAAAAAATTTCCATTTGTTATTAAGCCTAAGCTCAAGAGAACTCATGGACTTGATTTCAGTTGTTCATGGGTTCATGCTATTCCCTCAAGACAAAAACAAGATTGCTTTTTTAACAATCCTTGAAGAAATAAACAAAGCAAGGGTTGATCAGACTCATGTTAGAATAATTGCCCATATGTGATAGGTTAATCTTGCACATGATATGTGATGCATGACTCATGGTTCTATGTTTCACTTGGACCGATACATATTGGGTCCTATGTACTGATCCAATGGCTTGTCAGGCAGGAGGCATGGACCATGGCCCATGTAGCATGTGTATGGTATGTGTAAGCATACCATGTGTCAATACGCTGTGTTGGTACGCCAACAAGTATTGGTTTGGCCAGGACCAGCATGGATCCGGTACCCGAAACATAAAACCATGGCAAGAATCCTTGCATCACCAACTAAGAAGTGACACTAGGCAGCAGGAACCTCATTTGGAAAATCTTTTGATCTAATAATTTCCAACAATACCAAGGGAATGAGAATCATCTGCCAATTTCACCTTTGGTCAAGTAAAATTGATATAAAATTGTCATCTACATATTCTTTTAGACTAATAAAAGAAGTATATGCAACTCTCAGTAGAAGAATAGGATGCCTACATGAGTTCAGAAATAAGAATAACTATTCATAAAAGTTATATGTGTCATTTGCAACTTGTCTAGGTTCATAAACTGATAATTTCATGTTCATGGATTCCCAAAGAGAAAGGGAAGAAATCAAATGAAAGGGGAGGCCATGACTTTTTGAAGCTGGGATTAGCATCACCATTTCTTGTCCTATCGTTTTGTTGATCTTTCTCGGATTATTTCATTTTCTCTCATTTTCTTTTGGCATGTACATAGGATCAATCGTCCCATGTTCTCAAGTTAAACATTACCTATGAATGAATCAGGGGAGGGGTCCCTCCTACTTTCTTGCTCCAAAAAAGAGTCAACAGACATGTCTCACAATGAGAAGCAATTATGTCTCTCGATATATTGCAGATTTTCTCCAATAAAAAAGATTCTGAATCAAAGATTTTGCTTTACTAAATCACCTTCAGTCCCTCATGCCACTTTACCAAACGCCTTCTCAGGTGATATTTCTGAAAAATCTATGATTACACAAACGTCAAATGAAAACCACAAAACTTGAAGGCATTAATGGGGTTAGTATGCAGCAAGTGCTCATCCTGTTTCTTTCCCTTTTCCTCATCATATCTTCCTCAGAAGCAAAGTTCACTCCTGTTCATATTCCTTTTGAATTCATCAAATCCATAAATCATCAAGTAAAAGCAATCATTCGAAACCACAGCAAGAAGGCCTGAGCCTTCCATGATCAACACAGGAACATAAGGAACTATACTACAAAGATCAAGCAGAAACGCAACACTCAATGGAACATCTCATCCATCAAACTGCAGCAGATGATCAAAGAACCACAGAACAACAATAAAAGCATAATACACCAACTGGTGTCTCGGTAATCAAACCGCTTTACCTGCAGCCAAAATACAGACGGTCCCAGACTGTGAAGCTCCAAGTCCAAACGATCAAGAACGACTCAAAGATCTGTAAAGGATACTTGGGATCATCTATCAACGAAAAGACCAAGAGAACCCCACAAGAGGATGAATCCCAATCGCCAGTGTCTCGGATACTTTGTTTTATTGAGATCTCGTTCCTTATCTTCTTCCATGAAAAGTCGATACCATCCCCGGACAGCGAACGCTAAATTCCGAGATCCCAGGGAGGGTATTATAGTCATTTCAGATAGAGAAAACCGGGGGCGATCGTTAGATTCGCGCGAATATAGTGGCGAAAAGATTTCAACCACCAAATAAAAATAAAGAAATAGTAAGCCACTTGATATAATAAATTATTGGATAAGGATTCAATTAAAGCATTTATTCTGTTAAGGCAATCGAATTAGGTGTATTAATACAAATGATTTGGGTTTTTTCCCTATATTTTTCGAGAGTGAGTGAGAGAGAGAGAGAGAGAGAGAGAGAGAGAGAGAGAGAGAAATCTCTTTTAATTCTATGGTTTAAATTTATTTGGTGGAGCAAATATCTTGGGTCCTTTTCATGTTTGTGCTTTTGTGTGACCTTTTATGTACCTTAAAGAATTAAGAATTCATATATGTATCCCACCCATTGACTTCTAACCAAAAAAAAATCTAGATTAGACACTATCCACCATCGTTATCTGTCACTACTTTGAATCTCTAAAATTTTTAATCTGAAATATTTTATCATCGTATTAAAGCTTTTGAAGGGAATTAATATTTATTAGAACTAAAATACCTCTCCTTTATTAGTTAATCAATTGATATGAATACGTGGGAACATGGTATGTAATTTCGAATGATACTGTCCGATACGGGCGGTACATATTGGTCCAATGGCATATCAGTACGTGGACCATCCGCTACCAGATGAACCGTGCTACAGTGCTACAGTAAGAGGAAATCACTCGGTAAATCCTGGTGTACCATTCGGTACGCCTTGATGTACCGCTCGATATGCTGGTATCGTACCGTATTGAACTAACCTCGAAACATCGATACGGTACGGTATTATATACCTTGCATGGGAACCACCTTATCAATTATGTCGACCCCACTTATCTTTCAATATTTTTTTTCTTTTTCACACAAGCTAATTATAAATTATTCCTTACAATTAGTTATCTTTATATCTAAATTCCTACACTTTAAAGAGTTATATTGAAATTTTTATCCTTATAAAAGTAAAATATTGATATTCTATTAAAAATATAATTTTATAAGATTAAAAATCAAGAGAGAGAGATTTTGTTGAAGTAACAAAGTTAAATATTTTACTTTCGTAAGTATAGAAATCTCAATATAACTTTTAAAAATATAAGGATCGAGATGTTAAAAATAACTATATATATATATATATATATATATATATATATAGATTAAGGAAATACTATGAAATTAATTTTGTAAATAGTAAATAAACAATATTGTATTGACAATAAGTTTAGAAATCACAGATCTGTTTCTAAGATTAAAATAAATAAGAAAAAAAAGAAGACTTTTAAGAGGAAGAAATCGAAGTTATATATTGAGGACAAATGGAGAAAAAATAATATAAAATGACATGAACATATTCAAAGGAGAAGTATAGATATAAAATGAGACAATATGAAGAATAATTTACGAGAAGATTTTAGTGATCTTGTTTTTATGCATTACATAGATTCAGATGATGGGAAAATATACACATAGCCACCCTTAAATAGTTAGGATAGTCGATGACTTTAATTGTTCTCTCTCTAAATTGAACTAGAGCACCTTGTTGTCTGTGTTGACTTTAATTGTTCTTCCTCTCTCCCTCTCTCTCTCTCTCTCTCTCTCTCTCTGTGTGTTCTATATGTTAGAATAGTAATGTAATAAATGGACTAAGACCCCAATGATTTACTCAAGAAATGAACGTTGGATAAGGCTCAAAGACTTTAATTGTTCTTCCTCTCTCTCTCTCTCTCTCTCTCTCTCTCTCTGTTCTATATGTTAGAATAGTAATGTAATAAATGGACTAAGACCCGAATGATTTGCTCAAGAAATGAAAGTTGGATAAGGCTCAAATCGAGAAGAGTTCCGTGGTCTTGGGCCTACTGTTTTGGTCTGAGATGGCCTAAGATGGTCTTGGATATAAACTCATATATATACAGTTTCTCTACCTTTGGAGACACAAAATTTTGTTGCAACATTGATCATATGGTTTGTCAATTGGGTGTTGATTGGATCACACAAGTTCAAACTAATATATATTGATGAGTATTTATTGGTCTGATAAAATACCAATATCGAAATCTATAACTTGATTAATGATATATCATCATTTATTTTAATTTTTTTTGTGTTATTCAATGGTATTATGTTGGTATAAGACGGCATACCATCCGGTATTGGAGTAAAATATATAAAAATTAGATATTATAAAAGGTCTATTTCAGGAGGAAATCAAGAAAAGGGAAGGATCATGAAGAGAGGAGTAATAAAAATCAATACAATGTCAATGGAGGTTTTAAGCTCATCTTTCATACTTATATTAGTTAATCTTTTATTAGGTAAGATGGGATATTATTACCTTTCTGATTCTTCCACAACTGGCCACTGCATATACTCAACCTGTTGGGGTTTGGAAAAGGTTTATGCAGCTCAAATTGTGAGTGTGTATATCATCAAAGATTGTGATTAATAAAAGATAAGATTTTCCGGACATGTTAATGTATTTAAGTTTTTTCACTTTTTCAATAAAACTTCTTCAATAGTTCTTATCTTCTATTCTTTTTATCAGATGTCTTCATGTATACCATTGCACTTTGTGGTTTAATATCAGATGTCACCTAAATGGAAGTGTATCCTCTGTTTTGGATGGATTTTTGCTTGTAGATAATAGGACAATGAAGTGTAGGTAATGATTCCTTCATAAAGGATTAAGGCATTGGATTTTCTTCTCAACTCAGTCATAGGCTTTCAGCTATAACTAAGCCAGTTTGTGTCTTTTACTAAGTAATTGGTCTAAATTTGGGTCCTATTGTTCTGATTTATTAGACTTAGGTTTGCTGTTGATGCACTTTTTCTATATTTGATTAGTTTAGTTTGTACCTTGTTCAATTTTAGTTGTTTGTAGGAGTTCTGAGAAGTCCAACAACATTGAGTACAGTTGCCCATGTCTTCTATTTCATAGTGTCAGGCCTCCCTCATTCTATTTCTTGAGAGAGAGAGAGAGAGAGAGAGAGAGAGAGAGAGAGAGAGAGGCTAATGGCAGAAACTTCATGCAATTGATAGTGTGGTCTTCCTTCTTTGTTGGTTATCATGAGTACATCTCTTGTTGTGTAACAGAGATTATATGTAGAGTATCAGTAGAACCATTCAGGTTTGGCTGATATGTTTCTTCCATTGCTGAATATTTTTGAGATACATCAGAAACATAGAGCATATATATGATCTTTGGTGGAAGGTCATAGCTGGCCATAGCTTTACTCCCATGAAACAGATGGTGAGATGTTGATCTACCATGGAAAAGATGGAAGAGGACCTCAGCTGCTTTTAGGAGATGCTCCATGTGGGGGTGTGCAGGAGGAACGAAGGTGTGGCTCTCATGGCACTGTGGCTTCTTCCACTGTGGAGCACATGCTCACCACTGCATGCTCGTGCAGACTGCAGATGAAAAGGAGATTGTGGATCTGATCTTGGCTGCTAAAGGTGGTGAAAGATACAAAGGCGATGCAGTAGTGCAGTAACTGTTTCGACCTTGGAGTACATCAAAACCTGAGACAAAGAATCAAACTTCACAGACAACCCTTGAAAGCTTGGCCACCCTTTTCTCCATGGATTTCTCTCTCATGGTGCGACTCCTGACCCCACAAACCGCCCAAACCTTGTCTTCTTTGGTTACCTTACATCATTTCACTGTGCCAAGGAATCACTACAACCCATGGCTTCTGTGTCGATCAGAGAATCCATGAAGAAAGCTTGAAGAAACTACAGGCAGCAGGAAGTGGTCGACATACAACACATTTCAAAGTGCAATTAGAGCTGGCATCTCCCGACAAGCATAGTCCTCGGAAGATGGAACTCATGAGCACTGCTCCTCTCCAAATCCCATCCATCAACACACACACACACACACACACTCCTTTTATTCAGTCTCATTCTTGTCATCTTCTTTTTAGCCTCACATGCTTGGAATTTTTCTTGGAGATTATTGATCTCAAGTATTGGATCTGGTGCAGTACCTACTGAATCCGTAGTACATTTGCTATTTGATGTTTCATTTGTCATCTTCTTTGGCTTACATTCATTTATTTTTTTCCTCAGTGGCCCACATGATACCCTCCCACCTCCTACCATTCTTCCAATCATTCTCACAAATTTACTACATTACAATGGGTAATAATCATGTCATATGTCTGAGCTCAGTGCATTATGGTTTACTACATTACAGTGGGTAATAATCATATCATATGTCTGATCTCAGTGCCAGAAATGCTTGTCTCACTCAAGGATCTTAAAATGAGATTACACTTAGGTGCACTTGCCTTTTCATGATATGTTCCTTAATAGATTTGTCCAAGATATTTCCCTTTATTTTTTTTTATCTTAGGCATTAAGTGCTTGGTTATGTCTTTTTCATTATTCTGTAGTATGCATTTGTAATCCATGGTTCTAACAATATTATTTTGCTCTGATATTTCATATGTGAGAGCATTTCTACTGTAACTTTGAACTATTTTTCTTATGACAAATAATAATACATTGTTCTACCTTTTGTGAATTTATATCATGTGGATTATGGTATTTGGACCATACTTCTCTTTGTTCTCATTTTATTATAGCTTTATAATATTAATTATTCATCACTGAGTGTTTATTATATTTGGGTCACAATCAAGGATGAAAAAGCAAGAAAGAGAAAACCCACAGTCCAACTCTTAATTTGATCCCTTTGCTAAATAAAACAAATGAACAAAAGAAATCTCTTTCTTTGGAGGACCACCAGTGTGGAGTTCACAGCCCCATGATGAACACATAGACAAGTATTGTCAACAAACTCATATGCCACTCTTAACCAATGCTGTTCATACTTCACATCTTGGTTGGTGCTGTCACCTTGATTGAGGATGGATAGATTAATTAATAATGAAAGGTGGAATCAGTAGTACAGTGCCTTAAATCAAAAGCTGGAAGCCTGAGTTCTTTGGCATGCAAATTTCCATGTTACTACAAGAAGCAGAAGCCACCATTACAGTGGTAATGGCCCATTTGCAGTGCATCATCTTTGGTGGAACCAATTGCAGTACATAATGTGCAGTTACAAGCTTTTGTGTTGTGCCTCCAGTTGGGATCCAACTAAGAGGATACTTCTCAGAATCCACTTGCAAGTTGCAAAGTTGCAACTCACTGACGATGTCCTTGTGTTGTGCTCCCATGGACCTGTCAGCTAGATGAAATCTGCTTGGGTTTTGTTCTTCATTTCCACCTCCACCATTCTGCATGTTTTGAAAGCTGGGAAGAACCTACAGGAGCGTAATGTTGTGGTGGTGGGAGGAACCTTTACATCCTCCATCAGTGTGAGGGGTTATTAGTTTAGCTTCTGTGGTGGGAGTCAAGTGCTCCACATCTTAATCATAAAATACTAGGAGCTAAATAATGAGCTATACATGGCTGTTGTCTGCAACGACTGCTTCCTTCAAAGCTCAACAGCAGCAGCAGCAGCAGCCCTTCTAGAAATGTCAGCTGCTGTCATGATATCATGTTTACTTCTTGCAACTTCTCAACACTGCGGTTGTCTTCATGCTTCACATCACTATCATCTTCTACCTAAAGCCATCTTGAAGTTGACAAAGTCTTCATACAACAGCATCTCGGAATGCATGTGGCAGTGCTACACTATTCATTCCAGTGCTGGAGAAGTACTCAGGATAAACTCCAATGATGCATGCAGTATGATGATGAGAAGAGTTGAGGAACGATGATCATTTCTTTCCCTTATCAAAACACAAAAGGCAGAACAAAGAGTGTGATCAAACAAGAATCCTTGACTGACAAAAGTCACCAGACATATCTGCCAGGTGATTGAAGGAAAAGCATGGCTTCTGCTATGTGCTCCCACCCAAACTGATACTGGTGGCCATGGATGCCCATTGATATATGCCTTAAGGTCCAGAACCATGTTCTCAATTACTGGCACAGTTTTGTCTCACTAGGCTGACCTCAAAGTTTCAGTCTAGTATAACAATGAGCATAGCTCATGACTTCCATAAAATCCTTTACTTACCCTTGAAGTACTTGGCCTCAAAGAGTAGTTCTGGTGGCACCTTGCTCCTTTCACCATCTTCTTTTCCACTCACTAAGATTGCTTTTAAAAAATAGCTTATAAAATGTCACCATCTCCTTTTCAAGTTTTGGACCCAATTGCAGTACAAGACAAAAGCACTGCTTCTCATTGGTTCCTCCTCTTCACAATTTTCCAAGATGGTGAGCTGAGATACAATCCATCATGCTCTTTTTTGGCTGCTCATTGCAATACCTACCGAGATGTGATTCTCAAATGTGATCAAATTGAACTTACCTGGATGTTTCCTGCTCAAGATTAGGGCAAGTGTCCAAGTGAGTTGTATGGTCATCACTGGGTGGTCAACAATGTAGGGTACCAAGAAAACCTTTTCATCTCCCTTATCAATCTTCCAGTGCCCTTCTTACCATCAAGTTGCATATCCAACTTGGAATTCTTAAAACTTATCAGAGTTGAGCTAACTCAAAGACTCAGTCCAATTCAAGATTTGACAAAAAATTTTAATCTTAAAAGTTTCAAGTTTTCATAAATAGAAGAAGTGAAAAAAGAAAAAAAAATACATGAGAAATCTCTAGCTTGAAGCCTCATTGTGGTTCAAATCTTTAATGGAAGAAGGAACACAAATTTGGAGTCCAAACTTTTTCTGTCTTTGGCAATCTTAGCAATGAGACTATGCAAACCACAAAAATCTATGCTTCTAATAATTTGTGCTTAGAACCCACAGTATCCAACCATACTCAAAAGAGTGCCAGACTGCTGAGAAATGTAATAGGCACTGTTGCATTGAATAAGATCCTGAAAGCAAATTAAAATTCCTGAACAAATGTTGATGGCAAGAGAGAGCATTTTATCTAATGGTGTGAAGTGGGACACAACCTAAGCCATTACTACAAACCATCTCATTGCTTTTATGGGTGCTCTTACATTATGTGATTTGCTTTCATATCTCTACAAGGGACTCATGGACAAATCTATGGCAATCTTGCAGCATTTGTCTTCCATCATCCTTAGCTTGTCTAGTTTCTTACCCAAGCGGAGCATTCATCTCAATCTTCTTTCATGCAAGAACAAGAAAAGTACTCGTTCTTTAATGCCTTGAGGTTGCCTGAATCATCCTTATTGATGTTGCTGAATAATTGGGCTGATATAATGGAATTAAGTGGCAGTGTCAAATGTCATCGATGACCTCTTGCAAGGAATCACTCACTCCAGACAGACACTCATAAAAGATACTAAAGTTCTTTCTTTCTCTCAATTTTATATTTATTTCTCTCTCCTCCTTTTCCTCGTTTTCATTCTATAAATTCCACCCCTCCCCAAGGCTCCAATTCCCTTTTCCCCTTCTCCTCTTCTCCCTTGCTTAGCTCTATCGAGATTCTGCTGCTCTGTTCTGCAGCCTTCTTTCCCTGTTGCTCTGGTGCCTTTCTATTCTAAGGGTCCTCTGGCTTTGCCTGGATTTGTGCTCCAGCAATCCACAGGGGAAACGCTGTCCAATTTCCTCTCAGGAACTACTGTTTCTGTCGCAAAATCCGAGAAACCATCATCAAAATCTGACCTTTGCTTGATCCTTGGTGAAAAAATCCCTCCTTGCAGCTTGAACAAGGGAGGCGTAGTGTTTTCTCTTTGTTCGAAGATCCGAACTTCTCTGAGCTAAAAATTCTTCTTTTGTTTGTGCTCATGCATCGTTTATTTCTCTTGACGTTTCTGATTGATGTCGCCTATCCTAAGTGAAATCCTTCTCTCTGGGTTTATGATCAATTCCACTCTCCGGCGCAGATCCCATCTCGTTCAATCCTTCTCCGTGGTCTTCCTTTACTGGTTCTATGTGTTCTCATGAACTTGTGAGATCTAAGAGCCTCAGAAACTACATATATATCAGCTAAAATTCCACCCAAGATATTGTCTTTCCTAAAGATCACTAGCTTCGGAACTTCTAACACCACTACGAACACTTAGCTTGTTGTTCTTGTACTGCAAAAGACACAAATCTTCCATGGCCTCTCCCGATGGGACATCTTCTGGATCCAGTCATCCGCTAAATTCTGGTTCAGGAGAGGATCTACAGGCCATAATGCACCAGAAGAAGCAGAAGAGGATGATATCGAACCGCGAATCCGCGAGGCGGTCGCGGATGCGCAAGCAGCAGCATGTGGATGAGCTGATGGCGCAGGCGAACCAGCTGAGGAAGGAGAATAGGCAGCTGCTGACGAACTTGAGCCTCACCAAGCAGCATTATGCTGCGGTGGAGTATGAGAACTCGGTGTTGTGGGCTCGGGTGATGGAGCTCAGCAGCAGGCTGCAGTCTCTTGATGAGATCCTTGACTACCTCAACGTGAGCAACATGAGTGTCGCTGACACCTCCCCCAGTGGTGCATGGAACTGCAGCTACATGAACCAGCCCATCATGGCCTCAGCTGACAGCATGTTCTACTACTGACCGATGAGAAAAGAGATTGTTGCTTGTGGTGTTTGTTTATGGTCATGTCTTTTGCCTTTGTGCCTGCTATTTGTTTTATGTTTGGGGTGGAAGACGATGAAGACATCATCTATCAGTGCTCTGTATTATGTCAAATCTATTGTTATTTCTGCAAATCTCTCTCTCTCTCTCTCTCTCTCTCTCTCTCTCTCATAGACCATGCACTTATACACATTATACACATACAAGTGCAGTGCACAATAAAACAAATCTGAAATGAAGGAGATATATTCAGGAGATATGCTTGCCTTTAGAACTGCTGATTTGGTTTGATCAAACTGAAGGAAATTAACTTCAGCATTCATTTGGTTGCAATGGAAATTTGATGGAAAAGAGTCACTCTTTATAATTTTTTTCAGTATTTTTTTTAATTTTATGTTCTTTAATTCTTTTACATTTTGTTGATGAAAAGAAGTACTCATCCAGAATCTTCTTTCTGTATATGCCTTCTCAAGATATCTTCCTAAAGAACAGAATTCTTCAGTCTGCAGATTAAATAGAAAGAATGCCAATGGGCCATGAGATGTACCTAAAAAACAGAAACAAAAAAAACAAAAACACGTGAGTTGCTTCTTCATTACTTTTCTTTGTTTGCTTATGCAATGAATCATACTTCTTCTTCTTCCTTCTTGTTCTAAGAAAAAGGTTGCTCAAAGGGATAGCATTAAGAAGTAAAGGCAGAGAAGTGCAAGGATTTAGGTGATGGGTTTGCAATAGAATACTATATATCCCACCATCAGTACAAAAGCGTGGTGGGATGGCGAGATCTCCTGTCGTGCATGTTGAGAAAAGCTTAAGAAACCTAATCGGAGTTAGAAGGTGATGAGAGCATGACGGAGGCCATTTGTGAGAAGGATTTGGACAAAGGTGAGGGAAGATCGTGTACGCTTGTTTGATTGACACCAAGGAGTTCTGCATGTCTTTAATTCTGGTCGTCTTTGGTGTCAATTCCGGTACCAGATTGACTTTAGACCTCGGTGGCACTAAAAGTTTGATCACGAGCAAAGGTTGAAGATGAGAGTCCCAAGTAGTTATCCTCTCATTGGGCATTCGGTAGGTGGAGAACAACTTGATGAAACAAATGGCAGCAGCACTCTGCTTCATGTTTCTTCACCCACACAAGTGCAGATGACAGGAATAAAAGATTCCAAAGAATGACCGTCTTCTGTGGTCGTGATTTGGGTTTTCGAGGAAGAACTGCACAGCTACAACAGTTTGCATGAACGAGCAGAAGCAGAATAGTTAGTGCATGCTAACAGTGCACAGGTCAAAATGCCCATTAGATCAGCATCATCATCATCATCTTAATTCTTGCATTATGAGTTAGTGTTGCGTCCAGTCCATACGTGGGCTTGGACAATTTGGGTCATAAGCCCAAATCAACTAATTGGAGATTAGAGAGAACGAAATTAAGGTGAGATTAGAGTAAGAGCGTGCAGAGAAAAGAGGAGAGAGAAATAGAGAGAGAAAATAAGGTTTCTGAGTTTTTCTGCTTGACGATCTGTGGCCAAACGTTGTCAGTTTCGACCCAAATTTTATGTGGAGAATCATTGTAGCAAACTCTATAATCCTAACGGTGTTGATCTACAGTTTACCCTCTCTAAGGTACTTTATGTGGAGAATCCTTGTAGCAAACTCTATAATCCTAACGGTGTTGATCTACAGTTTACCCTCTCTAAGGTACTTTCCTACGATATCCACTTTGTGAGACCTAGAATTCTCTTCGGAGGAGATCCACCTATGTGCTGAAGATATGCTATTCTTGAGCCAAGATCTATGTTCTTGATGTTATTCTGATCCTCTAGTTATTCTAGAGAAGACCTACTGTAAACCTGTTATCATTATTATTGATAGTGGAAGTTTAAGGTGGACTACCGTCCCGTGGTTTTTCCCAGGTTTTTCACGTAAAAAAGATTTGAGTTTTCCACGTAAAAAAAATTTGCTCTCACTGTGTGATTGATTTATTGCTCTATTATTTATGCATTGATATTAGCATTTTGATATCAAGTTGGTATTTTGATAAGGAACTTATTTTGATACACAAAGAGGGAAAAGAATTATTCCGCATTAACATGTTTCTTCCCAACAGTTAGCTCTACACTTGCTAGTGAATTGTTGAACCTCTTAGTGATGTGTCGCAAAGCTTCTCAATATCATAGATGGTTTTAGTGATGTGTCGCAAAGCTTCAATCGATCATCCGAAATCTTCCTTGCCGCAAAGCTTTCCTCTATCCTCTGTTTTTGCCCCCATGTATTAATACTTACAGCAAATTGCCAGTATTTGGACCGGAGGATTCGGCACTAGCGAATTGAACCGGGCCGAAGCCTTACTTAAAGTCGAGCCGAACGTCTTCCGTTAACGACGTTAGCGATGGAGTCTGGGTCGGCTGGAATTCCGAGTTCGGTCCAACAACGTCGTGAAATCCGAATCCGAATCGGGATTATTTATATGTGTTTGGGGATGACAACGTGCTTCATTTTTAATTCCTTTGCATATAATTAACATTCCTAATATAATTAACATCTATTTTCTCATCGTCATATCCATATCCTATTGGGGGCGAATCTTCGTGAGTATAATTAACAACCTTAATATGTTTCCTCGTATCAGTTCCATGAGCTTATTGGATTCTGATACGGTGTCCCAGTTTACAATGCAGGTCTCGACCCGGTACCCGCTTATCTAATGGGTTCGGATCGTGGACACACGGTATAAAGTTCTTAGCCAACCCGCTTCTTGCTCACCCTCTTCGCGCGGAGTGGTGGTTTGCGGCAAAACCCTAACCGTCTCGCTACCGGCGGCCGTTGTGTGGTATTCTTCACTCCTTTCGATCTTTATTTACTAATTCTCCATCACCTGATTTCTGTTTCGTTTAATGCGATCTTGAGTTGGTACCCAAAAAAGACGGGATTTTTCAGCTTGGTACTGCCTAAAATTTACTCTCTTTATTAGTTCAATTAGGTCCACATGATTTCTGCTTATGTTGATGCGATCTTGAAAGTTGATGTCGAAAAAAGATGGGATTTTTCAGCTTGGTATTGCATAAAATTTACTCTCATGATTAGTTCCCGTGGGTATACATGATTTTTCGCTTATATTGATGCGATCTTGTGAGATGATATCGAGAAAAAGACTGAATTTTGTTTCTTGGTACTGCTTAAAATTTGCTCTCGTGATTATTTCTCTTCGATAATCTCTCTGAAACGAACTCCTCATGTAGATTTTCAGAAGAGAATATAAATTGGTGTTTTTGGGTGCTGTTATTCATGAGATATAAACCATTTGATGCCACAAATTGGTCTCTTTGCGTCTCATGTTTCGGATCAGCGCCAAAGTGAAGTTAAGAATTAATACAAAAGAGGTCTGTTTATAAAATGCATTACCGACTAAAATTTGTTCGTGGTTATTTTCTTTATTTATCCTTTTGAAGCGAATCCCTCAAGTAATTTGCTAGAATAGGTTTAAATTGGTGTTTCTCCGTGCTGTGTTCATGAGATATGAAACAATTGATCTCATTGAACTGATCTCTGTGTTGTCTTATTTTTTGGATTACTACACATTGGATGATGGTGACCCTTTTGTGCGTCCTGGATATGCCTTTGATACCAGCAGTACTGGAAAAGGTGTAAAATGCCTTCTTCTGTCATGTTTTCTGCCAATTCATTACAGAATAGACCCACACCACATTCCAAAGCAGCGCTTGAAAGCGGACCTTAAGATTATGAAATGAAATGGGGAAAGGGCTTTAAGATAGAGGTTTAGTAAGGGGAGAGACCAATCCCGTAGTTTGGAAAGGTTCTTCCTTCAGCCGATTAACTATTAGGAATGCCAAAGGTATTTCTCCAGCAGTGGATCCTTTACTTTCTTTAGATTCAAGGTAAACTATGTTACAACCTCGGATCGTTGGCGAGGAACATTATGAAAGATAGCAAAGAGAGAGAAGAGTGAAGCGAACTTCACAACGTTACAAAGAACCGAAGGACAGGACCATTATACCAAGTCTTGGGGAATTATCCGAAGAAGATCATTTCACTATATCAAAAGCACGAGAATTTTTGCCTTTCTTATCCCTTCTTTGTAGCAGAAGTATTTACTGGTTCTCAAAATATGTTGGTCTTGCAGAAACAATTATAGGGTTTCTTTCAACTGATCCTTTCCTTAGAATTAGACAGTCTTCCCGAACAGGCCTTTATTTAGTGGGAAGACAATTGGGATGCAGAATTCCATTTGTTCTTGTATACTTATCATTCAGGTTTATGTTGTATAGCAAGGCTAAAACATATCTGATGAAGTTCAGCTTCATGAATTAATCGTTTACTACCTAATCCAAATGTACTTGTTATCAATGGAAAGAAATGCCAAAGCAGCTTCCTTTTTCTAAAAGGTTTCAAGAGGGGATGACCTCATTCTGATCTAAGTGCGGCTACTGGTTACATTTTTGTTTTCATAATGTTTATTTCAGTTAGTATGGTTCATATCTTTATAATTAGCAAGAAAAGTTAAAATATCCTTCGAATCTATCTTACCTGGTTATAGAGAATTATCACTTTCTATTTTTTATTGCCATTCTTACAAAATTCATGTCTTCAGGAAAGGCAACAGCTAAAACGTTAAAACAAAATAGTTTGGTCTTGTTCACATACTGGAAAGATGGTGCAGTATAACTTTAAGAAGATCACAGTTGTCCCTTCTGGGAAGGACTTCATTGACATCATCCTCTCTCGCACCCAGCGCCAGACTCCAACTGTTGTCCACAAAGGGTATGCCATTTCCCGTCTCCGTGAATTCTACATGCGCAAGGTGAAGTTCACCCAGCAGAACTTTCATGAGAAACTGTCTGCCATCATTGATGAGTTTCCTCGGCTGGATGACATTCACCCCTTTTACGGGGATCTGCTCCACGTGCTGTATAACAAAGATCACTACAAGCTTGCTCTTGGTCAGGTTAACACGGCTAGGAACATTGTTGGGAAGATTGCGAAAGATTATGTGAGGTTGCTTAAGTATGGAGACTCATTGTACCGGTGCAAGAGCTTGAAGGTTGCTGCTCTAGGTCGTATGTGCACGGTTATAAAGCGCATCAGCCCTAGCTTGGCTTATTTGGAGCAGATAAGGCAGCACATGGCTAGGCTTCCTTCAATTGACCCCAATACCCGTACCATCTTAATCTGTGGGTATCCAAATGTTGGAAAGAGTTCTTTCATGAACAAAATCACTAGGGCTGATGTCGATGTGCAGCCTTATGCTTTCACTACAAAGTCTTTGTTTGTTGGCCACACAGATTACAAATATCTCCGTTACCAGGTGATTGATACTCCTGGGATCCTAGATCGACCTTTCGAGGACAGGAACATCATAGAAATGTGCAGTATCACAGCCCTGGCGCACTTAAAAGCTGCAGTCTTGTTCTTCCTGGACGTATCTGGATCCTGTGGCTACAGCATAGAACAGCAGGCAGCTCTCTTCCACAGCATCAAGTCATTGTTCATGAACAAGCCATTGATTGTCGTTTGTAACAAGATCGATCTGCAGCCATTGGAGGGGCTTTCTGAGGAGGACATGAAATTCGTAATGGAGATGAAGACCGAGGCCATCAAAACTGTTTTGGCCCAAGGTGGCGACTCTAATGATGACGAAGTCTTGTTGACTATGAGTACCATGACGGATGAGGGAGTAATAGCTGTCAAGAATGCTGCTTGTGAGAGGCTTTTGAATCAGCGGGTGGAGATAAAGATGAAGTCTAAAAAGATCAATGATTGTCTGAACAGGTTTCATGTTGCGATTCCAAAGCCTCGTGATACAAAAGAGCGCCCTCCTTGTATTCCTCCGGCTGTTTTGGAAGCTAGAGCAAAGGCTAATGAGGAAAAGGGAAAGAGGAAACTTGAGAAGGATCTTGAAGAGGAGAATGGTGGAGCTGGTGTTTATTCTGCTAACTTAAGGAAGCATTATATATTGGCTGATGAAGAGTGGAAGGAGGACATTATGCCAGAGATTCTTGATGGGCACAATGTGTATGATTTTGTTGATCCCGACATCTTGCTGAGGTTGGAAGAGTTGGAACGAGAAGAGGGTCTTCATCTTGAAGCAAACGCGGATGAAGAAGATTTTGAGATGGATGGAAAAGAATTGACTGAGGAAGAGCAACAGCTTCTTGCTGAGATCAGACGGAAGAAGAACTTGCTCATCCAAGAGCATAGGATGAAGAAGAGCACCGCTGAGAGCCGTCCTATTGTGCCGAGGAAGTTTGATAAAGACAAGAAATACACATCTGAGAGGATGGGAAGGGAGCTCTCTGCTCTGGGAATAGACCCCAGTAAAGCAATCGATCGTGCACGGAGTAGGTCTGTCACTAGGAGAGGTCGTAAGCGTGAGAGATCACTGGGAAGAGAAGGTGAAGAAGGAGAAGCTATGGATATTGATGATGAACTGTCTAACAAGAAGCTGCGTACCAGCTCAAGATCGAGGTCTAGGTCAAAATCACGCCCACCTGGTGAAGTCACTCCTGGAGAAGGGTTCAAAGACTCAGCTCAAAAACTCAAGGCAATTAAGATAGCAAAGAAGTCCGTGAAGGTGAGGAACAAGGCTGCTCGCAAGGGAGAAGCCGATAGAGTAATTCCAAACCTGAAGCCAAAGCATTTGTTCTCTGGGAAGCGCTCGATTGGAAAGACTACCCGGCGTTAATGGTATGCAAACTTTTGATGGTATCTTTTGTTTTCCGATGCTTTTGTTTATCTAAGCAGTCTGATCAGTGGTATCAGCCGAGTTCAGAGAAAAACAATACTAACATATTGTGTTATTTCCATTTTGTTCCTGTGATAGATGGAAGTATGAGCGCAGTTCGATTGAGAGTGAGGACTGTTAATGTTTAACTAAGCACATTATGGTGCCAGATCCAGATGTTTTTGTTAACAATCTTCTTTAAATGTACTGGAGCAGTTTTGGGTTTCTTGTTATTAGAAAACGATGTTTGTTTGTCCACAAAATGTGGATTCTCTTTCATCTGTTGTCGGTCTTATTCTTGAGTAGTTTTGGTTTTCGGGTGGAGTGGAAATTGATCGAAATAGTCTCGATTTTTCGAACATTAGGTTTGACAGATTCATTTTGTTTAGTTTTCAGCTTATTCGATCTTAGTTTGCGGGTGGAGTGAATATTGGTCGAAATAGTCTCGTTTTTTCGATGCAATTGATATTATTTTGGTTGCCAACCTAACGACGTGAAACATCAGCCCCGAGTCAACCTTTCTCAGCATCAAACAGATGAGATTTTGATTATATATTGGGGGTGGCACTTTGCTTTCCTTTCTGCACGACGAAAATGTTGGGAGGATATTTATTGCTTCAAGAAATCGGAAGGTACAATAATTTAGTGCGCACGTTCATATGGAAACTAAAACAGGCTCAATATGTTGCATCCAAGGATATGATCTTAACATGAGAAAGTTTGTGCATTCATTCACTTGACAGGCTCAGCTCACCCACATCTTAATATGGCAAACTCCGTGACATATAAAATGTAACGCAAATTGTAAATTAGTTGTAACCAATAAGCTATGGGTGATAAACTCCTCGACAACAATGGCAACACTTGCCAAAACATACACAAAGAAATTTTCCAAACATTACATTTTGTTTCACTGATACCAGATTGTGCTGGGCAGTTTAGTACACATACTTTTCGTTCTTGATGTCCTCACAATTCTCATCCATTAAACTGTGATTAGAAGATTTCTCAGGAATTCAGTCTACATGATCAGAAACCTGGCCAACTCATTCGGGCCGAGACACTTGGATCTTCAATATACAGACTACATGACTAGTGAATACTTGTTCAAGAAGCATCTAATAATATAAAGACCATATGCTACAGCTAAAGCAAAGAAAAAAAAAAGGAAAAAACTGTATTAGAAGCAGGTTAATTTTGCATGGCCTTTTAACACCATAAACAGACCTTTAAAACAGGACGCACGAAATTTGCATTTGCACAGCTTACCGCCATTGTTAGACTTTAGAATGAGAAAGTAGCTGACCTACTAGTTCTCATCGGTGAGCTCTCATCAAAACATCTGCTGGCATCTGATGATTCCAGCAGCTCCTCCATAACACAACCATCTTTCGCTCCCTTTGTTCATGTTCCACCTCACTCTATGAATTGCCAAAACTTTCGGAGGAAATACTTCATATTCTTCTTTATCATCTTGAGTTTTGCATTTTTCTGATATCTTTTGCCCCTCTTTGCTGATCCCAAATGATTGGTCGGTCATTTGGCTGGGATCATGTCTCTTTGTGCCATTTCTCGATTTTGCTGTTGTCTTCGAAGGAACCTGAGAACCACCAGCTCCAGACAGCATGGCCCGATCACCTCCAGAAGATGATGCTGGTAGTGGAAGGAAAAAAAAAGGGGTAAATATAAATAGTAAACACTATGCGGCAAGAAGGGTCATCTTTTTTTTTCATTATTCACCTGGAAATGGAGAATCTTCTCCTTTTGTCAGATCTGTATCCAAGAAGTTTGACTGTATGGTTCTATTTGCATTCCGGCACTCATTAGAAGGCTTCTTCTGTATGAAAGGAACATGTGCTAGTGGCGTATTTGGCAATGGCGTGTAGATCTTAAAAGTCCCACCTTCTGATGAAAGTGAACCACAAAGAAAATGTGGTGTGCGTCCTCGTCTTGGGTCTTTGTCCACAAATCTAGTTGTAAGCTAATGAAAATAACATGCAACAATGCAATTACTTTGCATATTTTTCATTGTATACAGCAAAGATAGTTGGAAGTAAATCAAGGCTGCGACTTATGTTCCTACAAAAATAAAGTCACCTGGAAGCGAACTGTGGAGCCATCGGCACAACCATAAGCAGCGAAACCTAAAACAAATAAGCAACACAAGTCACCATCAACACAGAATTCAAGTAAGAAACCATGGAAGCTTTTGGAGGAGAGGTTTACTAGAGACTTATAAGATACTAACAACATAGAATCACAAGGTTTTACAGAGACTAATTGGTCATACATATGATAACAACATTCCAGATAAGTGTGCATGTATGTCCCTTCTTTGATAACCAGTCTGGAAGATAGATATAACAACAACAATCTGTAATGTACCAACAAGATAATTAAAGTAAATAGGTATTTGATTCAACTTTGGTACACCTCAGGGAAGATGATACTGTGTATATATAAACTCTGATATCTTCACAAGACACAAAAGCAGGCAAACATCATCTACCAATCTTGACAAAGTGAAGCATTAACCTAAAGGTATTTTATATGGGATTCATGTGAATCATCCAAACATTCAACAAATCAATTAGCAGTGCCCAAATAAAATGCTGCAAGCATTTGCCAGACCTTGATAAAACAAAATTAAATGGATGTTATACCAGTAGTTTGTGAGACATGAATGCTCCAAATTGCAAAGGATGTGCACGAGAAGCTATGCAGTCCCTGATACTTTGATCTAACAAATGGTGTCCCTGTAACAGGGACATCATATGCAGCATGGTACAAGCTGAGGAATCTCACTGTGCCATCATCAAGTGTTATGACTATACATCTGCAGAAACAGACATGAACATAAGAATGACATGTTGACAATAGTCACATTTATCTAATGAATTGTTTGTTCATTGTATCATGTGTTTCATGTGCCCCCACTATATGCATTTTTCAGTAGTAGATAGTTATGACTTGGTGTGGTCATGGTTAAGCACAGTCTTTGGGCATACCATCTAAAGGCCAATGAAGTCCTCGTAATGTAATTTGGCTACACAGTAAGCGCCTAGGAAACATGAGGCATCAACATGTCTGATTCTCCTTCCTTCGATGGTTATAATAACATATAAAAGCATAGTATTATATAACTTCATCTTAGCTCTTTAAAACAAACTCAAATGTGTATGTATCAACCCATACTAATGTATGTTATTGTCATAATAAACTTAATATTAGTAGATATCACTATCTTATATTTAATGATTTTCCATTTTTGTGTATTTTAAGAACTGTTCATGCACCAATTTATCTGGATACATGCAGTAAGTATCAGGGTGACTGACAACTTTTTAGAACCTTATATGCCTTGAGATGCAGAAATAGATATCTATGGTGCATGCACAACACAGATTTTAAATAACTAGACCACAACCCAGACCTGTTATTTTCCTAGAAATTACATTAGCTTCTAAAACTTTAATGCATTTATTATATTATACTGACATTTTACATTACTAAAAAACCTACTTACACATCTCATTTTCCTGAAAATTACATTAGCTTTCAAAACTTCAAATCATCTAATGACTTGTATATGTGCACTAAAGTAACATTTTAGACTACTAGAAACGCAACCCAGATCTATATCGTTTTCCTAAAATTTACTTTAGCTTTCCGAACTGTAAAGCATCTAATATATATAATGCAAAAACTAATACATAGTATTAGGCTACAACATACCTCAAGTTTGGGACAATAAACATCATATCACTTGTACATTCCGTTGTTGGCAAAAATTATTTAGTTATCATAGCTTTTAATCAGAGAACCAAAATAAAAAATGAAACTAGGTGCATACTTTTACTTTGAAGAAAAGCTGATGCATTGACTTTCTCAGATGATTTGAGGGACACATAAAGATGACTATTAGCATAGGTTAACCCACTCTCCCCAAAGACCAACATGAATATATGTGTTATTTTCACGTGTTCACAATCAAGGTAAACGGACACTTGCATGGTTGCACAAATATAGTTTCTTAATCAGCAATCTAAATTAGCAGCATTCACAAGATGCGTGAAATTGCCACAGGTCTTGCAAGTTATGATAGTTTATGTTCAGTTACTTGAAAAAATATTTACCACTAACAACAGGGAATTGAAATAATAAGCAAAAAGGAATGAAGAGAGAAATCACAGACATTAATATCATCTACAAAATGGACATAAAGCATTACAAATTCAGTGAAATTAATATCTGCCATAAAATGGAGACTTTACATCACCTAGGATCTTTCAGCCAATCAACACTCAGTACAGTTCTTTGTATAGAATTAATTTCCCATAGAGGACGGTATGGATCACTGCAGGAGAGAAAAGTGCTTACTTGTATCTGACAAACAGTGAAAGAATAAATAAATTTCAGCTAGAGATCCTATTATCTTGTAAAAAATAGATATAAAAAACATTAACATAATTATTAATTTCAATTACAGGATTGTGGCCAGATAATTAATATTCATTAGTAATCAAAATTTCTCACACACACATATATGTAATATGCATTTGTGTGTGAATATATATTAAAATATTATGACAATAATTGAGAATTTTGCAACTTAATACAAGCCTGAGATAAAGATTACATTTTTTAGCACAAGGAACCAATGAAGCATCTAACATCTTCCATATCATATTCCGCTGGCATTCGTCACAATTTACATATTAATTTTAACCACAAAAGTAAAGAGTTCCTAAGGTCTCAATTTACCAAAGAAATATTTACTTTTTAATATAAAAAACAGGTATTAAAATATCCAAAGTCCAAAATGATTTAATGCAGCAAATCCATAATATATTATGGTTTGTTAAATGATAATCAGAATGGAAAATGGACCTGTTGCATTCAATTACCAAAAAGTAAAATAGACCATACAATAGCAATCTAGTAATTAGCCTACATAGTAATTAGCATGTCTCGATCTTTCATGCAACTATATGACAACATTCAGAGAAGGAATTAAATCACTAGATTGCTAACGCATAATCAGCTTACTACGCTTTTTCACTACAAACTCGGTTCATAATTCCAACATTCCTATACTGTAAAGATAAAGCATTCAACATTTTTGTTGACACCAGAAGTTTAATATGAAAAGAAAAAGATGTTTAATCAGATCTGACTCACCAGACAACTTGAAAATCAGCCAAACAAAGATGTTAAGATTTACTCCATGAACCATAATATATAAATAAAAATATTAATTTATTGGTGGCAGTAAAATTAAATAGGACAACTTTTGTCCTCAAAGTTCAATTTGTCTAATTATATGCTAATAAAGTTATTCGACTATTTGATCTTCAAGCTTTGAGTATGTTTTTTGTTAAACAAGTTTAATCAACTAATCAAACTAATTTAGAATCAAAAGTAGCCAAAATATCAAAAGTATCAATTTTCAGTTTTAGTAATGTCCAAAAGATATATTAAGATAAAACATTTGTTGTGCTCACAACCAGACATTCTACTGGTTATTCAGCAAAGAAAAGAAATTGTCATACATATTGAACAATATGCATCGTCTTAAGTGAAAGAAGAAACAATTTTATTGAAGATTACTCAGCAGCAAACATTCACAGGGCTTATGAAAGAACAAAAGTTTGCTTTCAGTAAGCATTAGAACCTGTGTCACTAACCATGGAATGGACACAGAAGAAACCATTTCTTCTCTTTACTGAGTCCTACGTAAAAATCAGAACACATACATACCGTAGATCCCAAAATTTTAAACCATCATGCCCAGCAGTCACAAATACATTGCTGCTCTCCACTTCGCTGCATAAAAGTAGACTGCATTAGTGACTTCCATCAGTTGAGAATTAAAAGAAGAAGAATGTTAAATTATTGTGCATACGGTGATCCAGTCAGCTAGTATGTGCAACTGCACAAAGTCAATGGCTACCTCAGTAGAAACATCATTACACAATTTGACATCACCAAACACGTCCCAAATATTCTTCTTATTTTTCTAGGATTTGGTGAAGTCCTATTATTACTACCTGTACACTATATGCTAGTTAAACAATTGAAACAATGTTTCTATTCCTTCATAAATTCTTTATGATGATTTAGTCCATAGTAAATGTAGATAATCGCCATTACTTTTATTTCCATAACCCTTAAATCCATTGAGTAAACATAGGTGCAATCAAAATATTTTCTTGCCAATTGTCTAAAATATGAGTATCAAGTTTTTCTGATTTAAGAACATCTTGGTCCAAGGCAGTCCACCCAAGAATCAGTCTGGCCAAAAATAAAAAATAAAAGCTTCTTAAATCACATTCTTGATTACAATACCAATAGGTAGTTCCAGATTGTAATCTCTATGGACAAATCTAGCTCCATGACTAAAAGGGCACAGCTTGAACACTAAAATCTGGTGCAACGAATACTAATCCGTAATTCACTTCCCCTGTCATCATGAAATGTAGACACTGAGGGAGTCCAAATACTTTAGGAATAGAAAACAGACTCATTACCTTTTTCATTTAAAATATTGAACTAACCATCTATAGTTATATCAGATGCCTCGATATTGGTCTCGGTTGGTTGAACTGTAAGACTCGGTTAAACTTGTCTGATTCTTAAGTTCATCATGATTTGAACTGAAAGAACGCTGAAAAAATTAGAAAAGCACTAACAAATTTGAAATGTTGACCAATGTATTTACTAGACAAGCCACCAAGAACGAGAGCCCTATGTTTGAGATGAAGTAATCATTCTAACATCCACCAAGATTTGTCCATTCATAGCAGCAAAATGTTTACTGCATAGCCTATGCATCATCTTAATTTAGACATTAGCCAGCAAATAAGAGGTAGCAAGAGAGTTTGATGATGTAACAAATCAATGAGTAATTGCAAACAAGTATTTGACCTCAATGGTTGAGTCAATTGTATTAGTGACATGTCTACTTCCGTGTTCATTTTTTTCTACGAAAGTAGATATTTTCTCTACGACAACTCTGCAAATCTAAAATGTTCTCATAAAGAATATCCATTTTTGCAATACCTTCTAATAAATGCAGCTACCAACTTGCCACCTGACCTAACACTTGAAAACTTCTAAAATCATAATTTTATTACAAGTACACACTCTATTGTGAAAGACCCATAAGCAATCAACACTCATAAACTTTAAGAGGTCAAGGTTGTGCTTTCAGAAGATTTAAACTCTAAAAAGAACTTGCAAAAATATTAAGTACCTTGCATCTGGAGCCCAGGCAAGAGCTCTTAAAGGAGCAGAATCAGCAGTGAAACAAAGCAAGGGCCTGGTATCTGTCAATACAGATGCAAAATGAGAGTGGCATTTAAGCATTCTAGTTTCATCTAGACAATCATCAAGTTTTAATCTTTTTGAAGCTTATTTTACCAAAAGATAACATAGGAATTATCAACCTTCCCTTTTTTTTCTGTTTTCTTGACAGGGGAACATTCTTCATGTTCATCCTAAAATTTCCAAGATAATGTATCTTAGGGACTATTTTTCTTGTCAGCTACAGTGGATAAATAGGAAATCTAATCACCAAAATTTTTTCATAATCAAGGGAATGCAAATGCTCAAACAATTCATTTTTAAGTTTTATAGCTAATTATTAGTTCTAGAAAAATGAGTTACAGTATTAAGAGAATAGAAGTCTACACAATTTGTATCTTCCAAAGTTGTCCAAGTCTGTTTTAACAAATCGTTAAAGTAGCTTGAAATACATAATCATCTTCAGTACCTTGTGATGAACATTGAGTAGAGAACTTCCATAAGGCAACCTGGAAGTATAAGATATTCATTAAATCCCAATCTACCAGATAAGCATAGACATATTTATTGTAGAAACTAGAAAGGTCTAATGTCACAAGAATGGAAGTGTAAGGAAATGGGAAAATGCATGAGGTATCTGCTACTGTTTTACCGTCCCATCATGGCATCCAGCTAGAATTAGATCATGAGGCATTGACGGCGACCACTCCACTGTCAAAGGAATGCTGTAAAACAAAATAGAAGGCAACATTAGGAAATTTAAAGGCATTTTAAATGATTCAAAAAGTTAAAGTAGACTGTTCTATCCAGTTAAGTCACCGAGTGCCCAAGAGCTCGCCTAGGTGCCCAGGCAAGGTGAGGCCCGAGCACTTGATAGGTGGGCTAGGCAAGCGACTTCAACCAGGCACTGGGAGGGCCAAGTGCCCGCCTGATTTAACTCGAGCTAAGTTGAGCCTTAGTTGAGTCAATTTGGAGTAATTTGGATCTCTGGTTCGATTGAACCAGATGATCACCCTAACCAAACCCCAACCCAACCCCATGCGTCTGCCAGTGCCCTAGATATAGTGACGGCCCAGCGACTACAATGTTTCCTCAGTGATTGACAACAATTTTCTTCTCCATCTGTGAATGGTGGCACCAGCGACAATGGCATCTTACTCTCCATCAGAGAACAGCGAAAACAGTGGCAGTGTCATCAACACCCCCCCCGGTATCTCTCTCTTCCTCGTCTCCCTCCTTCGCACACTCCCTTCTCCTCCCTCTTCCTCCCGTTAATTGCAGCCCCCCAGCCTCATCACGGTCCTCCCTTCCCCGATCCCTCCTCCCTCTTCCCTTCCATCTTCCCCCTTTCGTCGCAGCTCCCCCTTTCCCGATACTATCCTCCCCCTCCCTTCTCCTCCCTCCTCCCTCTCCCCTGAGTCCCCTGAGTTCATCGCAGCCCCCTTTCTCCGATCTCTCCTCCCTCTTCCCCTTCCCCCTCCCTCCCCCCTCTTCCCCCTGCAACGTTTCCCTGACCTCATCGCAGCCCTCACCCCTCACCCCCCGCACCACCCCCCCACCCCCCGCCCCCCCCAACCCCCCAAAAAACCAATCTCTCCTCCCTCTTTCCCCCTTCTTCACAGCTTCCCCCTTTCCCCAACACCATCCTCCCCCTCCCTTCCCCTCCCACCTCCCTCTTCCCCCCTTCATCGCAGCCTCCCGCTCACACCGACAGCCACCCTCCCCATCATTCAACTCCTACTCCAACCCCGATAGCCCTACTCTTCCTCTTCCCTAATAGCTACATCCCTCTTTGCCTTCTCTCTTCTCCTTCTGTTTGCTTCTTCATCCTCTCCTTCCGAACGTTTCTTTCTCTTCTCCTTCTGTTTGCATCTTCCTCCTCTCCTTCCGAACTTTTGGCGTTTTTCTTCCTCCTCTTTGACTTTCTTGAGGGAAATTGTTAGATTTTTGGCATTTATCTTCTTTTGTTTTGTCATTTTTATTACTAGATTTGCACAATATAGTGCTTTGGTACTTTGCACAATATAGTACTTTGGTACTTTAGATAAATGTCACCATCGAACCAATGTTTCGATGGTGATATTTGAAATATAAAGTGACACAAAACTCATGTAATTCCTTAATTTTATTTTAGCGCTCATATTTCTCCTTAATTATATATTTTTTAAACCTTAATATTTGTTAGTGTCTTACTTTGCTCGGACGAGCGCCTAATGCCTTGGACATTTTGACACCTTTGTGCCTTTTAGCACCTAGCGCCCTTGACTATATTGGTTTTATCAGATAAAAAAAGAGTTAACTAGATTGTAGATATCAAATCAATCTCTCAAAAAGTGAAAGGAAAATTTATTTTGGAAATAGTGTCATTGAGAAAATTAAAATTCACAAACATAAAATTTTAAAAGCTAGCACAGAATTGAATTCAACAGATATATAATTTCTTGGATATCCAATTACCTTAGCCTGTCCCCATATTTCAACTTTGAGCATCTGAACACAGGTGTCAACTTGAGAAAACGAGGATCGCTAACTTCATCACGACTAGAAGTATATAAGGCTTTGACCAGGCCAGGAAGTGGAACTTCCCACCTGCATTTGCCAAAAAATATTTAAAAAAATATACACACATTAGATTATACAACCAATATGTGAGATAAAAATGACTAGGATAAGATATTCACATACACTTCCAAAGAACCATTTCCCAGCAATACAGCAAGATATCCCATGCGATGTTTGCAAGCTGCATTCGTAGTTGGTGGCTTCCATTTCACATCCCATGCAACTTTTCCATTGTGTGCTAAGCAAAATACAACTCTGGGCAAAGCAAGGATATGTGGTATCAAAGGATGAACAGATTCGACTTCAGGTGACCTTTTATCAACAGTTTCATGATTAAAGAGCACCGAATCTTCATAATGATGGTCATGAGTTGGCACACATTCAGCTGATAACTTACCATCTCTGCTTAACTCAGACAAAATGGTGCTCTCACAATTGTGATCTTCTTTGTTATTTCCTTTTTCTTCTCTTCTCACTGTGACATCAGATGGAACAGATTCCACCCCTGTCTGACCTTTACCGATGTTTTCATCCTTATCATTTGTATCCTTCCTTTGTAAGGCATTTGATACACAAACAGACAAAGGCAAATTCAGAACTTCCTTTCTTGGTCTTCCTCTACTTCTTGGTTGAATCAATTCTTCTTTGCACTTAACATCTGCTAAATTGTTTTGTGACTCAACAGACAAAGACAGAACATTGTCGCCTGTCTTCAAATTTTCATTGTTACTGCATAGTAATTTCTCCTTACCATCTGAAATCCCAAGTCTGCCTGAATTAGGCAATACATTGGTATCATTTCCCAATACATCAAGAGATGATGAAATAAAATTATTCAAACTTTGAACTTGTTTCTTTCTAGGTCTTCCTCTACGCTTTGGTTGAATTGGTTCCTCTTTACAATTTAAAGCAGGTAAAACAGGCAAAGACAGTGAATTGTTTTGTGACTCAGATAAAGATGGAACATTGTCCCGTGTCTTCAGAATTTCATTCTCAGCAAATAGATGCAATGTGTCCCCATTTGTCCCATGTTCACTTGGATTGGGCAATGTAGTGGCATCATTTCCTGATTCATTGGCTGATGAAACAGAATTGTTCAAACTCAAAATCGGTTTCTTCCTAGGTCTTCCTCTACGTTTTGGTTGAATCAGATCCTCCTTACACTCAGCTGATAGAACTGGCAAGTCCACTGAATTCTTACCCGAATCAACACATAACGGAACAACAAAGTTAACCGTGTTCTTGATCTCATTATTACCAAGAGGAGGTGCTGCCTCTTTCTCATTCACATTAATAATGCCTGGAATAGAATGTTTTCTCGGTCTCCCTCTGGACTTTCTAAGAGATGATATTCTATCATCATTTGAACATGTCCTTGTACTCTTTACTGGAGACCTTGTAAGATTTTGTAGAGATACATCATTCAGACCATTAAGATCAACTGCACTCTGCATCAACTTCTCAGATCTTCCTTGAGGCCTTGTTGGACTAAACTCTTCATCGCTTGAAGAAGCTGGTCTTTTCCTTGGTCTCCCTCGAGGTCTTGGAGTGGTTGATTTTTCAATTTCTGGTTTCTTTCGAGGTCTCCCCCTAGGCCTGCGTGTGGCTGAAACATTTATGCCATCTAAATCATGTTTTTGTATGATATTTTCCTTTCTAGGTCTTCCCCTGCCTCGGGAACTTGCTATGGGGATCTCAATTTCCTCATCCAAATTTAAGAGGCACCAAATTTGAATCATACCCCTTCCAATCACAGGGACACCTATCTTGTGATACGCAGAACTCGGAGGATGAGCAGAAACCGCAAGATACTGCTTAACAAATAAGTAAAAAAGGATCAGAAACAAATCACACATTTTTAGACATAATATCTTATAGAAATGCCTGCACAGCTAACAATGTCAGACATGCAATCTACCCACCATAATTTGGAGAGGCCAAGAAAAGTTTTAAGATGATGACAACAACTGCCGTAATTTTAAGCTTGTAACTAATTCTAATGTATGTTCTCTTTTATGTCCAGATGGTGATAAACAAGGAAACCATGCCTTTTTACCAAAAAACTATTTGGATAGAAATCAAAGACAATAAATGAAGAAAAAGATAAATGAACATGGATCATTAGAACAGTTATAGAGAAATAAATTGAGCAAAATGAGTAACCATAAATGATAAAGGGTTTATGACAGTCAAACATGTACAGCAGTTTGATTTGTGCTACTATCTGTCACCTATGCACACAACTGTAAAAAGCTTTCGTTTTTGGAATAGTTAATCTATATGACTTCCTCTACACCACATTGTCACAAACGGTCGTCACGCACCCGCAACAACTTCGTTCAACGAACCGTTTGTCGCTTTTGCATGCTTGTACAGATACATGGCAGCATGTTTTGCTACTATATCTGTCAACTATGAACACAACTGTAAAAAGCTTTCGTTTTTGGAATAGTTAATCTATATGACTTCCTCTACACCACATTGTCACGAACGGTCGTCGCACACCCGCAACAACTTCGTTCAATGAACCGTTTGTCGCTTTTGCATGCTTGTACATATACATGGCAGCATGTTTTGCCTTGGTTTTGTGTGTTTTTGCTTGAAAAATGTAAGCAACGACAGTTCGCAACGTTGCAGTGCGATCGCTCGCTATGTCGGGCCAAACTGCCCTAAAATGGCTCAGTTTTCGCGTGCCACGGCTTGTTTTCTGCAGACCGCAGCCTCACACGAAACGTCAGCCATCTTAGTACCCTGGAACCCCCCGGGTGGCACCAGGGGGGATGGGGCTTTGGGGAAGTGTCGAGACGCTCGGTTCCTGGGACGATTATGGACCGAGCTATTCAAATTGTTTGGGTCTAAGTTATACTTCTCCACAAGCCTCCACCCCCAGACGGGTAACCAAACTGAAAGGATAAACTCGCTTCTCGAGCAATATCTTCGGCACTACGTGAGTGCCAACCAATGAGATTGGGTGAAGCTGTTGGACATAGCTCAATTCTCCTACAACTTGCAACGGAGTTCAGCGTCCAACAGAGCCCCTTCGAGATCATTACAGGACAACAACCATCGACTCCTCACACCTCACCTTGGCTATCGGTTATTCAGGGAGTAGTCCGTCAACATATCACTTTGCAAAAAAATGGCACCGCAATGTAGATATTGCGCGGGCTTATTAGGAGAAGGCGGTCAAAAAGATGAAGAAGTGAGCAGACTTGGGAAGGTGACCGTAGGAGTTCAAAGTCGGTGACTTGGTGTTGGTGTTGGTGAAACTCCAACCAACATCACTTTAGTTCTTTAGGCACAAAGTGCGTAAAGGATTGGTGTGCAAGTATGAAGGTCCCTTCCCAATTATCAGTAGGGTGGGCAATGTCTCCTACAAGTTGTAACTGCCGGCGTGGCTCAAAATTCATAATGTTTTTCACGCCAACAACTTGAAAGCCTACAACTCAGATCCGCAAGATGCTTCTCGAAGTGTTCCAACCCGGCTACCTCCCACCAGAGCCTCCTACGAGAAGCGAGTTGAAACCATTTTAGCGGATTGCAAGACGAAGCTACCCAACGGAACTGAGCAGATCGAGTACTTGGTGAAGTGGCGAAAGCTTCCCTAGTCTGAAGCCAGTTGGGAGCCTGAAGATGCCCTACGACATGAAGAAGCAGCCATCAAAGCCCTCTAGCATGCGTCGACGAGGGCATCGACAGTTTACGTAAGGGAGAATGTCATAAACAGTCGTCGCGCACCCGTAACAACTTCGTTCAACGAACCGTTCGTCGCTTTTGTAAGCTTGTACAGATACATGGCAGCATGTTTTGCCTTGATTTTGTGTGTTTTTGCTTGAAAAATGTAAGCAACGACACTTCGCAGCGCTGCAGTGCAACCGCTCGCTGCGTCGGGCCAAACTGCCCCAAAATGGCTTCATTTTCGCATGTCATGGCCTGTTTTCTGCAGAGCGCAGCCTCACGCAAAACTTCAGCGATCTCAACACCTTGGAACCCCCTGGTTGGCACCAGGGGGGATGGGGCTTCGGGGTAGTTTCGGGCGTTGAACAATCTTCACAAGTTCGCACGTTAACTTGACGGGAACTTGCCTTCGTGCCCGACACCCAATAAGCAGTTGTTTGCGAACTTGCAACTGTTCGTTCAACGTTCTAAAGTCCTTGTTTTCTCCTTCCTCTCTTTTCTCTCTTGCACTCAAGGTGCTCGCTGAATTGTTTGTAAAGCTTCCCTCTTCGCGAGACGTCGGGACTTGTTTGTCGCTCATTTTCAAACTAATCAACTTTCTGTTTTTCAGGTCCTTCGGGACCTGTACGATGTTGCGACTAAGCTGATCCTTTGCAGACGCATATGTCGCAAGGGCACCTCATTACTTAAGCAATCCCAGCTAAGTCCGAGGAGTTGGCGCAAGGGTGCTTCACGACTTAGGCAACTCCAGCTAAGTCCGTGACTTTGCCGCAAGGGTGCCTCACGATTTAGGTAATTCCAGCTAAGTCTGTGATAACATGGCATAATGTCATAAGGGACAGCAGCACAAGGTTGCAAAATTTGGCTAATTCAACTCAAAACTTGTCACTTATAGTAGTTACGCACAAAGGAACTAATAAAGAAACAAACAGACCCACAGCAAATAAGAGACATAACCCTATGACTCAGTCCTAGTCTTCTAAGTTGCTTGTCTCTTAGACAACCATCTAAGTCACTGAACAATAGGATACTTCATGCTTCTTTTCCAGAGCCATAGCATTACCAAATATTACCAAGTGCTTTCAGATTTGAGCAGATTCACTAGTATTTACCTTTTATTGTGACCATGCAATTAACCTCAATTATTCTAGTCATCTTGTTTAGAAAATTAGTACCAGAATCAGTGGTAAATTAATATACTAAAGCATGTGAGTGTGCATGTACGGATTTTTGGACGTACCAGTACAAACCAAGGTATGCAATTTCAAATAATACCGCCCAGTATGGGCGGTACGTACCGGTCCGTCAGTTGACCGGTACACAGACTGTCCGTTACCGGACGGAATGATATATATATATAATTTATTTATAAAAAACGACGTCACGTCGCCTTTTTCGGTGATGTCGCCTTTTATAAAAATATTTTATATATAAATATATATATATATATATATATAAACGAGACGACATCGCCTTTTATAAAAAAATATATATATAAATATATATAATCTTTTATATATAAATATATATTTATTAATTTATAGATATATATATATAAACAAGGCAACGTCGCCGAATTATATATATACATATATATATGTATATATATACACATACACACATACACACACACACACACACACACACATATATATATATATATATATATATATATATATATATCGAGGGGTATATCGCTCGGTATACAGTATCGTACCGTACCGAGTGAACGTCGAAACTCCGGTACGGTACAATATTTCAATCCTTGGTACAAACTGTTTCATACTTTATGAGTCTGTTCAAAAGAAATTCTGGACATTTCCAGCTTCTTGAGGTGACAGCCAAGTAATGTTCAAAGCTACCAGCACAAATTTCAACGTGCTAGATCAGTGATCTATTTCGCACACTTTCCCTAGTAATTTTACTTTCTATGTTATGTTATACTTCTCCAGCTCATTAAAGACCTGGCATATACTATTTGATTGCCTGAAACATAAAATAATGAGATCTTAGGTATCAAATGTACAAAAATTAAGATCCTATTTTCCTACCACTGTGGCTAATTACCTTCTTTGTTCAGTGCTTCTCAACTATTTCTAACCATACAAAACAGAGGAAAGGAAAATTGGAAAAAAAGGATTCCTATACCAAAATACCAACCTATTAAACAACTAGAAAAACAGTCATCAGTCCATTTGCATGTGAAGCACAAGACAAAACCAAAGGGGATGAGTTCAGAAAATTTGCTGAAGTGATATGAAAATTATGCAAACAAACAGGGACATACTGACAAGTGAACCTGAGATTTCCACTCTTCAATAGTTCGTGCACTAGCTCCTATGTTATGTTACCCAAAAAATCAGCAAATTAGTAAACCTTTCAGGAACACATTTACAAATCAAGTTAAATTCTAAATAGTGTTAACTGCATAAATGTCATGGAGAGAAAAACATAAGGTCATACAATATGTGCAAGAAATCCATGCGATATTAGAACTTTTAGTGGCAACTGTTCTTTCTTCCAACTTCCTTCAGAAACGGATCTTCATTCCAATGTGAGGCAACAAAATGAAAGCATGATACACAAAATGTTGCCTATCAGTACTTGTGTCATTTAATACTAAATCCTACATGATGTTTTCATTTAAATGATTGTCAAGAATGTAGAATCAGAAAGATGGAGTAACTCATTAGATTAATTGTATAAGGTACTAAGAATAACATATTGCAAGTTATAACAAAAAGGAAAAGTGAGCATAAAAGGTACCTCACATTTTATTTTGGAGTCTCTTTTTTCATGACTGCCAGGACACCAGTCAAGTGCCCAAACAAGCCCGCCAGCATGCAAAATGAAATCATTGCTGCAAAGTTATATCAAGTGTTTTATCATATAATATAGTAGGCTAATAAAAAGAACACATTAGAAAATAATAAAGTTGAAAATGGAATTCATGTTAACTAGCTAATGTCGGTATCCTGATACGAACCAATTGAAGGTTTATAGATAATGCATCATTGATTATTAAAACACCAGAAATTAACACGAAAACTGGTATTGCACAATGCCACGGAAATTAGATCTATCAAGGACACTCGATTGGTTTCTCATTGTCATCCATTTTTCTTATCAAAAGAAGCAATTTAACAAGTTGATGACAAAGAAACAAAAATATGGTACAACCTACAAAAAATCAACATGTAAAACTAACATAAAAAGGCTAAACTGTTTAGGAATTGGTCAAATTAGCTGCAGAAAAGAACAACGACCACAGTTCAATATAGAAGTGATCCAAGGAAAAGCATATTTCAGTCTCGATTGGACTTATCTTTACTGGTTCAAGCATTGGATAGATCAACCACTGACCAAGTTATATCAGTTTCAAAATGCAATAGAACTTGAACAATTTGAATATCAAGTTACAATTTGTTGTGGTCAATTGCAACAATCTCTTGGTCAAAGTGAATATTATCTAGCATTCATTTTTTCCCTCAGTTAAGATTTAATTATACTCTAAATTTAACTAAAAATATGACTTTTTACGGGACTCAATGGGGCAAAAGATTCATGCAGTCAACCCCAAATAATTGGAACATTACGCCTTTGTTGTTGTCATAGTTGTTGTATTTTACCATGATGCAGTTTTTCATATACCTTTATGCAGCATTTCCTGGTCCTTCTAGCAACCAAGATGCAGAAAACACATCATTGGTCGGCTCTAAGAGTTCCAACTATTACCTATATGAGCAAAACACGAATGGACATGCAAATTTTAAAGGTCTCTAACAAGCCCATTAGCGGTGAGAACAACCAATTTTTCAGAGAAAACATGAATAGATATGTATTTGTAAATTAAGAAAAAGGCTTCCAATGTATTCAATAAAAGTTTAAAATAAGGACTAAAATAACAAAGTTTATAATTTTTAATTAAGTTATGTGAGAATTTTAAATCAATCAATTCAATCTACTAGTTGATTTTGCCTAAGTCACACAGCAAGCCAAGCTCAACCTGCTAAAGGAATCAGCCTACTAAGGCACGGGCAAACAACCATCATCGCCTCGCAATGGACTTTTGCAAGCATGAAGGAAAATGACAAAGCCTCAAAGGTAAGTGCAGGCACAATAAAAACCAAGCACTTGCATTAAACGAGCCAGAGGGCTCACTGAAAATGACACACCACCACTCAGGTATAATCCCAAAACTTCACCCAGCCTTGTGCCACTCTAGGGGTTCAAGAGCTCTAAGATGGCTAACCATTTTTATGTTTCATGTGTCATAAAGGAAAATTTTGTTATCAATTTAACTCAGAATTAAAAAATGCTTCATCCAGTGAGGGGCAGAAAAATGAACTTCAACCTAAGTTCTCAAACCACCAACCAGATGCCAAGTACACTCTGAACTCCCACACCTTCCAACACGTACATTTAATGTCCTACTCGTACTCTACTAAACTTCCGTACTTATGACATAGAAGAGAATCCTACTAGCTCAAACATTAGGGTATATAATTACTCACAGAAGTTCATTCTATGGTTGAACATGCATGAATACCAGCAAGTTTATGAATACAATGAAATTCAAAAAGGTGGATACAGCATGTGAGAAACCAAAAGGAGCAGAACAGAGAGTCTAATTCTTTACTAAAACGAAAATGACTACTAAATTAAGAAAATCATATAAATAAATAATAAACTGTGAAACAAAGTGAATCAGGGAGATATTCTCATATTAATAATCATTGCTGTAATATAATATTGAAAATAAAATTTGACAAGAATGTTTGTCAGGTCAACTGAACAAATCTAATAGAAAACTAGACTAGAAAAATTCAGAAGTAACCCACATAGATTAAAGGAATCTAATGGTAAAATGCAAAAAACTGCAGGGAAAATGAAGTAGCATCATAACTTTCTGTGATTATAGAAGAACTTTTCCACACACCCTATTGGTCCAAATTACAACATTAATTACACTCAAATTAAATTAATAGACTTACAAATATACAGATAAAAATTTCAGTAAATAAATAAATAATCAGATGCCAACATAGATATACATGAAGATGCCGTATGATCATCGAATAACAAAAGAAAAAGGGCATAAAGGATACCTCTCAGATTGTTTTCTTTCATCTGGTAATTGAGAAATCTGCACAGCATATCAAGCAATGAGTCAAAATGAATTGTCTGAGGTCAAAAAGCTACATCTGCAACAAAACCATTTGGAAAAAGAATAGAAAAATAAGGCTGGTTTCACAAACCTTGGGAACAGCAGCAGACGAAAATTGAGGTAGGCTTATATCTTCTGCTGCATCTTTAACTTCTTCACATGTAAAGTTGATAACTTTTGGCTCATAGCAGAAGAACTTCCACTCTCTGCCACAAATTAATACAATGATATCGATTCTCCAAAAATCAATTTGAAAATAATACTGAAGAAAATAAAATTGTCAAATTTATACAATTGGATACAGATCATAACGACGAAGGTTTACGTCAATTCAAACAAGACCGAAGTTGTTAGTTATTCAAAAGAGCAATAATAACATCATGAAAAACTCCAACTGTTATCCATCAAAACAATGATGTTAATGAAAAACCATACAACAGCAATACTTGATTAATACAAATCAAGCCTTTCGTACTATTCTAGATCGACGAGGACCAAAGAAACCGACCATCTACAAGGTGCAAAAGAACAAAGACAAAAGCTCTATAATCCAGAGTGGGCTCACTTCAAGAAGGTGATCGTCGAGGAGAACCGCTGGATCTCACTCGTGTCAACGCTCTCCCCGCCGGACGTTCTACAGAGATCACCAATTGCATCCATCGTCGCGAAGAAGTTCTCGACCGAGTAATCAAACTCCGCAATCCTCACCTGACTCGTCGCATTGGCATCCCGGGACCGGCCGGCATCTGCCCTCCCCGATTGCTCACGATCCTCTTCGCTTTTGCCATCTTTCGACCCGGCACCTGCGTCCATCTTCTCGACGCTCTCCGGCATCGAATTGAACGAGCGAGACGCGCAAGATTCGAATCCAAAGAAGAACGGAAGGGTTATAGAGAGAGAGATACAGAGAGAGAAAGAAACCCTACACCGAGGTGGGAATGAGAGCGAGAAAGGGGTCTTAAAGGACGGATTTTAGACAACGACTCGGAATTCGGTAGAAAATAAATGTACTTTTTTTTTGTCTATTTGTTTCTCCTCTCTCTCTCTTTCTTATTTTATTACTCGTTCTACTTTTCTTCTTCCTCTCCTCTACTATTCCCCCCTTCCTCTTCTACTTCTCTTTCTCCTTCTTCTTCCTCTTCCGTCTTCCCTTTCTCCTCTGCTCCTTCTCCTTTCCTACTCACCTCCCTCCTCTCCTCTTCCCCTCCTTGACGCACGGAGAGCAGCGGCCGTAGCGCGACGGGGGCGATGGCGGCGGTGGGCAACAAAGAGATCGCCTGGATAATTGGCTTTTCTTAACTTCTCTATATAGGATTTCGAAGTTACATAAATACCCTTCAAAATATCGTTTAAATTATTTTTAGAATTAGAATAATAATGTCTTTTGATTATACAGCAAAACCTCCCGGTTTGGCTTCGTAGGTCTTTCCATGAAACCGGACCACAGACTGAGCCGTTTCCGGTTCGACCGATCGATCCGGTCTGATCAGGATGGTGGTTTGGTGGTTCGGCAACGGTTCACACATTGCTAATTACCAGCATTTTTTTCAATAATTTTCAGTACTTAACAAGAGTTATTTTTATAATTTTAATCGATACAATGATCAAAACACTACTAAATAATTAAAAATAAAAATACTTTGCTCGTTCGAAATAGTTACATAATAAAGAGTCCGAGGTTGAATTATCAAATAGACTCTTATAATTCTAATATTATTCGTTTTACGATTTGATTAACATATTTATTATATAAGTGATATATCTCATGTTTAAGTTTATGTGTAAATGTCATGTATCCCATTTAATATAATAAAAATTTTAAAAAATATATTATTCTATTTTTAAATTATCAATTATTCTGTGATAAAAAGGTATTAACCTTGATATTTTAAATATATTTTAAGCATATTGTCACAGATTTAATTGGTTTTATCGTACCGTAAAAGCCAACCTCCTTGAAACCTCCTATGACCTATAAAAAAGAAAATGGGTTAGAGAAAATACCTCACGCGGGATCCACGTGCAATCATTTCAAAAAATACTTCATAACTAATGTAAATTATAAATAGATTTTACGAGCTCTGAACGGTTACATAACAAATGGTTCAAAATAATCCACTACAGATCAAACATCTCTCGTAAGTGTCCACATGACATAATCTTTATTTACAAGCCTAAAACGGTTATCAAACCAAACTAAAATGAAGTCATTAATTCTTCGACCGTCCTTCTATATTATGTATAAAACATAAATAAACCAAAAGACATAAAACATTACATTAAACATCGTGTTTATAATTTTATCCACAGAATGTCAGTATGTCACATATGGTATATTCTTATGCAACAACAATATAATAAGCACATCTAAATATACAGTAATAACAACTATTACTTTATCTTTATTTTATTGCGGTCAATATGATGATCCAACATCGAAAGGTTGATGGTAATCATTGACGAGCACATGAAGATTCATGGCATCTAAAGTCCCTGATTAGTGTTGAAGCAATGAGGCCACATTTTCCTCTTTGCATCATGCAATTTAAACATATATTTTACATTTAATATCGACATTGGTTCTACGTGAGATGTGATTTAGAACATTGATCATAAAAGACGCTGAAAACATATAAATGATTATATTAACCGTATTATAGATTTTTGCCAATATGCAATCGATGCATGATTACTATACATAATTTTACCCCCCTAAACAAGTCGAACATTAATAACTTGCATTATAAAGTAGCAACTTAATCGAGTGGTTAAGTCTCGTGTTTTACATTGATTATGTTATATACGAGTGTAATTAATTGTTAAAACAAAAAAAGAAAAACCACAGTGCATACTATGCTTGAGATAGATGGAGTTTGTATATGTTTTAAAAAGTAGTTGTTCTTAAAAATATTACTCGAATAAAATATTATAAAATTTATATCATGTTAAATACATACATCATCACACTATCATCATGTTTAATAACCCAATTAATTATCATATCATCTTCTTCCACAATTATATTATTACTAGATGCATGCTCCATATTTCTATAACCAATTTTATATTTTATATATGAAATATATTTGATGAGAGAAAATATCATCGATGTCTTTGTCAATTTAATATGATTTAAACTCATAGATTGTTCGAGGTGCTACAGATGGAAATGTCAAGCTCACATATGTCACATACAATGAAAACTAAGGTCAAGAAGGGTTTCTTGACTTGATTTCTCTGATACTCAAATTAGTAATCCATCAAACCTCTGAATACAAACATTAATGGCAAAAAAAAAAGGTAAGTCCCCTCCTCATTTATATTACGAAGGTATTTTTATACCTGGTTGCAAGGGATAAAATATTTTATAAAATATTTCATGGGGGAAGAATACTTCATGAAATATTCTTTCAACTATTATCCATGCAGACAAATGGATGGAAGGTGATATCGATTTCATATAACAGTTACATATATCGGATAATGATTAGTCGATAATATATTTTTTATTCACGTCTTTCGTATAATATGTCAATTACACCCATTTTTAATATAGTTACTGTAGAATACTTGTGTTGCTTGAGTTGGCAATATAAAAGGAGAATTTGTATATGATTAACACTAATCAAGTGACTAATCTTTCTTTAGTTATTCCATTCTTTTCTTCACCAACATCCCATCATTTTTTAATAAAAAGAGGAAGAGCTTGAGAAAAAAGAATGAAAGGTAGATACCACTTGAAATAAACATAAATTAGGAAATTTTTTGGGGCAATTGCCTAATGCCAAGTTACATCTTGGGAGGCAAAGTTTGATATTGAAAAATACCAAGACATCTTAAAAGGTGTAGGCAAAATATTAAGGAAAGGAATCTTAAAAGTATGTACTTGTGGGCAATTATTGATGGTTGGAGGTGACCATGGACATCATCATCTTGCCTATGCTAAGGTAGCATTTAATAACCCCATTGCTTTCCTTTCCAAAAACAAAACAAAGTAAAAGAGTCACAAGATTGGAAAATGCACAAAGAAAAAGTAGAAGGCATGGTTCAAGCAAGCTTGGTCTCTAAGCAAAAAAGCTCCACAACATTCCATTGGCCCCATTGAGACTTGTGCAAGCAAGTAGTCACACAAAGCAAAAAGCCAAGATGAGAAGGGAATACAATAGCAAAAAGTCATGCTAGATAATGCAATAGGATGGATCACTTGCATCTTCCAGTAAGCTTTTGTGGCTTTTAATGGAGCTCTCCTCCACCATTGTTGAGTTCAATCATCACCTAAAACTAATGCTTCTAATCAAGTCTTTTATTCTTATCCTTCTCTTTCCTCGACCACAATGCTAACTCATTCCACCTGAGATGAACTCAACCATGCAACCCACACTATTGCCTTGTAAAATGCATGCCAAGTTAAGAGTGAGCATTTCCACATGTACATTGATGCATTGCAAGTTGAGATTTTTGGTGTTATCAGAACCTATTACACTGGTTTTGTCTTTGAGAGATACAAAGCTAGCAAATATAGTATAGTTGTTGTGTTTGGTGCATGCATGCATAGCTGCCAATCTGTAGGTTTTACTCACAGACAGCAAATTTAATTCATCTTCTCCCAAATGATGGTATTTGGATCACCATATTGCCCAAGTATTCTTTGTATAGTAAGCTGAAATGATGGTTGAACATCCAAGATGCTTCTGTCTATTCGAGATTTAGGGTTTAGGATGCAAGAAGAAGAAGAAGTGCTTCAATTACACTTGCTCTTTCAATGGCCTATCATGGAGTACCAGCTGCTAAATTAGATCCCACCAAGTCTCCCTTTGCTTTGTTGATTCCCTCTCCAAATCTGCCTACATCTTCCTCCAGCCATCATTCTCTCGGCTCTATAAATACCCCCCCAAAGCCGACATCCACTGTCACACCACCAAGAAATTAACCTCTTTGAGTACTGTAGCTCGAGGGAGAGAGAGAGAGAGAAGATGAAGTGCATGGATCTTCCTGTCAGCTTCCTCATCATATTCTCCTCTCTTCTGTCTGTCGCGCAGTGCAGCGGCAGCGGATACCTCTACCCGCAGTTCTACCAGCATTCATGCCCGAGTGCTCAAGCCATCGTGCGGTCGGTCGTCGCCAAGGCCGTCGCCAGAGAAGCCCGCATGGCTGCTTCCTTGCTTCGCCTCCACTTCCATGACTGCTTTGTGAAGGTTTGGTCATCCCCTGTTCGAACTAGCCGAGCGTTAAGAGTGTCTTAATGCTACTGCTGCTGCTGCTGCTCGGTTTGTCAGGGCTGTGACGCGTCGCTTCTGCTGGACAGTAGCGGGACGATAACGAGCGAGAAGAGGTCGAACCCCAACCGGAACTCCGCGAGGGGGTTCGAGGTCGTCGACGAGATCAAGGCTGCACTGGAGAAGGAATGTCCGCGCACCGTGTCCTGCGCCGACATCCTTGCCCTCGCTGCAAGAGACTCCACTGTCCTGGTACGGTCTTCGTCTTCGAGAACTGTTGGAAAGCTTCCATGTCTTGGATTTTACGAGCATTTAGATTCTGTTTTGCTCTGTTCCTTCTGTTTTGGGAGAGAGTAGACTGGTGGGCCGAGCTGGGAGGTTCCGCTGGGGAGGAGGGACTCCATAGGAGCGAGCATTCAAGGCTCCAACAACAACATCCCCGCTCCCAACAACACCCTTCGGACCATCATCACTAAGTTCAACCTCAAAGGCCTCGACCCCGTCGACCTCGTCGCTCTCTCAGGTACGACACTGATCATGATCACGGCGACCGAGCTTTACGTGCCGAATCCGTGACGCGTCGCTGCATGAACCGATGGGTGCAGGCAGCCACACGATCGGGGACTCGCGGTGCACCAGCTTCCGGCAACGGTTGTACAACCAGACGGGCGACGGGCGACCGGACTCCACTCTCGATACGACGTACGCCGCGCAGCTGCGCCGCCGCTGCCCGCGCTCCGGCGGCGACCAGAACCTGTTCCCCCTCGACGCGCTGAGCCCCGGCAGGTTCGACAACCAGTACTTCAAGAACCTGGTTGCCAGGAAGGGCCTCCTCGCCTCCGACGAGGTCCTCTTCTCCGGCGGCAGCGCGACCACCATGCGGCTGGTGAAGTGGTACGCGGAGAACGAAGAGGCATTCTTCGCGCAGTTCGCCAAGTCCATGGTGAAGATGGGCAACATCACACCTTTGACAGGGAACAAGGGAGAGATCAGGAAGAATTGCAGGAGGATTAACCATTGAAATGGGTGTCGATGTGGCCTTCTATTGTCCCAGTCTTCTTCTTCTTCTTCTGCGTGCTCGATGGGTTGACTTCTTTGTGGCATTTCCTCTCCATATATATATAATCCAATAAATCTGGATTGAGAATGTTTGAGCGGACAAGTGGGGCTCACATGGGTCCCATTTGATCCAAATACATCATGCCTCCTTTCTTCGACAAACCACTAAGGGGTAAACCAAACAACACCCATAAGGCTCCTCTTTACTACCACACTTCTTCGTCACTTACTATAAACATAATATAAATATATACATTTTATTTTATTTATAACATCTGACTGATTCGAAAGAAAAACTTCGACGCACCCCAAAATATTTCCTTTATATGCGATGTGTTAAATCGGAATTGTATGCATTGAGGAGCAAAGAACATATAAAGCATCCGATTATGTATCCCAAAATATTTCTTTTATATGCAATGCGTTAAATCATGACATGAAATCATTAGAAGTATTCAAATAAGTCTTCTTTACATATTTATTAAACATTTATGAGGCCTTAAAATATATATTATATTTTTGAAATCGACAAGTCTTTATCCTGAAGCATGATGAGGACAAATAATATGATTATTATTTTTTGGTACATTAAATTAGCAAAAAATAGGTATGTAAAAACCCTAAATTGATGGTAAATTTTGATTTATATTTTGGTGGAATATATAAATATAAATATTATATATATATATATATATATATATTAAATCATGCCAAACAAAAATTATAATTCCAACTTTGAGACTTCTTCCAACGTATATGACTGTTGGAATGATGTTCGATCCACTATGGTCAAAATCCGTATCCTCTATCGAATGTTGTACTCACTGTCGCGTATAATTCATGTATTTATACCTTTATACATAAACAAAACGGATTTAGTTTTAGGGTTTAGCGTCGGCATCATCACGTCCGATCCATATTGGATTAGCGGGCTATCGGATCTACTGAACCGGCATATTGCGCCTCCCCTCTTTTTGGCGGGAACGCATCCGGTCTTTCCCGCCATATTCCTTGTGCTGTCTACTTTCTCCCTCCCACCCTATCTATCCCTTTACTGCTGCTCTTCTCCCATTACGATCCACCACGAATGGCTTCCTCCGATCTCTCACCCTCCTATGGTTGGTCTCTCTTTCTCTTTCTCTTCCTCTTCCTCACTCTGTTGTTTAATTTTCTTTCTCCACTCAAAGATCGAGCTTTTCGGCGAGTCGATGGCAATCTCGTCGTCCCGATCTGGTCTTTCCTCTAAAGATTCAATTTCATTTGCTTCTTGGTAGGTGCATCGTCCCCGGATGGCCGATCGAGCCCGATCGCCAACAGCAACTCTTCCCCGGCCAATGGAACCGCCGGGCGTGGTACCAAGCGGCGCCGACGGGCCCCCTCCACCAGCCCATACCCCTCGCCCGGCCCCTATCTGGCCCCTCCTTTGCCTCGCGCGGCCGCCGCAATGCCGTCCGCCGACGTCCCTCCCTCCTTTACCCCCTCTAGCTCCCGCCGCCGGTTGAGGCGCCATGAGACGGTGACCCCCTCCACTCCCATGTCCGCCGACGAGAGCTTCCCCCCGTCCTCCGAGGCTGGGGACGATTTTGACCCGGTGGACCCTGAGTACGCGGACTCCACTCCCGTGTTCGTCTGGGGGACCAATATCAGCGTGCAGGACGTGAACGCGGCCATCCTCCGTTTCCTCCGCCACTTCCGTGACCCGAGGGAGACCGGTCGGGGGAACAGCCTAATGGAGGAGGGGAAGTACATGCGGGCCGTGCACCGCATCATGGAGTTGGAGGGCGGGGAGTCTTTGGACGTCGATGCCCACGACGTGTTCGATTACGATCCTGACCTCTATGGCAAGATGGTTAGGTATCCGCTCGAGGTGCTCGCCATCTTCGACATCGTCCTCATGGACTTGGTCGCTCGGATCGATCCGTTGTTTGAGAAGCACATACAAACTCGGATTTTTAATCTCAAGTCCTCGGTGTGCATGAGAAATCTCAATCCCTCTGGTATTACCACATTCTTCATCTTGTTTTCCTTGTTGCTAAACTTCATGTCAACGCTCTTATAGTTCGGTGTTTGAATGAATGTGTTGTTTCTTGGTTTCGTTAGACATCGAGAAGATGGTGTCTGTGAAGGGGATGATAATTCGGTGCAGCTCCATAATACCTGAGGTTAAGGAGGCTATATTTCGTTGCCTAGTCTGTGGTCATCACTCAGAACCCATCCTTGTCGACAGAGGTATATGTTTGGCATGCTATTGGTGCACTTATATTCTTTGCAAGGTCTCTTTTTGATTGACCAAAATCATATCCCCAATTACCGGTAAACTTTGATCATATTCGTGTGTGCATAATGGGAAGAACTAAATCCTGTGCCTTTGACGTGCTTTTGTTTTTTGATGCGACTAACACTAATTGAAATGCTAGTTCCTCGAATAAAAAGTTTACCCATCTTTACTTTCAAATGGAACTTCTCTTGTAGCTTTTCTGTGCAATACTTGGAACTCAAATTTGTGACATCTCATTCAAGGATGACTAGATTTGGCTGTTAAGATGTGATATGCGCTCTTTCAAGAGCTCAATTACGAGCTTCATTGAGAGCCTAGACAAGCTTGAGGAGCTCTTTGATTTTGCAAACTGCACGCTGATTTCCTTCTGCCAGTATTAGTGTTAATATATATTTTTTATGTGTTTGACTAACATTAATGATCTTTCGTCTTATTCACGTACGAGTAGATTTAATTGCTTCTGTCTACTTATGGGGTCCGCTAGAACCTAATGGAAAGTGTGGGCCTGTACCCTCGATTAGATATTGTATTTTCATATAAGAAAATGATGCATGACTCTCAATCATCTACAGTGTGGGCTTTTAGAGAGTCTAGAAGTCTTCCTCTGCATTTGATTGTTTGCCATAGTACTATTCACTATTCAGATTAACTTCTTTGACAATAGTTAATTGGACGAATACTATTTGGATTGCCTTTCTCTGACTATATCTTATTGCATGAAAGCTCTGTCAAGTTTTGACCGCTACCAATAATTTAAAAGCATAGAATGACAAATATGACAGGGTTTCATTATTTTGTCTACAACCCCCTAAACTGGAATTATTGAAATATATATACCAGCTTAAGCTTTTAGAAAATGTAGCATAGTTGAAGATTAATCAATTGTTTGAAATAATTATTGGTTTAAGCTTTTAGATAAGTTACCATTGGTTGAAATTTCAACAAGCAGCAGAGACAGAGGTCCTATGTTCCAGGCCTCCTCATACGTCTCTCTATCAGGTCGTTCAACCAGCAAAAGACATTAGTTTTGTGTCAAAAAGTTATTAAACCCATTACGTATACAGTTTGTGGCCATAACATAACTTACCAAAACTAATCCTTTTGGAAAGACCTTGTGATATATATATTTTAAAAACAGAAACCTGCAGTACAACCTAAAGAAGCAGCAGTAGTCATAAACTGCTTGTTAAATTTATTTCTCAACTCTGAATACAGAAACCACAATAATTGTCTATACTTGATTAACTATACAAAGCTAGGGAACAAGGTGCTAGGATGGTGAACAAATTGTTACACTCGTGTCCGTGTTTTTGTAAAACTGAGTCATTCCAATAAATGCCACTTCATGGAACAAATATCTTGTTGCTGGCACAGGCAAGTTCTCAAGTTTTCCCTGGTTCACATTGGAGTTTTGATCCCTTATAATCAGTTTGAAATGGAACTAATGTGGTAAAGTTGCCTATCTATATGCGGATTATATGTTATCCAATGACCTATAAAGCTTCTTAGTTCCTAAAACTTGCTACCTCTCTAAGATCTCTAGATCAGGATTATGGTTTGTAAATACCATAACATAATAGATTTCCTTTGAATCTCCATTGTGTAGTTTTGTCAATATTGTAACTTCATTCTTTCATTTGTTCATGATTCTTCCTTTTTAAAAAAAAAAATTAGGACGAATAAATGAACCTACTAGGTGTGGAAGGCAGGAATGTCTGGCCATGAACTCGATGACTCTGGTTCACAATCGATGCAGGTGCTTCTTTAACAAGTGGTGTTTTTAGTTGAATTTGCTTATGGAATGAGACATTAAACATACGGCCTCTCATGGCTTCTATTGTGAAAACCAGATTTGCAGATAAACAGATTGTGAAGTTGCAGGAGACACCAGATGAGATACCAGAAGGAGGGACTCCACACACTGTCAGTATTTTGATGCATGACAAACTTGTGGACTCTGGAAAACCTGGAGACAGAGTTGAGGTCAGTAGGGAATTTATATCTTCAAGTTCTCTATATACACCTCATTTCATGTCATCTCTCCTCTTTCGTTGAAAATGTTAATTTTCCTAATTATTTTTTCATGATGGTAGATTACGGGTATATATAGAGCAATGAGTGTCAGAGTAGGGCCAACTCAGAGGATGGTAAAGTCTATATTTAAGGTAATTCTATAGGTCGTCATACATATTTTTCTTAGTACTTACTCTCTTTTTTCTGTTATCCATTTAACCTAGTCTTATGAACCTGAACCTAATACAGAATGTAATACTTGGAACATCATATTTTGAAATATTTGACTGCAGACGTACATCGATTGCCTTCATTTAAAGAAGACAGATAAGTCTAGGCTTCACATAGATGATCTGATGGATGTTGATAATAGTTCCAATAGCAGGACTATCGAAGATGATACTCCTGATTATCAAGATAAGGTGTTTATTTATGCAATTGTTCCTTTCTAAATCTCACATCTCCTTGATGCTTTTTGTGCCTTGCAATATTTAACAGAACTGATATATGCTTGTTGGAGCTTTCAGGTAGATAAACTAAAGGAGCTATCGAAATTGCCTGATATATATGACAGGCTAACCAGGTCCCTGGCGCCAAACATATGGGAATTGGATGATGTGAAAAGAGGTCTTCTCTGCCAGGTTTCTTTATTTTCAGATGGTATTTTAGTTTCATACTAAGAATGATTGAACAGAAATTTATATTACAATGTCTGCAGCTGACAATTACTTAATGTCATTCTAGCTTTTTGGGGGCAATGCACTTAAGCTCGTATCTGGGGCTAGCTTCCGAGGTGACATCAATATCTTGTTAGTTGGAGATCCTGGGACCAGTAAATCTCAGCTGCTCCAGTACATCCACAAACTTTCTCCACGAGGCATTTACACAAGTGGGAGAGGGAGCTCTGCAGTCGGTTTGACTGCTTATGTTTCTAAGGACCCAGAGACTGGTGAAACTGTAAGCAAGTCTATCTACTCCTTGGTGCTCTTTTTGTGAACCTCAAATTTGACCTCTGGATTTTTCTGCAGGTTCTTGAAAGTGGTGCATTGGTTTTGAGTGACAGAGGTGTTTGCTGTATTGATGAGTTTGATAAAATGTCTGAAAATGCACGCAGCATGTTGCACGAGGTACTAAAATTTTTGAACCATGCACAGTTGAACTTGTCTTAAGCTCTCCAGGAAACTTTATTGATGACTTTGAGTTTATCCTAACATAGAAACTGTATGCACTTTCTTCAGTTTCCTGCATGTTGATTATTTTACCACAATTATGTTGATGACAGAACACCAAATTGGTTTTCTAGGTCTCGTTTCAAATCTGGTATCTTTATGAAAGTTTGGTTAATCAATCTTATTTAGTAATTATATGCTATTTATCTTTGGAATCTTGATTAGTCCAAAGCCTTTTTCTAACTAACTATATTCAATTAAATTTTAATGACACTGATACTTGAAGTTTATTCAAGTTATTGTGAAACTCATATATGTGCTTTTCTTCTGGAAATTATTGCACTATATATCTGAATGCATGCAGGTAATGGAACAGCAAACTGTATCAATTGCAAAGGCTGGAATAATTGCTTCTTTAAATGCCAGGACTTCAGTCTTGGCTTGTGCAAATCCTAGTGAATCTCGTTATAATCCTCGGCTCTCAGTGATTGATAACATCCACCTTCCTCCGACATTGCTTTCCAGGTGAGAAGACAGTGTTGCAAAAAGATGAAGAACCAGACATCTTGCACTGTATCATTATTTTACTGATGCTAAATTATGTTTGCCAGGTTTGATTTGATTTATCTGATTTTGGACAAAGCGGATGAACAAACAGACAGACGTCTGGCTAAGCATATTGTCTCTTTGCATTTTAAAAATCCTGAGGTTGGTTGATTTTCTTTTATATGTTAATTATCTGCTGCCTTCAAATTTGACTTTATTTGGTGCAACAAGAATTCAAAAAATATGTGGTGAATGGTTTTCTGACTGGTAAAAATCTGAATAGATTATACATTTACTGGAAAGTCTTTGGAAGATATTCACAAAAAGAGAGTGGACAAGAAAACTACTTACAAAAATTGATAATTCAAAAAAATAAAGGAAAATAAGGGAGCCTATTTGCTAACTCTTAACAGCTTTCTAATTGCATTATTCCATTTATTATGTCATCTTTTGATGGGGTTTCTATTCTCCCTGTTGAATCTGCAGACAGTAGTGCAGGATGTTCTTGACCTTCCTACCTTAGTTGCATACATCAGCTATGCAAGGAAGCACATTCATCCACAGATATCTGATGAAGCTGCTGAAGAATTGACACGCCAGTATGTTGAAATGAGGAAAAGAGGAAATGCACCAGGAAGCCGGAAGAAGGTAACAACTTGCTACATCTACACTGAGAATTATTCTGCTGCACTGACTTGCCTGACCATCTTTGACTTCCGTGGATAGGTTATTACTGCAACAGCTAGGCAAATTGAGAGCTTAATTCGCCTTAGTGAAGCATTAGCTCGCATGCGATTTTCAGAATGGGTATGCAGAATCTCTGGAATAGACCTTATTTTGTACTATTAGCAACGGATATAGTTGTGGGTTGTATGATGGAATGGTTGAATTTGACAATATTCATAGGTTGAAGTTCGAGATGTGGCAGAAGCATTTAGATTGTTGGAAGTTGCATTGCAGCAATCAGCAACAGATCATTCCACTGGTAGGGAAACACTTCCGATCATTTTATTTCTTTTCTGTTCTTTTTCTTTTTCAAGTGTCTAGTTGATTTTTCTGGGATGTCAACCTCTGACACTGACTTCTCGCTAAAGGGACTATTGATATGGATCTTATCATGACTGGAATCTCTGCAAGCGAAAGGACTAGACGTGAGAATCTAGTTGCCGCAACGCGCAACCTTGTAATGGAGAAGCTGCAACTTGGAGGACCCTCAACTCGATTAACAGAGGTATATAAGCTTATCCTTTTAGTTGGGATAATCACAGTATTTTGTTCCTTAAGCTGAAAGTGTCAAATATGCAGTTGCTGGAAGAGCTCAGGAAGCAAAGTTCTATTGAAGTTCACCTCAATGATGTAAGTTGCAGCTCGATGTCCTCCTAATACATCTACAAAAAAAAGCTTGAGGATATAGAGTTCACTTTTGAAGTTTTGTGGAATCAAGCATGAGAACAGAATTAATGCATTTTCATTTGTAGTTCAACCTGATAACATGTTGAATTCCATCAAATAGTTTCAACTAGGAATAATGACACAGACACCAACCACTTGGTATATTTGGCTGCCCCTGATGCTAACAGTTGCTATTTTGTAATTTGGCAGTTGCGTAATGCACTTGCTACTCTCATGAGCGAGGGAGTGGTCGTTCTTCATGGAGACTGTGTCAAGAGGATATGATGAATCTGCTACAAATATAGCCTCCTATTGCCTCAACTGGTTTGAAGCTTTAATACAAAACCCAGTAGCTTATCGGAAACTGGAGATGCTGCTACTGCATTTCTGGCTGCGAAGTTGGGAGCTTTAACTGGCCTGTATGAAGAAAATTCCAGTTGTTTCTATTGATTTGTCAGCAGCATAGATAATTATAGCTATATCTTGATCATTGAAGTGTTACTAAAGAGTAGTCAGTTGTAGGAACTGTAATGATCTTTTTTTTTTATTAGGGAGTCACGCTAGTTTCTTGGTACATAATGTCTGGTTTGCATTATTGATAGGTCCTTTCAACATGCTAACTGCCTCACCAGTTCATCTTTTGTTGTGTTAATTTTGTTGACTAAAAGTCTTAACTCCTGTAATAGTTTCATGTACCTGGAATTGAATGCTTATTGATGTCTAATCCCATGAATGTTTCAGGTGTAAAACCAAGCAATTCTATGTAGTACATGTATGGCAACCTAGTTTATGATGAATGCATTCAGATCTGCACTAGTATTCAAAGAAATGAATGCAGGGTTGGTTACTTGGTCCCTCTTGAATTATTTGACTTTCTTACACTCCAATTTTGGTCTAATTCAGATTGGATTCTCTTAGCTGTTGGTTTCAGCAAATGTCTTGCATCTACCTGGTTCAATCAAAATTGGTATTCTAACTATTGGACAGGGAGACAAACTGACAATTCCTTTTTGAATTTTGATACTACAGCATGAGTAGGGCAGGTAAATATGACCACCAACCACCACCTTTACAGCCTCATGGCATTCAGCATTTCTATCTGAAGAACATAAACTCTCTGTTCATCTGTTTGATGAATTAAACATTTGATGAAACCAATTAAAGTTTCCAACAAAACTAAAACTAACCCAATTGCTTACCATGGAATAGAGGGTGGTTCTGCTCTGCTGTTGAATCTCTTGTATCTCTGTTGGATCACTACATCAAAGGTGAAAACAGCTACTGCAGACAGAGGCAGATTGTGTTGCATTTGGGAGCAATAGAGCAAAAAGGAGTTCAGTAACACCTACTAACAATGATGATGACAAAGATAACCACAGCCTACAAAGACATCAGAAACTACAAAGCATCACATCTTATCCAGCATAACTAGTTTCTGTAGAAGGACAAAGATCCAACAAGTGGAAATTGCAACGCACTGTAGACCAACAGGGTGGCGTGAGCAACTCATGACGTCCCTGAAAACTCTTCGTCAGATCATTCCAAACTCCGAAAGAGATCCGCGTTCAGTATGCTCTTCAAAGCCTCATGAGTGACACCGCAGTCATCGTTCGTGAAATCGCGGTCCAGCGATCTCATTGGAAGGCTGCCGCCATCATCTGTGCTTGCCACATGATGCTGCTTCTTCTCTTGCCATGCGCTCGACTCACCCTCACAAGTCTCCACTCCATTGATCTGCATGTGAGTCGCTGGTTCCCACCCACCTTCACAAGTCCAACTCAGGACTTCTTCTCGTAGCACATGGCAGTCGCAGTTGCTGCTGTTACTCGAGCTCTCTCCATGGCCATATGTCTCTGGCACATCCAACACACTGCTGCATTCGGCTAGTCCAGCATTGGCTAGCAAGTCATTCTGATCGAGTGACCGGTCGAGGCATTCCTGGGTTTGAATCCATGGGAAGTGTTCAAAGGAGGTGGCAAGGACTGGATTGCTCGAGCAGATCTCCTGTTCTTGCACCGCTGCTGCCTCACTCAGTGGCCTATGGGTGATCGGATCGATCCCCATTTGCCGAAGCTTCTTCTTGATGCGCGAATGCCACAAGTTCTTGATCTCATTGTCTGTTCTTCCCGGCAATCGGGACGCAATTTGTGACCACCTGGAACCACAAGTTGGATTCAGATCGGTTCGATGCTCATGCTTCGAGTTCTGAACATGCAAGTGTGGCTACCTGTTGCCCAGAACTTGATGCAGTGCAATGATCAAACCTTCTTCTTCCTGGGAAAAGCTTCCCCTCTTGAGGTCTGGCCTCAAGTAGTTGATCCACCTCAGTCTGCAACTCTTTCCACATCGTTGTAGTCCTACAAGAAGAAAGAAGAACACACTGAACATGGTGCCATTGAAGAGGAAGCAAATGGTAACCGGAAATTGCCTGCAAGCTTAGGCACATTGCTCCAACAGCCTACTCCACTTCTAGTGATGTGATTGCAGAGCTTCTCATCTTCCTCAGGAGACCAAAAGCCTTTCCTCAGCTTCTGCGTGACGCTGCATGATTGCAGTCCCATTCCCCCAAGTTGGGAGAATCAGCTTAATGGGTTTGATGTGCCTGAGAGGGAAGGTAAGGGAATTGGCACCTGAAATATATAAGGTAACAACTCTATGCCTTAAGATTCAAGTTAGATGGGCAGGGGAGAGGAGCAAGAAGAGAGTGGAAGACAGGAAAAGGAAAGCACCAAGAGAAAGAGAGAGAGAGAAGCTGTGGGAGTTGAATCAGTCCAGTGGTTTCCAAGCAAGGCTTTGATGTTGTTGTTGTTGTTGCAGTGCACTGGATTGAGGTTTAAGTTATCCTCAACCATGGGAAGAGGGCAAATGAATTACCACAAACAGGTTAGCATTGTCAGACAGGATTTGAGTTAGGAGAATTGGAGAGAGAATGATGAGAACTTTTTGGTGTTAGTTGGGAAATGACATTGGATTGAAGCTCTTCTCAGTGACAAGGAAACATCACCCAATTGTATTCCTTTCTTCTACAAAGTACTTGAGGTATTGCTGCATGCACCAAAAAAGAGCATCAAATCAATGCATAGCAAATAGCATTTTAACTTTGTTATCAATATCAAGCTGTTCTTAGTGACACTCTGATTGGTACATTACTGATCATCTACCAGAGACAACATCAACCATTTAGGTTAATTGATAATGCTTCTCGATGCTACAGAAGAAATCAACACTTGGGTTAGTTAAAAGGAACATAAAATGAGAGTTTAAATGAGACACAACTCAGCCTCAGCACCAATGCAACTCCATGCTACAGTGAGATTCTGACTTCAAGCTCATGCTTTTTTCCTACATGAATACTAAGCTTTTACAGCTATAAGATTTGATCCACTAAAATCCAACAGAAAGGGAGCTTAGACATCTTATATTACTCATCAGATTTGCATGTAAATTGATTTAGTTCATCATCTGACCTCTCACCAGGCAGATTCAGGTTCTGAAGAAAAAGGAGAGTATTTTTGAAGGTGGAGTTCAGATCATCTCTTCATACTTCCAGTAACTTGATGTGCTTGTGGACTGTAGTCTCTAATTCAATGAGGATCATGATTGTTCCCATCTTGTTATTGTGATTGTGGTGGGAGACATGATTGCAAATCAACATTAGACTCTTTTGGCCTTCAGTGCAACTACTAGCCTTTTTCCTATGAAATGAGAAAACATTAGTAGTGTATTATATACTTTTGATGAAATGAAAAAAAAAAGATACTTTTGAAGCTTAAAACTAAAAGATTAAAATTCCTTTACTTTCTACATCCTTGTTTACTGCCACCACACCTCCTTCACCATCTTTACTGGACTTCATCTCCAGTACATTAGAGAGTTCACTTCATGATCAAAGAATAGAAATATAGGAATGAGACATTATTTTGTTAAATAGGTAATCATGTTAAAGAATTATGTCTTATTTAGTTCAACTGTCCCAAAAAATTACATGTGAACTTTGTGAAGATAAATAATTAGCTGCAAAACATTGTTAAGTTATCATTTTCATATAGTGAAAAATAATAATACTATTTTATAAGAAGAATAAATCCAGAAGAGGAAATGTATATTTTATAACTCTTATAAGTAGAGAGACACATTAAGATGTCTTGAATCATACAAAAGTAGTGATAGATCTTAAAAGAAAGAACAAAATGATCTTTTACTTATATTTAACCAGTCAAGATTACATCATGTTATCATAAAAAATAAGCTCATCAAATTAACAGCAGGATGCTTCTTTCACTTATTTGTCTTTAATTTAATTGCATGAAGGTTTCTTGCTATGAATGGGTGACTATTTCATATCCAAATCAATTATTACCTGTGGAAACTTAAGCCATTCATTCACCCAAAAGTTGAAGTCATCTAATTAGTCCATAGTGGCACATAATTAACTTTGTTGGGCTAAAATCTAAGCATGCAATTAAAGAACAACAAAGTAGAGCTCACGCCACCTCTAAAGTCCAAACAAACTCCTTCATCTTGTTATTCTCATGCCATCTTACATTTCTTGGTTTTTAATTAGCACTAGATTTGGAATAACTTGAAAGAGGAGTCACCATGATGCTTCCTTATCAAACTGGTCATCTCAAAGTCAAGCTCTTCTTCTTCTTCATCTAACTAAAACCCTCTTCCACTGGTTTCCAATGATGTAGAGTGATCAATGAACATTGTGACTTCTGGCAACTAAAACCACCATAAAAGAAGGGAGAGATTACGAAATCTTGTGATATCACTCATCAAGGACTACCTACTCCATTAATTATTTTCGAAATTAAGCTTTTATCTTTCATCTTTATCGTCTAATTAGTGACCGATTAAGTTTATAGAAACCGATTCGATCTTACAGTAGAGTGTTAGTTTTGGATTCAGTTGATTGTTTCTTCTAAGAAAAGAATGAAGATAAAAATAGCAAAAATACTATGTTATACATGTTCAAAGTGACACCAAGTTTTAAATGATGACATTGTTGTAACTTGTTGAAATCTTTTCCACAATGCATACTATGGATGAGTTGAAACTTATGACATAATTATAATGGCTGTCATATTGGTCATGACATTGTTGGCCTCATTAAAGGGTGAACTACCATGTTAGCTTAGAACAGATGTGGAGTTCTACTGTGTTAACAGCATCTTTTTGTCTTGCCTTTATGGATTTCAGACATTGGAGAAGTATTTATGTGGTCATGCAGTCTCTAGAAGCTTCAAGGTGTAGGAAAATTGGGCACATCAGTCCTTAAAATTGGATGGCCAAAATTGATCAAGAATAGATCTATACATTACAGTATGGTAATATATTGTTCTCATTTCTTCATTGATACTAAGTGGTAAGTCTTTTTCTTTTTTTTTTGGTCTAATTGGTTGGTTGGTGATGAGAAAAAAAAAAATCATTGACGTCTTTATGAGTCCGACATGGTTCGAAATCATATACGTAGGATTATCCGAGATGCTTCCAAGGTTAAAACGTTGAGTTCCTGATATATTATCTGCACAAAGATTAAGGTCGAAAAAGGTTTTTTGATTCGATCTATTCGACGTCCAAGTTAGTAACATGAGGTGTTCAAGTATGGATGTGAGTAGTTAAAAGAAGTAAGCCCATCTCTTATCGTAGTGAAGATCAGCTTTTATACATAGTCATAAAGAAATAATATATTTCGTGAAATATTTTATGGGGACACAATCTCTAACTGCTCATAAAGAAATAATATATTAAATTGTTTGGATTTAGACTATTGTGCATGTGGGTAGACGGATAAATAGTGATCTAAATCTTTTTGTTTTATCATGGACTCTACATGACGATTACGTATCCGATGATGATTAACTGATAACTGCTAGTGTATTCCTTATGAGTTGGACTACTCATAATTTCATCTATTCGGGTCTAATTTAGGTTCAAAATCGCAATCAAATTGTGGTTGGGCGAGCCGGATCGGAGACGGCGGCCTCGACCGAACCGCCTCCACGCGCGCATTTGATTACGTTGCCAACCCGCCTTTGACATCACCCGAGAAAACCAATTCGGTCAACCAAAAACACACGATTTCATCGAGTCCGGTCTAATTTGGGTTCAGAAGCACATTCAAATTAACGTTGGGCGAGTCGGCTCGGTGACCGCCGCCTCGCCCCAACCCCTTCTTCCTCCCGTGACTCGTCTGTTCCACGCGCACACACGCGAAGCAAATACTAATCAGCGAAAGAAGAATTGCTTCGTTTCGGACATCCTCCCGAGATCTCGAACACCACCGTCGGCCATCGTAATCGATATCCTTCACTCTCTCTCTCTCTCTCTCTCCTTATATCTCGATCTCTTCTTGTTTGATCGTTCTATCGTCGTGCGATAGGGGAATTTGAGTTATAGGGATCATGGAAATGGGACTTGAAGCCAGATCTCGGTCCCCGCCTCCTTCTCCGATCTGATTCTGATCCGGGAGTCCCTTGCCCCGCCGCCGCCTCCGTTGCCCCGATTCATGGCGGGCGCCGTCTCGGCGCTGTTCCTTCTCGATATCAAGGGCCGAATTCTCATCTGGCGGGACTACCGCGGCGACGTCTCCGCCGTCCAGGCAGAACGCTTCTTCACCAAGCTCATCGAGAAGGAGGTGGCTCCCTTCCCCCAGACCCTAGATTCTCTCTTCCCTTCCTGCTCGATGTGGTGGCTTGCCGCTTTCGTATTTTCGAGAAAAGATGGAATCTTGAGCATTGGTTTTGTGGTGGTAGGGGGATATTGAGTCTCGATCGCCCGTGGTGTTCGATGATGGGATCAGTTATATGTTCATTCAGCACAATAACGTCTTCTTGATGACGGCTGCGAGGCAGAATTGCAATGTCGCCAGCATCCTTCTCTTCCTACATCGCGTCGTTAACGTGAGTATTCTTTTTATTCTCAAACGACTGCTGCATTTTATGTTTCTGTAATTATATGCCTTGCTGGCCTTAAACATTATTTCCAAGAGCTAATGGTTGCTTCATTCTGTTTTTACTTGATTATATGCCTTGCAGGTCTTTAAGCATTATTTTGAAGAGCTAATGATCGCTTCCCCCTTTTTTTAAACTTAAACATGTTTGCAGGTCTTTAAACATTATTTTGAAGAGTTAGAGGAGGAATCATTAAGAGATAATTTTGTTGTTGTGGTAAGCGGAAAATGCTTTTTGTTTTCTGTTTTTTGGTGTTGGTGATGTGTTATAGACATTACGGTCCAGATGAAATCTTGAGTTTGCTTTTCTACTCTATGATTGTTTATTTTGTGGTCTTGAAATAGAATTCTATATGTAATGTGGACAGTACGAGTTACTTGATGAAATAATGGACTTTGGGTACCCCCAATACACCGAAGCTAAGATTCTTAGCGAGTTTATTAAGACGGATGCATACAGGATGGAAGTTGTACAGAGGCCTCCAATGGCTGTCACAAATGCAGTGTCATGGCGCAGTGAAGGGATATGGTACAAGAAAAATGAAGTAGGTCACTTGTTCCTGCTTTGTAGATACTTGTTGGTTACTGTTCACTATATCATGTCATGTGAAGAAATGGTCTCTCTTTCTTCTTTCTTTTATAGGTGTTCTTGGACGTGGTTGAAAGCGTTAATATTCTTGTCAACAGCAATGGACAAATTATCCGTTCAGAAGTTGTTGGGGCATTGAAAATGAGAACATACTTGAGGTGCACCATTCTTACATATCTTTTTCTTCATCTCCTTTAAAGCAGTTTGTGTAGGTTTTTCAAACTTTTTTGATGAGATCTATAAGTTTGTCCATTTTGAAGTTAGAAATATAATATTGTGAGGAAGGAAATGGAACATACACACTCCACAAACCTGGAAGGTTTTCTAAAGGAGCCACTCACATGCAAAATTGTGATTGGCCTGCATATAGAGAGAGTTTATGGTTGATTAATCTAGAAGGCTCTTTTAGATTTCTATTTTCCTTTTTTTCTCCCTTTCTTGACCAGTGAAATGTTACCTCTCCACTTTCTCTTGCTCTATTACCTAAGTAGTCTTCTTATGTTTCTAGTTCTGTCTTCTTTTATTTTGTCTTCTTTTTATAGTTAGCATCACAGTATTTCCTACCAGCTATTGTGTCATTGATAGCAGACATGCCCTTGTTGAATTAAGTGCCACAGCATTTGGCTCTTTATTATCACATGAGCTATTCCTCATTACATAACAGTATTAACAAGCAGCTTGTTTTGTGAAATGGCATAGCTTATTATATAAAACATATTCCTAGTTCTTTTTTTTAATATATTTGCTTTAGGTCTTTGTCAGATGTTCATGATGCACATTTCAGTTTAATTTTTCTGTATCTGCTTAGACACCAACTTCCTAAGCTCTATGCGATTAAATAGCTTCACTAGAACTTTTTTTTTATAAAATTGACTAGTTATATTATCGTGATACAAATTGTTCATAGATTTATGGATGGTTGGCCATTCTGGCAATTGAAGTTTTTCAAGTTCCATGTCAACTAGTCTTTCTAGTCAGTTGAATTTATATATTCTGTTTTCGTGTTATTCACCTTAGTCTATCTTCTTATAAGTTATCGCTTGCTCTTTCTGTAAAATTGTGATTCCCATGTCAACGACTGAAAGGAGGAGAATATAGTACAGTTGATAATTCTGCATTGACTACACATTTGATATTGCAGAACCTTTATTAGATAAACAAAGGTCTACTTTATTTGAGATGCTTTTTTCTTAATATTGAGAAACACTTTGTTTCTTGGTTCTTAATCTGTTTTACTTTTGATGTTTGTATTACATGCTACAGAAATCATTAAGAATTAGGGACGGATTTGAAAAAGGATTTCATGGATCTATACACAGGGGAGTTATAGCTTGTTGTCATTGTTGTTGTAGTTGTTGAATTATGAGTGTTTAGAAGCATTAGGTTCTACTATAGCTTTATTTATTATCCTCATAACATATACTTTAGCATGGGAATTGCTCACTAGGAAAGCTATTCATGCAAATTATGCTACTTGTTGGAGATGAAACTTTATCAAATATAGGGAAAACCATTAGTATCTGCTTTTGGTTGAAGGATACAAATAAGAATAGAGATACTTTTAAATTATGAAGCAATAACACTTCATAATGCTTGTGGCATCTATGTCAGACACTAGAACTTGTCAGTTACCAAGATGTTTTAGATGCTTCAAAACCTTATGGGGGACATGTATTACTTGCACTTCGTTATCTTATGTTATATGTAATCTTTTTAATGTCTTGTACATGGCTTCGAAGCTTATGGGTGGTTGTTGTGAATTATGTATATGGCGAAAACAAACATCTATATTGCACTTCCTTATCCTATGATATATGGGCAATACATTTGCACTAGGAGTGTTCAATGTAAAATAATTTGTATTGGTCTCTCTTCTTAAACTCAAGCATGAGACACGATTGTGCTCTCAATGTTCTCTAAAAGACCATACATGAGAGTATAAATGCATCTGATATCTTCTTTCTTTTCTAATCAATCTAAATACTATAGAAGTAGTTTCCGTGGTGATTGGTAATGTAGATCATGTAATTAACCTCATATATATTGGAAACTGGACTTACGATATTATGCTCAATTTATGCAGTGGAATGCCTGAATGTAAACTTGGATTGAATGATCGGTTACTTTTGGAAACTCAAGGTCGGACAACAAAGGGGAAAGCCATAGATTTAGATGATATTAAGTTTCACCAGTAAGTGTTCATCACCTTTTCTGCAGAGGTTTTCTTTTTCTCTTAACACTTCTCAGCTGTATATGTTCACAGTTTTACATTGAATATTGACTATTTACTCTTTATCTGTTTTAGGTGTGTGCGTTTGTCACGGTTTGAGAATGACAGGACAATATCCTTCATACCACCTGATGGGTCTTTTGACCTAATGACATACAGACTCAACACTCAGGTTAATCTGGGTTTACAACTTCGTCCAAAACAGAGTTTTGAAAGTTTAGAACTTGTATTAGATTTGTAGTTTCGAGGCATTTATTTTACTGGCACACCTGTTATTTCATCCATCCAGGTGAAGCCTCCAGTCTGGGTGGAGGCTCAAGTTGAGAAGCATTCGAGAAGTCGCATAGAGATCTTGGTGAAAGCACGAAGTCAGTTTAAGGAAAGGAGGTGCTAGCTTACATTCATTTTGTTATAGATGATCCCGTATTTTGTATTTGTTACGGCCCGTGCCATCCATTTGTAATAACCTTCTGTAATTATTTCAATTACGTACAGCACTGCAACAAATGTGGAAATTGAGCTGCCTGTACCTTCAGATGCTATCAATCCCAACGTCCGGACATCCATGGGTTCTGCTAAATATGCACCTGAAAATGACGCGTTGGTCTGGAAAATAAAATCATTTCCTGGTGGCAAGGTATGAAATCATAACTCATTTTTCCCGATAACCAGATGGATGCATACAATTTTTCTAATCAAATTTACATGCAAGAATCTTCTTCATGATGTTAGCATGGTCTTTTGCTGCATTTAGGAGTACATGTGTAGGGCAGAATTTAGTCTTCCCAGTATAACCGCAGAAGAAGCAACTCCAGAGAAGAAGGCTCCTATACGTGTGAAGTTTGAGATCCCATATTTCACTGTGTCTGGAATACAGGTATGTTGATTCTTCATGACTCGTGTCCTGGACTATATGAATCAGTAGTTTATGGATCCATTGCATGGGTTGCTTAGGTTCGATACCTGAAAATAATTGAAAAGAGTGGATACCAAGCCCTTCCATGGGTGAGATACATCACAATGGCTGGCGAATATGAACTGAGACTCATCTAGTCACTTTGATCTGCTGTATGAACTTTCAAGAACTCTGTATTCAAGACTCGAGGATGTCAAGACTGCACCTTCTGGGTTTGAGGGGAGCCTGCAGGGATTTATCGGTCGGCATGTGCAGTAGAAAGAGCCCCCAAACAGCATTGTTTCTGATTCCTTTTTGCTTCTTGTAATGTTTTGTAAGGATGAAATGCTTATCCAGAAATATCATTATTTTCCAGAGAATATGTATTGATTTTGTTTGATAACTTGATTATGGCCTCGTTCCTCATATTCCTCTTTTTTATCTTTTAATGATGCATCGATAACATAATGCATTCTTGGAAATGAATGTCTGATGTTTCGTGGTTGAATGTGTCTACTCCCTCTGCTTTACAAGGAGCATTTTCAGGTCTCTTGAAATCATAAAGCTTGAAGTTATTTACAGGGCCGGCCAAGATTGAGCTTCCTATCAGAGCTCGGCGGCTATCGGTATAATAACAACAAATCTTGATATCTTAAAATTTTTTTTAGGATCGATTGCATGAATCTTTCTTCTCGCCCAACGCCAATCTTCAACTGAAACCCACACCGTCTTTTAGGGTGGTCAATCTCAAGATGATAAAATAGTATGAAACCCCTCTCATTGATCCTATCGGCTATAAAATCAAATTTATCAGAATCCAAAATTTTCCCTTGGAAGGCACACAGCAGTGCTCGCAGGTGGATCATAACTCGATCTTATCCTAGGATTATTTTGGTATCACATACTTGGCATGTGTGCTTGAAGTCTCTTATTTGTTTGGTATCTTGGATTTTGCATGTTCCTTTACAGCGTTCTCTTTTATCTGTCTTGCAAATCTGATGATGAAACCTTGATGACATGACATGATTCATGTCGCATTTAGTATGTAACCTTTGGCATGTGTGCTTGAGGTTTTTCTTTTTTGTTTGATATCTTGGATTTTGCATTTTCAATTAGAGCTTTCTCTTTTGTTTATCCTACAAATCTGATGATGAAACTTTGATGACATGACATGATTCATGTGGCATCTAAAATTTCCATGTCGATATATATATATATATATATATATATATATATATATATATATATATGCACGTTAGGAAAATTCTAATTGTTGTGTTTCACAAGAAAAATCCAGTTTAAGCACTTAGGACATATGTTTCTATCTAAAAAAAATGAAGATTTAATCTTCAGCAAAGAGTTACTCGATCTTAGTTTTGTAACCTTAAAGCAGTAGTAAAGAGATGAGAAGAAAGAATTATGCACTGCTGAAGAAAGAATTATTCACAACCTTTTTCTTCACGTTTTAGAAAGCTTCGTTTAGCTATTGCGAAAAAGTCCTCAATACCTATTACCTATTGTCCAAATCTCATAAGGAGATTTTAGTAGAAAAGAGAGGAGGAGATTGAAGATCAACAACGATCGCAACCTATCGAGAGTATCGACGTGCAATCCGAAAATAACCTATGTTTTCATGTATCCATAAGCTTTCTTTCATGTTTTCATTTTCATTCTTTCAAATTTTATAGGGCTTTAACTTTACAAACAATACAAGTTTTTTTTATTTGATTTTATGCTTGAATTTTTTTATGATAATTTATTTTTTCATCAAATCTTTTATTTGAAAGATGGTATCGAGTCGACGGATCATCAAACCCGAATCCCACGTTAATCATGTTTTGCATTGCATTTGTTAGAGGTAGCTGATTCCAAATCGATTTTGAACTATAAATTAAAAGAACTTAAGGTAAATAATTTAAACATATCTTCATCGTTGATTTGTTGATAGAACTATGCATTGTCCAATTGAAAGAATATTGAAGGTGTGATAGACTTTTGTCGAGAATTGTATCCTCACAGGAAATGAACCATGGTATGGTTTGCTACTAGCTTGACCATTGGTTTATTGATAGAAAGTTATGCTCTTCTTCAATTTGGTGTCCATTATGGTCTAGAATGAACTTCAAAATTTTCTCAAGAAATACTTGTTATGATCAGACATAATAGAACTTGGAAGGCCGAAGTATGCCCACACGTGTGGGAAGAATAATCCCTTCTTTAATGATTATCTTCTTGCAAGGCATGATCACTATCCTCTTTGAAAATTTATTGACTACCACAAATAGATAGTTGTGTCTCCATCTTATTGTCGATAGACTTTTCGAGAAGTCTATTAATAAGCTCTCCCATGGTGACGATGGAACAAGCAACAAAGTGGATTATTTGGTTTTGAAAAGCTATAAAAGATGCATCCTCACATAACTCGAGCCACATTTTGCTGCATTTGGGGCCAGTAAATATGTTGTTGTAGAATTATCATAGTTTTGTTTATGCCAAAGTGTCCGGTGACTTTTAATGGGTGTGCATCTTGTATCCAATTTATGTGATCTATTTTCTTTGATATTCAAAGCTGGGCACCTTTGTAGAATAGTCCTCCTTAGAGTATGAATTTCATGTTAGTTCTTATCTTGATTTTCTCTATGGTATTTTTAAATTCTGGTCTTCCTATACATGTTCGCATAATCCTCATGAACACATATATACACAAGCAAAGACTTATGATCAAGAGTCATAATAATGTCTAAGTAGCTTATTTTACACTCCTTTTTTATACTTGAATTGTTGTAAATATAACATCCTTCATGTGTCGTGTTTGCTGTAATTTGGATTATGTTTAAAGATATTGAAGTGGTTGATGGTCAGTGTAGATGATCATCTCCTTCCCTAGGAGATATATACGCCAATGTTTGATTATTTGATGTAGCATGAATAATTCTATGTCATAAGTGGGATAGTTTGTTTGAGATTCTTAGAATATCTTAGTATCTCACAAGTTAACTATCTTGCATCAAAATAGCTCATATTGTATTTGCCTCCAACTCAAACTGTCACTACAGATTCGACAAGACTAGCACGAGCATTTTATTGATTTTTCTCTTTAGCAAGTGGAATGTAGCATCATGTTTTTTCATCCACTCGAAACTTTGACCTATTTTAGTAAAGGAATGTAAAGGAGCCATAAGAATAAAAGAAAAAATAAGATGAACTTATGAAGTTATTGACATGTGTCTAGAAAACTTTGAACTTATGTAACTGTCTATGTAAACAACTATAATGAACCAATTATGAGAGTGGGTGATAGTTGTTGTTATATCTTGTGACTATTTGAGGAACACAGCAAGGACTCAGATCCTCAATTTGATGTCGAGTCTCACATCGACACACCCTTTTACGATAACTCAATCAATAATTATATATTAAACTAGTGGATAAATAAACTTGATACTTATTTTAATCTATATGACTATAATAATATGAATAGGATGATGCTTGAGTGACTTAATTTGATTGGACATGCTCTTAAGAAAGCTCATCTTCGAACTAATAATGATGAAGATATATTATGAACATGATTCAAGAGACTTATACAAGAAGAATTATATCATATGGGATATTTGAAAAAAAGATGAAGAAAGTAGTACTACATATGTCAAGAAAGGAATCAATCTATGTAAAAATGTACCATTGAGTTCTAATAACAAGCGATGACACTTATAATTTTCCTCGATGATCACTCGATGACTATGAAATATACTGCTGGCCTCCATGCCTAGATAAACATAGAACAGTGCCTCTTTAAAACTTATGACATCACAACAACAAAGGTGATGATCGAAAAAATAATTGAACCCATACTAAGAAGAATATAGAAAAGGCAAAAGGAAAGCATCCGAAAGTCAAGAAGAACCCCGGGAGTAATAAAATCACATCTTCTAAAAGAAATGATTTGTTTTGCAATTATTGTAAAATTACAGGTCATACATGAAAAGAAAAAAATGCTGAAAGATTCACCCTGGACTCTTTCTAAAGAAGTGGAAGAATAATCAGAATTGACTTACAATGACTGTTACTATAAGAGATGATCAAATTAAATTTGCATTGGTTTTACATCTGGATCGTAGTCTAGGTTAGATTGAAGGTTATAGAATCAAATCTGACCCTTAGTCTATAAATTTGAAAAAATTATTCACTCTCATGCAAGTGAAATAATAAGTCATCAATACAATAGTCAACATCAAAAGCCAAAAAAAATTTCTCGACAAATTTAGTACTGAGAATTAGACTCAAGACCAATTCTAGTCTAGAGTTATATCCACCGGAATAGATGCACAAAGTCAGGATATATATATATATATATATATATATATATATATATATATATATATATATATATATATATATATATATATATATATATATATATCCTTCATTACTTCATTTGTCTTCATCAAATGTTTTTTTAATATATATATGTACGCATTGCTGTCAAGATGATGAAAATTACATTTAAGACTCTTTACGATTGTGCTGGCAGTATGAGTCAGACATATATTGAGGTGCCAATCTCGACTGTCATTCACACGTAAGATTGATGTCATGCCTCAGACAATAATCTAATATACCACCTTAATCTTCATTTCGTTGGTATTGTTACACCTCAGGCTTCCATTTCCTAATCTCTCTTCTTTAGATTTCTATTTCATATAAAATAATTTTATTAGTTTCCTTAATCTGTCTGCTCCACCTATTTTCACCAATTTTCTAGAAGGAAGTAAATGCTATGTCCAACTAAACCTTCTCAATTACTGAGTCAGATCAAAGGACCAGTTCTGGTTTGTTCTTTAACATTGCCCATCACCATGCTGCCTCAAGCAGAACCTGCTGCTATGAGACATTAACAACACATTAACTGGAAGAATGTACTCGGAAGTTTCAGTGCGGGTGATCATAATTTCTCTAAGCTATCAGTAGCAAACATATGCTGCCACAAGCAACTCCCTGTTGTTGTTTTCTGCTCGATGCTCAGTGCTTTTAGTGGTGGCCTACTTAAAAGGCACTTCAGCAATCACTTGCCACTGTGAATCTTTTCTTGGCACTTTGTGCACTCCAGTAGATGTGAGCACAACACCCAAGCTTTGATACACTTTTGAGCTTCCCCAAGTGAGAAGCACACATACAGCAGCTGTCCTAATTAATTGATGATTTGCCTGGTTATGGGATGATTGCCATGTTAATTAATACTCATCATAATCATAACCATAGCCTTCTCAAGTAAAGGTGATTAATATATATATATATATATATATATATATATATATGTAATCTTAGTTACTTAGGTTTCTTGTTCCCCAGCATAACGATTAGCTTGTGATTCCCTTAAATCTTGCTTCACATGTAGACAAAGTTAGACTGACTAGTCCTCGGATCCTAGATTCATATTGTGTGCATCTGAATGAGAGATTAGCCTAAAGATGAAGAGATAAGCGAAAAAGCATGCTGAGAAACAAGATGGTGCTTAATGATTCAACTCTATAAAGAAGATGAAGTAGATTTCTGAGCTTTTGGGGGACATGATTGTTGTCTTAGGAGGCTAGCCAGGGTTGCAAGGTTTCAGCTGGAGAAACTTTAGCAGTTCTCTTGCTTTCCTCTTTTTGTTGGATTGTTGGCAGATGGAGACAAATCAAGATGGTATGAACATGAAAAACAATGGATTAATCTCTTGACTCAGCACGTTATAAGCAAATCAGGGATGCAGTGTTCCTTGGAAGAACATGAAAACCTTGATGCAACCGACACCAGTCTGCAGACTCGGGGATGAATCAAGTGCATGGTGACAGTGGGACACGTTTGGTTTGTGATCTAGCATGCAATCTAAAGCCTGCTCTTGTTCCACCTTTACTCGCCATGAGGAAAGCATTCTACTGCAAGTGTGCTGGCTGTGGAACAGGCAGGAATCATAAGCTTTGCCCCCCCGGTGTCCTCAAGCTGTTTGTCCTGGCGCCCGAGGAGTCCCTGTCAATGCTTCCTTCCTCCCCAATCCATCCAACACCTAGCCATCATCATGCTTGGACTCACACATGCAGTAGCCATTCCCAATCCTATCACTAGATAGCCAGTACTAAAAGGACTCCATCGGACTCGCAGTGAGCATGTTCCAGCGATCGAGGGCTGCACCAGTGAACTGATCCATCTTTTCACAGCAGTCACCGGTGTGCAACGGGATGGATGGCAGATGACATTAAACGTCATGTTGGTGTCTGCATGTTCGTGACACCCTTCCCTTTTTTCGTGTATAAAAAGGGCGAGAGGTGGCGAAGGTGTTCATGCGAAGCCTGTGATCCCCATTACAGACGCTGAAGCTGTGCTCCACCATGAGAGAAACACTGAGGTACCTGTTGGGTGTTGCTGGCCCAAGTGGGTTTGGATCCAGCTGCACTGGTGAGCAAGTCACACAGGATACCTACTGCTCCAACCCTTCTAATCTTACTGCAATCATCACTGGTTAGTCTCTCTCTCTCTCTCTCTCTCTCTCTCTAATGTTCCTAATTCAGTAACATGGAGTAGTGCCAATGCATATTTTGCTTGATCGAATCTTCACTAAGGATACTAAAGTATGGTAGGTTTAAGGATAGAAGGGAATAATTAATCATTGCATGGCTGGTGGTAGGTTTCATGGGACAAGCTTGCATTGTCCTAAAAGCGTCATACAGTTTGATCAAGTATTCGACCAAATGCCTTGGTTCGTATGCAGTAATTAGCATCAAGAATTGTTAATCATCTGCATGAACATTACTTTGGTTTCCGTGATCGAAGGAGCGACATCGGGCATCGGCGCGGAAACGGCGAGAGTGTTGGCCAAACGAGGGCTGAGACTGGTGATCCCGGCGAGGGATCTGAAGAGAGCTGCTGAAGTCAAAGACTGGATTCAAGGAGAGAGTCCAGAGGCAGAGATCATTCTGATGGAGATGGATCTGAGCTCGTTTGCTTCCATCAATAGATTCTGCTCCATGTTCTTGTCTCTTGGATTACCACTGAACATTCTCGTGTGAGTCAGAAGTAGACAGTGCTGCATGCTCACGATTCTTCGAGCATTCAGATTCAAAAGCTGACACTGATCTTTGCAGAAACAATGCCGGGAAATACTGCAAGAAGTTGCAGCTCACAGAAGACAAATTTGAGATGACCTTCGCCACCAACTACTTGGGCAAGTCCTCTTTCTCCTCATCCATGCATGCATGCTTGAATTGCTCTGCTATTACGTTCATAACTCAGGAAGGACATGCATGCATGTCGTGTAGATCTGCTTGAGAAGAAGAAAGTGGGACTATTTCTTGATCTGTCACTCATCATCTCGAGTCGAGTCCTGCTGCCTTCAGAAGAGAGAAACCATCATTCTTGTTTCTTTGATCCACTGTAGGTCACTATTTACTTACAGAGAACTTGTTGGAGAAGATGATTGAGACATCAGCAAGAACAGGAATCGAAGGGCGGATTGTTAACGTGTCATCAGTGATACATACATGGGTGAAACGAGGAAGATTCAAGCTCTCCCACATGCTCAATCCCAAGGAGTATGTTTCCTTTGCTTATGGTTTCCTCATCAACATGAGAAAGAATACTTCTCAGACTTCATGTACCTTGGAAATGATTACTCTGTTTCAGCTTCAATGGCACGCAAGCTTATGCGCAGTCCAAGTTGGCCAACATAATGCATGCCAAGGAGCTGGCAAGAAGACTGCGAGTATGCACAACAAAACATGCAGTGTCATTTGGAACTTGCACGAGATCGAAGCTTAATTGCAAATACATCTTCTTGCAGGGAAGAAATGCAATGGTGACTATCAATGCAGTGCATCCAGGAGTAGTGAAGACTGGAATCATCAGGGATCATAAGGGCTTGATCACAGGTATATATGAACGTTCTGTCACCATAACATCAATTGAATCGAATGAAAACTATTGATTATATATATCATACAGATTCGGTGTTCTTCCTGGCATCAAGGCTACTGAAATCGACATCACAGGTCTCGATGATTGATTCCTCCTGTTTCGAATGCGACACGAGTATTCGCATGCCTCATACTGTTATTCCTTGTTGCAGGGAGCATCCACCACTTGCTATGTGGCTTTGAGCCCACAGCTGATCGGCGTCTCCGGTAAGTACTTCGTGGACTGCAACGAGACTTCTTGCTCGAGTCTAGCGGGCAATGAGTTCGAAGCCCGAACTCTGTGGCAGAAGACGCATGCGTTAGTTCGTGATCATGTCAGGCAAACAAGAAGAGCCAAAAATTAATGTATTATATCCGGAGATCAGCAGTGACTTCTGTCATGCTGTCTTCATCTTTGTACGAGTAAATAAACTCATATCAACTTGGCGAATATATGTAGAATCCATGAACGTTTTCATAGAAGGTAGAAACATTGACAATTCAAACCCCATAATGGTTTGAACTCAATTAACAGAGGGAATCTGTACAAGGACTGACCACCATAAACATGGACATCACAGCAAACCACAGCCTTGAATTTTACAGGGGAAGAATGGAGTACAACAGTTGGGAGCAGAGGTGGGTTGAGATGTCACTTTAGCAAGTGGTAATCTTCCTCTGGATCATCGTCTTCCGCGGTGGATGAGCCACAGAACATGCCTCCCCACTGTGGGAAGTATATCAAGCTTACTGGCAGAGTGCACACGAGGACCATGACTCCCATGAGGGAGATGCCGGTCTCTTTGGAGTACTTGGTGCCTGAGAAGAACAGCAGCTGGATTACCACTCCTCCTAATGCTCCGCCGCTTCCTGTCAGCCCCGAGATCACTCCCAGCGACCTTTGATTATTTTGGATTGTCCCATTAGAATCAAGGATTTCAACCGAGTAAAAGCTTGGAACGAGAAGACGGGAGTGAAACAGGGGAGACGAAGGTGGAAGAGAGCATACCTCTTGGAGACGAAGGGCACCACCCCGTAGGTGAGCCCCGAGGCAGCCTGCGCGAAGAAAGCGAAGCAGCACATGACGGCCATGGACGCCCCCAGCGAGCTCATCCTCCCCAGCAGCACGCAGAGCACCCCTCCCACGGTCTGAACCACCCACAGACTCCACAGCCTCCCACGCATGCCGAACCTCCTTCCCATGGCGTCCGAGATCATCCCGCCCGCCGGCCGCGACACCACGTTGGCCATTCCGAAACAGGCCGCCACCAGTCCCGCCGCCTCCACCCCTAGCCCGAACCGCCCGTAGAAGTACTCCGCCACCACGTTCTCCATAGCCAGCTCGACCCCGTAGCAGTAGCCATAGGTCAGGCACAGTATCCAGCCCCTGTAGTTGCCCAGGCCGTCGGCGATGACTACCCAGAAGCCTTCTTTCGACGTTGGCTTCCTCAACGATCTCTTCTCCTGTGATCTGGAAAATGACACGAAGTTGCCGTCCGGCAAGTCTTGTCCGAAGGCGAGCACCGCGAGAGCGCCTACGACCTGCAGCGTCGCCGGGATCAGGAAGGCAGCGCGCCAAGAGAAGGAGGGGCTGCCGCTGAGTCGGAGGATGAAAGAGTAAGCAAGCGGCATGAGGAACTGGGCGGCGCCGCTGCCCGCGTTGGCCCAGCCGGCGGACACACCGTTGGCCCGACCGACGACGCCGGGGGCGAACATGGAGCTCATCCAGTACTGGTTGGCGACGAAGTTGGCGAGCGAGAGGCCGGCGACGAAGCGGAGGACGATGAAGCCAGTAGGGGAGGACACGGCGGAGGCGGCGTAGACGGCGGGGGCGGTGAGCAGGGCGAGGGCCGCGGACGCGACACGGGGGCCGAGGAGGTCGCAGGCGGGGCCCATGGCGAGGCGGGCGACGATGATGCCGGAGACGGAGGCGACCCCGGCGTGGGCGACGTCCACGGGGGAAAGGTGGAGGTGGCGGCGGAGCACGGGGAGGAGGGGCGGGGTGGCGAAGGTGGAGAAGTAGCAGGTGAAGAGGGAGAGCCAGGCGAGGTGGAAGGCCCGCATGTGAGGGCCGGCGGCCGAGAGGAGGCGCAGCTCGGTGGCCTTGTGCTCCTCGTCCACCGGCAGAGCAAACTTGGAGACCTCCTCCTTCTCCTGCATGCTGCTGGCCTTCGGCAATCAACAGCTACGTCGTCGGTCACTTGCTACTACAACAGCTCCGATATCTGATGGTGGTGCAGGAATGCACACATATAGCGTATCCGAAGAAGCTCCAGGCAGACCGCAAGTGATTCCCAAGGCACAGCTACGTCATTCTTAGGAATAATTAAGAGAAGTAGGGCCACGCAAGAAGAAGCAGGAGCCACAAACCACGCTGTGGGGCATGCGAAGTTTGTGGTTGTGGTGGTGGTGTTAGCGGTGGGGAAGGGTGTGAGATTTGATGCGCAGCGTCGCAGCCCGTAACTTGGCTCTGCTCTTCTGAGGTTCCTAATGGCCGCTGTGGTGCACTGGATGAAACGGAGAAGGAGACGCATAGACCCCTGTCGCCAATGATCCAACCTCGACGTATCAACAACACCAAGAAACTTACCGTTGGTGTCATCACGCTCAAGCAAGGACTGGAAAACGTGACGGTTGTTGCCGAGGAAGGACGAAGACACCAGGTGAGGCTGGCAACACGCACCAGCGTTCGACACCTCAAGCTGGAGACGCGGTCGAGGTGGCGGCCATGCCTTTCGTCGGGGGTTGGAGGGTCCCATTGGTTTCGATTGGAGAGGAGAACGGTATCCTTTGGCGTGGGAGAAGAGACACCGACGCCGGTGGGCGAACCGCCGCGTTACATGGGTAACACGTCCGTGTTCTCATGGTAAAAATTGCATGGGGAGTTCTATGTACCCATACGTCCACAGCTGTAATGAAGAGCCAATCGAAGTGTGCACGTTAGAAGATACTAGAATTTGCCCACATACAAACAAAACAATAGGTCACACTGATGTTACCATGTTTGCATTCAAAAAAGTAAAATTATAGGATGAATTTACCTCTAAAAAATCGTATATATATATATATATATATTATATTTTTCGCCTTATTATATTTTTTACTAAAAAAAATATTGTTGAAAAAATTGGTAATATAATTAATTATATATGAGGGAAACAGGAGCCATCAAATACAATTATGGGTACATTTAAAGAAATTAAGTTTTCATTAAGAAGCTTTTTTTTTTGTTAATTCTCAAACAAATACTCTTTATTTTTTAAACGATGAAAGTGTCCTATCTCCACCCTATCGATCCCATTGTGCAATATGTGTAGTGATAGGGGTAAAAACTGATTTGACGTAACACACCGCATTTAACGTAACACACCACGACGTTAGCCACCCCCTGGACGGCACATTGCCCTAGGGGGCGAGCATTAACACCAACATAATGTGCACCCTCACTCACCGTACCCAGGCGACCTCATCATCTGACCCCCCACAACCGGTCGAGGCAGGAGAAGGTGTCGACCGAGGCTCGCCATACCCTACGGCAGCTCGGCCCTCCACGCAACGCCCACGACAACGACATATGCCATCAGAGGTACGGCCCTGCTCCGGCAGTATGACACATCAGGTAATATCAAACTCACCTATAAACACCCCCGGGCTCCCAACAAAGGGGGCATCCAGAAAAACTCCTCTCCGGATCGCTGACTTGATCGTCGGAGGGGTTGGGCCGAACCACCGACCCGACCTGTGTGCATGTACTCGACCGAAGCTGACCCTACCCGGAGTCGCGGACCTTTCCAGCCAAATCCCCCGCAATCGGCCCCCACAATATCTCGAGAGGAGCTGCGCCTGATCCCAGCCATTCGGACCCCTAAACCGGCCACGTCGACCCCAGGGTCACGGCTAAAAAAGTTATTTACCGTAACATGTAGTATGCTCTTTATTATCGTTCACCTTTGTTTTATCATCCTTCAACTCGTTCATTATTGATTTCATCATCGACCTTAATAAAACTTCCTTATCCTCCTTCTCATATACCCCACCATGTCAAAACACTATCGCACCATCTCTCGAGTTACTATGCTCTCTTGATTGAACGGTATCAAGACAAAAGTAGATGGGTGCTTAATGGCATAAAGGCAAGAGTAATATAGTTTTTTAGATAAAAAATAAACGTTCGACAAGGATAAACCAAAAAGATGCTCATTTGGGAAAAATAAAAAATAAGTGTTTTTTTTAAATTTATCGTATAATTATTATATAATTATTGAGGTAGAAAAAATGGACCATAATTTTCCAAGCTGTAAAATAGAAAATAATTTCATTCTCAGAAAATAAATTAAAATCTCCACGTTTGATGTCCTCAATGATTAAGTCCATAAGAGTTGACACGCATTTTAACTCGAAGAGGTCTCGAGTCGAACACATTGGCTACAGACTACCGTTTTGGATAAGAGCGGTGGCTGCGCTGATTCAAACTATGAGGCAATAAAGGGAGGGAATGAACCGGAGCCAGCGGAAGCTGAGGCTAAACCCGTTGCTCCCACTCCTTCAAACCCGTCTCTGCCACCACCTCCATCTCCTCTCCCATTTCCGCACCCTCAAGCGGAGACTCGCCGGCGGCGGCTCCCTCAGGTCCCCCAAGTCCTTCAAATCCTATGCCGAGACCTGCGCCTCCCTCCTCCGCCTATGCTCCGCCGACGGCCACCTCTCCGCCCTCGGCCTCGCCCTCCACGGCCACGCCCTCCGCGCTGGCGTCTCCTCCGACCGATCCGTCTCTTCCAAGCTCCTCGCCATGTACGCCCTCGCCGGCCACCCCGCAGACCGCGACCTCTTCCTCGCCGAGCGCTGCCGGCCCCCAGACCTCTTCTCCCGCAACCTCATGGTCGCCTACAGCGCTCGCTCAGGTGACCTGGCTACCGCTCGCCTCTTGTTCGACGGAATGCCCGATAGGAACGCCGTCACCTGGACTCTCATGGTCGACGGCCACATGAAGCGCGGCAGCGTCGGTGAGGCGGCCGGCTACTTCGAGAGGTGCCCTTACAAGACCGTCATCTGCTTCACTGCGTACATAAGCGGGTTCGTCCTGAATGGGCTGCGCCTCGACGCCCTGGTGCACTTCCGCCGTATGCTTGCGTCCGGTCTTATGCCGAACGAGGTGACGTTTACCTGCGTCCTCAAGGCTTGCGTGGGAGCGGGCGAGTTCGAGCTGGGGAAGAGCGTCGTGGGGCTAATCGTCAAGACCAACTTCGATGGGCATGTGTCGGTGCAGAACTCGTTGATCACTCTGTATCTGAGGATGGGTGATGTGGATGTGGCGAGGACTGTGTTCGACCAGATGGAGGAACGAGACGTCGTCTCGTGGACGGCCATTCTTGATGTCTACGCGCAGATGGGAGACTTGAAGGAAGCGCGTCGAATCTTTGAAGAGATGCCAGAGAGAAACGAGGTCTCTTGGAGCACGATGATCGCAAGGTATGGTCAGAGCGGGGAAGCATCGGAAGCCATAAATCTTTTTCGCTTCATGCTTCACGATGGTCAGAGGCCGAACGTCTCCTGTATAGCCAGTGCCATCAGTGCTTCATCTGGCTGTGAGAATTTGCTCTTTGGGAGTGGCGTCCATTGCCACGCATTGAAGGTTGGGTTTGAAACCGATGTTTTTGTCGGGAGCTCTCTGATTGATATGTATTGCAAGTGCAAAGACGTGGCAGATGGACGCCGGGTTTTTGACTTGATCCCGGAGAAGAACATAGTATGCTGGAACTCGATGGTAGCAGGTTACAGCTGTAATGATCGGATAGAAGAAGCTGAAGAGCTTTTCAAAGCAATGACCAACAGGAATATTTCATCTTGGAATGCAATGATCTCAGGTTATGCAGAGAACGGACAATTCATGCGGGCGCTGGAAACATTTGATAACCTGCTGGTTTCAGAACTACCACCAAGCCGGATGACTTTTTCCAGTGTGCTTCTTGCTTGTGCATCCCTGTGTTCATTAGATAAAGGAAAGAACCTCCATGGTAGGATTGTGAAGATTGGCATTCAGCATGAGGTTTTCATTGGAACAGCACTTGTAGATATGTATGCAAAATGTGGAGACATCGAGAGTACCAAGAGAGTGTTTCATGGGATGCCTGAGAAGAACGAGGTCTCCTGGTCTGCAATGATCCAGGGGCTTGCGGACAATGGTTTCGCAGAGGAGTCCATAACCATGTTTGAAGAAATGAAAAGAGCAGCAATAGCTCCAACAGATCCTACATTTTTGTCTGTTCTATTTGCTTGCTCACATTGCGGTTTGGTTGATAAGGGTTTGCAGTATTTTGACTCAATGGAAGAGATCTACGGCATCTCACCTAACACGAGACACTATAGCTGCGTTATTGATTTACTTGCTCGAGCTGGTCATCTGAGAGAAGCTGAAGAAATAATCAGCACAATGCCCATTAAGCCAGAAGCTAATTCATGGGCCGCTCTGTTGAGTGCTTGTTCCACTTTTAGGGATGAAGAGATTGGGGAGAGGGTTGCCAAGAGGTTGTGGGAATTGGAGAAAGAGAATACAGCTGGTTATGTCTTGCTTTCAAACATATATGCTTCGTGCGGGAGATGGAAAGATGTAGCAAAGGTGAGAACTCAGATGAGACGATTAGGAAAGAAGAAGGTGGGAGGGTGCAGTTCAATTCAGATAAGAGATCAGTTCCATACATTCTTTAGTTGGGATGTAATGCATCCAAAATCATCAAAGGTATACGATGTCTTGGAGTTAGTGATGTCAGAAATGACAGATTATAAATTACAACATACCTGATTCTACTAGTTCGATGTATCAATCGTGTGTCAGGAGGCCACAATAAGCAAAAGGCTGCCTGTTCTCATGAAAGGAATGATTGATGAGTTCAATGGAGTAATTATAAGCTGATTTACTAGAATCAATAACATTAGTAGAGAGTAATTGTCGGTGATTATTCTTTTAAGTGATGATATGCGATAAGGTTATTCCAATTCATGTTGATTAGTAACATGCTGTTAAGGCAAACTTTCAAGTACATGGTGAAGTTTAAGGCTCTAGGGTTATTGATGCTGAAAATCTAGTGATAGTTTTCACTGATTACAGAATAGGACCTAAAATTTTAGTCAGCATGCCTTGTGTTCTTCACCACATCTCTAGAAAGGTTATAATGAGGTCAGAAATGCGATGAAAGAGGTGGGTATGATGATGCTGATTCTTTTGAATTCTAAAGAATGGATCTTTTGCACATGGAGGGCCTTAAAGAAAAATTCAGAGGATGGTATTCAAAATCACTGGCATGATAGATTTCAGATCATAAGCCTTCTGAGCAAGGGACTGAATCTTTAGATTTTGGGAAGTCCAGAGAGGAAAATAAGGATAGCAACCAGTGCACCAAAGCCTCATTGGTGTTGTTAAGTTGTTGAGGCTCAAGTTTCTGGGGTTCAATCATAAACATTCTATTTCCTGGTTGGACTGTTAGAAAACAATTTTTTTGGAACAGATGGCAACTCCTCCTATGTGCTCAGCAAGTCACATGCTTGCCTCTAGTGGAACTAAGATTATTTCTCTATTTATGTCTTCTATTTTTTTTAGTGGATACATCATAGTTTTGGATTGTCCTGATCTAAATATGAATTGATGTCTTTACTAGCTGGTTGTTCAAAAAATAAGACCTAGATTTAGTACATTAATTTATTTTCAGATTTCAGTTTACCTCTGATGGAATGTGCAGAAGCATGAAACTCATGGTTGTTACCACATCACAAGTACCTTAATATCTAGTGAATCTTGTTCCGCAAATCTGGATCCAAATAGTAGATGACAACTTATTTTTGGTGTCATTGGTGTCAGTTCTCTATGGCACAAAATTTGGTTTGTAGAATGATCATCCATGGATACCTGCCCAGGATTCTGAATCCAAACTTTGAAGGAATGGTTAAATGATCTGGTATACTGTACAACACCTGTACTGGCTTAACATACACCATTTGAGATCATACTTATCTTCCCTGTAATAAAACTATATCCTATGAATGGCACCTAGTGATGTAGTTGTTGGCTTTCTTGTCAAATGTCATATCACCCATTCAAAGTGTTCTTTTCTCTTCTTTTATAAGATTGTTAGTTGTCAGTTTTCTGAAATTTCATGGTGATGCAATGTGTTGAAAGTAAATTATAATCTGTCTCAACTAGTATCTAGATTTAGGAATTTGATTAGCATGGGGGCCATATGATTAGGGTATTACCTCTCTATTTACAACAGTAAGATTATATGCATGTATTCTCTTCTAAAACCTATATTGGTTGGAGTTCTGTGCATTGTACCAAACTTTTTGAGCTAGTAAGGACTGATTGAAACTAAACATATACTGATCCCCAGCTTTGTTAGTCCCATTGACAATCATTTAGGTGGGTTCACATGCTGTACTATTTGGCACTGCATTGCATTCATTTTGGCCTAAATGAGGATGCTAAAGTGTGTGAGTGATCATAGATCTATGGAATCTTTGTGTTCTTTTTGTCAGTAATTTTCTTTGCAGCTTTTCTGATGAACTTTAAAGCCTGTCTCTGCTGTTTGATCTTTACAATGACAAAAATGATTCCCCAGGAAACTGGTTTTATCACAACCAGGTAATGTCATAATATATAAATCCAAAAACTTAAAAGGTAGCATGAAAAATAACCAAGAAATTTGCAGATGTGTTGTAGAAACCAGATACATTCAGGTTAACAAGAGAAAATGAGCATACAGGAATAGAATTATAAAAAATATGAAATAAAAAAATTATTAAAAGAATTATAAATGGGTATTAAGAAATGACACACCATTGAGAAGTTGTCTGCAACACAATCCTGCATGCTTCTTGTGATAGCTGATTAGATTCTCTGGTTAATGTCTTATGCTAAACATGTACCTGCATTTGCATGTGATCAAGTGCTAGCAGATATAACTCACCCGATTGTAAATGTGTTTGGTGTAGCATCTCTTGCCAGCTATGTGGGACTTCACTTGTTTCAGCTGTTGTATTAACTTCTGGTTGAGGTTGCTTTGTCTTTCTGCCAACAACATAAACTTTGTGGAATTCTGTTTTGTGAAGAATCATGCATGACTGGCCACAATTCACTCATAGGCCAAGGCATGTCATTTTCTCTGAAACCATGTCATAATTTGTGACTTGACTCCTATTTGTTGCATTTATATGCCTTTTCCCTCTCTCTCTCTCTCTCTCTCTCTCTCTCTACCTGTGCAGAGAAGTTCTTTCCAGAGGAGGTTTAGCAGATAACATCCAGAACAGCTTTTTGTGCCTCTGCTGCTTATATTTTACTGTAAATTATCCTACAATTAGAATTCTGGATGTAGTTGTTTGCAGCAGTTATGTATTACAAGAATATGCAATTTACTGATCATGTAAAGCTTTTTTTCAGTTGAGATGCATGAGGAGGAAACTAAGATTCACAAGTGATGCCAAATCCAAACGCATAGAGAAGATGGGTGGCCAAAATAGCTTTTTCTTATTCTAGTGTTGGCTATACTAAATGGAGCAGGGACAAATCCAAAAGGAGTGAGCAGTATTGGTTTCCAAATCTACTGACTGTATCCCTTGTCAATCCAGGATAAACTTACCTCTCTCACCATAAGTTGGAGGAGGTCAATCCCTTGCCGTTGCTTATCCTGTGTGGAGCTCATGGAAGCTGGAGACTGACAGTAAAGTATGTGACTCTCTCTCTCTCTCCTTCCCACAAACCCTCAAATGAAGAAGTAGGTGACCTACTCATGGATGCATGTGGCTCACATCAACCCTATCTCAAGGACACCTAGCTGTCACTGCGTACTAAGTCCATATATATATATATGTATAAATATATATAAAAGAGACCTTGTAATTTAAGTCTCAAATAACTTGCATGAGTTGGGACATAAATTATTTATAGACTATCTAATTGGACAAGTCCTACAAATGTAGACTTGACTTGGAATATGTGGAACCCATCTGTGAGAGAATGACTTGGTGCTATCAACCTCATCCTTTTATCTGCAAACAGTACAGTTCTTTATCACATGCATATCACTGACAAAAACATACATGGCATATGTGTTTCATGTCATTTTTCTATTTAAGAAGAATATCACAATATATATATATATATATATATATATATTTGTATGTGTGGTGATATTCTTCTCCGTTTAGATAGAAAAATGACATAATACACATATATCATATATGTTTTGTCAGTGACATACATGTAATAAAGAACTGACATACATGTAATAAAGAACTGTACTGTTTACAGATGTGAGGTTGATAGCACCAATTCCTTTTATATATATATATATATATATATATATATATATATTCGAGGTTTGCAATCCAGAATCTTTTAAGATGTGGATCATGATATATTCTTTTTTTCTTCATCTTCCTATCCAATAAATGGAATGGATGTATCTGAATTAATTTCTTTATTGTTTTAGACTCATATAATATTCACATCTTTATCCATTGTAACATACACTTAATATATATGTATATAATCATATTTGAATTACATTAACAGAATATTTCTTTCTGTTTGTTGAAGTGGTTCTCAATCTTTTTGTTCAATTATGATAATTAAATTTTCGTGAAAAATTGGAAAAGTTTCCAACCCATTATTTATTTCACCTTATTCATGCATCAAACTTTTTTGCATATCTGTATTTTTGCTAATCTCATAAAATTGCGGATTTTTCGTGCGAAAAAATTGCAGTAGTAGTAAAAGAGTTTGATTACACTTCTGTAGGTGTGTATTGTATTGTGGAATCTTAAGTTAGATTTGCTATATTGTCTCACATAAATTAAAAAAACAAATAGGAAAGAAAAAAAAATTAAAAAGGCCTCAGTCTGCCTCGTGTACAGTATCCAGCAACAGATACTCCACATCCAACCATCCTCATCTCTCTACCACAAGATCTTGGTACTCCTTCCGAGCCCCTTCCCCTCTCTTTCTTCCTCCTACTTCCTTCTCTGTCCGAGAGAGAGAGAGAGAGACAAGCAGACAAAGGACAGACATTCATTGCAGTAAGGGGGCCTCCCCACAGGCACAGAGAGAGACAAGACTCACCAGCGCAGCTCTGTCCTTTCTCACCTCCTTCGAGCTTTCACCAAGCACTTCTCACTCCCGGAACTGCACATCCCAAGCAAATCAAGAATCTCCAGATTCAAGTTTTCTTCGGCTCAGAGGAGGAGCCTCTCGTGGAGTCCTCGGCCAGGTTCACCATCTCGCATTGCCACCAATTCCCTCACGACTCTGAGTGCTACTGAAATGGGATGTGGCAGGGGAGCCCAGTGTCTCCCTCCGCTCGTCTCCTGGATTGTCACCGCTATACTTCTAGGTTCTCCGGCAGCCCATGCAGGTGCTGGTTCAGATGCTGCGGTGAAGTTCCTGAAGGTCCCTTCGGCATTCTCGTCATCTTCGTCGGCTACGTTTCAGTTTGAGGTCACAGAGGGGGGGAATGGCGGCTCATGCCGCAACTGCAGTGTCAGCTGCAAGGTTTGTGGGCTCAAACCCTTGTTCTCTTCCATGCACAGCATATCGCATTAAAGCTTCTTGCTCCTTTTAGTCTTTGTTGATTGATCCGAAAGTTAGAGTGTAGCCTTGGCTTCACCTTGATACTTGAGGAGTACATATATCAGAGTATGAGGCTCCTTTTGGAGGACCCCATGACTTATGCAATAGTTATACCAGCAAATATAAAGCTTCAAAGATGATTAGATTATATGAAGCAACCAACAGTTGTGATGCCAGTAATTGTAACAGAAATATAAAAATGCTAAGACATCAATTTCATTTCTCTTACTATGGCCTAGTAATTATTGTAAATGTTTTCTCCTGTGCGTACTTTAGGAATAAAGAATATGCTTTGCGAGTTGACAGAGTTTTTTTGCCCTTCAAGTATTGTACATGTCCACTGCTGCAATTGAGCTCTAAAGTTGCACTAGCATTTATTGGACACTAGGTTGAATGCTACAAAGTTTGGAAAGAAGCACTTTGTTATCTTGAAAGAACTTTTCTGGTTCTTTTAATACAACTCTTAAGTTTAGGAAAAATTTGGCTGATTAACATGTACAAGTAGAAAAGTAACAAGTCAAAAAAGCTTCAAGAAAAAGGTAAAAAAGAGGGGGGAATTGTATATGTGATCAACTTTTTTTAAAGTATGTTTGAACTTCGAACCATTTGGATAGAAATGCACAATATAGTTTCTATGCTCAATCGAAGTTAACTAGAAAAGATAGTTAAATTTTTGGTATCTTTAGCCTCTCGTCACTTTCGATCCCAATGGACAAAGCTTTTAAGTTTGGCATACCCTCTAAGGACAAAACTTTTAAGTTTGACGGCAAAAGATCCATGTAGCTGACCCTAAATAGTTGGGACCTACGACTTTGTTATTGTTATTATTGTTGTATATCCCTGGATGGCTTAAATTATCTATTTTCATTATATTTTAGAAATTATGTCTTACTGATTGTTGCTATCGATTTACAGGCTTAAGATATGTCCCACTGGTCCTTGGAGATATAAACAACATAGGATCAGACGACTAGAGAATGAGATGATTTTGTCTTGAACCTTGTTACCTAGGTTGCAAAGGAGCAATCTTATCTTAATGCCAAGGCTGTCCCTCTTTCGAGTTAAACAAGATTTCCTCAATAGATACATGTATTGGCGGTTGCTATGTTTCGTAGATATCTTGGAATGCAGCGTCATGACCAACTTGCTAGATATAGATATTCTTAGTGAGCTTGGTTTCTACCTCTATTATATAAATTGTGTAAGTTCTACTTTCAGACATGTGCATCATGATACAACATGCTGGAAAAGCTCACTGCATGAGATGTTTTCCATATCCTAATCCATGTCATGACTATGCTTTGAATTAATAGCTCAGATGCTGTTTTCGAATAGCTGTATTGAACTCCTTTCCTGAAACATGTGCTATGACAACTAGTAGAAGTGTAGAACAAAGAATTTATATATTTGGAAATGTTTTAATCTCTCTAATTATGACCTTTTGAACATAATGCAGTTAGATAACTACAGTTCCTCCACATGTGAACTGAAAGAAGTTACATACTCAGGCTTGCTTGATGGAAAACATATGTTTGAGGTCTGCGTCAGTGGTTTTCGAAGAGTTCGCTGTGCTAGCTATAACTGGACTGTTGGTTAAGAAACTGCCCTGTTATTTGAATCTCTTTGATACATTCAGTTAAATTTCGACAAGAAGTTGCCATGTTCCTTGCATGATTGCTTCTTTAGCTATATGTTGACATTTAACAATCTGAAATTTAGAGCTTTTAATTCTTTTAATAATTACTGCATTTGATCAAAATTACAATTAACACATTATAAAAGGTAAAAGAAACATTATATTATTTCATGTGAAATTTTAAGCTCCTTGTGGACGTCAACCTACTCAAATTTCTTAAATATCTTTTGATGCAGGATCACTATGGACACTCAGGTCTTAATTTTTGAATGGACATAGTTCATCATGGTTTCAGTGATGTTGGAAGCTCTTTCTGCTTTTTTTAGTACTTCTGAATTAATTTTTTCTCATTGTTTTTAGTTAGTTTAGGTAATCTGGCAATCTTATGTGAGTGATTTCAAAACTTACAACTTAAGCATAGATTGGATCAGGAGGGTTCCCTACATTAGGTTATCTGTGTTTTTCTTTCATCTTCATTTTGCTGCTATGACAGCCGTCCTGCTGATGCTGTTTTCAACAAAATAAAAGCCCTTTAATTGCTGTCATCTTGGTAGAACAGCCCATAATCTGCAGACTTTGAATCTAACAATACCAAAGCCACTTCAATTTCTAGATACTCATTCTTAATTTGCCTCCATGATCTTTGTTAAAAAATTAGGAGTGGTATATGTTTCTAGTTATTTGTCGGTTTCTGACAACTGGGTTATAAGATATATATATATATATATATATATATATATATATATATATATATATATATATATATATATATATATATATATTAGTATCAGCTTAATGAAACTTTCGCCTGCATAACTAGTCCTTTACTATATGATAAATTTATAGCTCTATTTGAATAAAATTATCTTTGAAAATATCTGCATATCACATCATGCCATTCACTTCCATGCCTTTACAAGGTACTTCTTTCTAGATTGGATAGAATTACATCTCCAACTTGTTAAGTCCTGATAGTGTTTATTATTGTTGGTATTATTCTATGACTATAAACACTGATTTTGCTGTCATTTCACTGCAGATACAGTTTCCCCTACTGCACACATATCTGTTCCATCACCTTTCACAAATGCTTTAAATGTATCAGTAAATGTTACTTTCAGTGAACCTTGCACTGGTGGAGGTGGATTTAGGTGTTCCTCCAGTAATTGCAATGTAAGGATGCAGAAAACTTCAAATTTGTTGTTTAAAGCCTACATATCCCTTTCAGGTTCACTAAATAACAACTGTTGTTCTTTTTTGCCTCACATGGATGAGAATCTATTGCTTTTGTATTCCCCTGCTGTCCTTTTATACATAATCTTAGTATCACCTATCCAGCATCATGTTTATCTGAATTATTTGTGTCCAAATTCCTATAGTTGATACTTTCACTCTGTAGCTTAAATTAAAATCTTGTTTACCATATATTCCCAAGTATTAGGCTTTTAGCTTTGTGATTCTACATTCATCTCTTGTTTTCTCCTTTTTCTTCCATTTTGCTTAAATGTGTACATTTTACTTTCATCTCTTGGTTTTCCTTATTTCTTTATTTTTTTCATAAGTATCAATTTCCTAACTGCCACTCTTTTCCATAGCTTCTCGTTTATGGAGCTGGTCATGTTTTACCATCTACTCTCAAGGTTCTTCTTCCTGACCGAGAGTTTTCCCTTATGGTCGGTATATCGGCTGATGTTCAGTTTGGTCGATTGGTACTGGTAATGGATAAGGGCTTTTGTACAGACAATGCTGGAAACACTTTCAAACGAACATCAAATTCAAGTTTCATATTGCATTTTGGTATGCTATCTGCTTTATGTAATTGTTTTTTTTAATCAGGGCTCCAACTAGTTGCATTAAGCAAGGTTGTTTGCCTTCATTTTTAATGGATCACAAATCACACTAGGTTCTGTACTATGGCCTAAAATAAAATCCCACTTGTGAAATTTGCATTCACTTTGATTTCTTGTATGCTATGAGGTGCAAATGTAAAATTCTTTTACATAACTAACTCCACTAAGTATTAGGCCAAATCAAGAATTATTAGCCTTATAGAAATAGGATGTTTTTCTTGCAAAGGTAAGTGAAGAAAGCAGGATTTGAGCCCGGGACCTTATGATAAACTGTCAAAATCTTTACTAGCCAAACTAGCTAACACATTTAAATGGGATATGATGTATAGTTGTTCTACATGTTTAGTTCCTGAATAATTAAAGTGTCAAGCTGTATCAAAATTCTTTTTAACATTTCAAGCTTTTTAAAACTAAATGAGTGGTGTTAATATGTCCATTGGTGCTAATGTTCAAGCTGTAGTTTACATGATTAGCTTTTAATCAATGTTTAGTAAATGCAATCTTTTCGAAGCATAAACCTAAACTCTTTACATTTTGTATATGGCACTGCTTTTTCACCTATCCTATCTTGCCATATATAACTTGCAGATAGGAGAAGTGTCTTCATGAACATGACAACTCACATCACACAAAGGTTACTTCAACTTAATGGCGAGATCAGAACAGCAGAGGCTACTAACACTGCGAAGGACTTGAGAATTTATTTATCTTTCTCAGAACCAGTTCTAAATTCATCCGAAGAAATTCTAGGTCTTCTTCATGCAAGTAGTGGTTTACTTGTTCCGACAAATAGAAATAACCTTGGAAACCGCCGCTTTGGCTATATAGTAAGTTCTTAATATTCACACCACTTTCTAATATCAAGTACCTGAATTTCTTCAAAATTAATGCCACAACTAATTGTTTCTTTTAGGTGCATAATATTTCAAGCATGACTGTTGTTACTATAACTTGTGATGCTAACAAAATAATCAGCAGACAAGGGACTCCAATTTCTCTATCAGATCCAATCACATTCCTCTATGGTATTTTCTTCTCTTACACAACTATTAAATATTATTTCCAAAATTTGGGACTTTGGCAATTTCAGCATGAAAGCTAGGAAAAAAAATGTATATCATATAAGATCTTTGAATCAAAATTCAACACTAGAAGGCAAAAGGATGGGAGAAACTCCTAGAAGTTGTGATTAACATTTTTGCTTGAAGTGTAATCTATGCAGATCCTATGGCAGAAAAGACAGTCTGTTGATACTTCAATAGCTTATTATAAGTTACACAAAATAGTACATGAAACTAAATCTCCTAGATGTACTTATGCACCCAAACAGATATTTTGCAATATTGCATCCACCTTTTAACTCAATGGATTTGTTTTTCATGATGATGAAATGTAGGTGTAAAACATTGGGAAACTGAAGTTATTGATGTAAATTTTCATGGAAATATCACTAAGTTATGCAAAACCAAAGATGATCACAGAGATAGAGGAGGAAGAAAACCATGAAAACACAAACTTACATCATTGGGCTTATAACATAAGTCTAGAGCAAGAGAGAATTTCCACTGTATATGCATAAATGTTACAGCCGACCTCACCCTCTGTTAACCAAAAACCCAAGAACCGAGCAATTTATGTGAAACCACACAATTCTGATACAAGAAGAACAACCTTGATTTGTAGAAAGTTAACCTGGCCTGAATCCACCTACTTGCAGGAATGTGAAAACCATCAGATGTGATTTTCCTTTATGAGTCCAAAGCCATATGGAACTTGACAATGTTCAGCCATGGTAAAACCGTAGAAGTCCAACATCTTTTCATGTATAGAATCCACGAGCTCATATTTAGTTGCATCACACATTCAACTTCCACCGACTGCCATTTACTCCGACACAGTATCCAGCATTTCTTCTTAATCTGACCAGATTCCACAATTTATAAAGTCTCAATCATATATAATAGGTTCGCTGCCACTCGCCAAACCAATTATCCAAGTTCATGGAAATTGGATCCACTGAAATGACTGATCATGTATGGATTTCAACTCAACAAACACCAAACAGTAAGACAACTTTAATTGTCCAAATGCCAACCTTAATAAAATATAAGCTTGATTTGGAATAGGAGAAAATCAAAACATCTAATATCAGTATGGCTATCACAACATTTTCAAAAAGTTTTGTAAACATATTTTACTCAAATGAATTTGAATGTTTCTGAGTTCCTATGCAGCAATGAGTTATTTTGGCCATCATTATCTAATAAATGATATTTGGTACTGAAAAAATAGATAATCAAAGGCCTTCTGTACGTCTGAGCACAACTTTTCACATGAGGACGAAACATAAAATACCGGTGCTGATAAAGTTTATGAAGCCTGTTTTTGACTTCAATTCTTCTGCTATACTTATTTCTGGAGGATCTATGCAGAGGTATGATGTCCAGTTCTAATTAGTCTACATACTTTGAAAAAATCATCATTCTATGCTTTATCACATAATTTGGTTTATTAGTCCAAACTGCTGATACCTTCCTTTTGGCTTTGTGATAGCTTTCATGAAGTAGCAAAGAGCACATATGTGATTGAAGTCAATGCCAATAGTAGCCTCATATCTGTGGAAGTTCCTGAAAATAAGACGACAGACATTGCTGGAAACAAGAACCTACCATCGAATATTCTACTAGTGAAGAACTGTGAGGCTTTCTGTTTTCCTACATCTAAAATTTCTCTCATCTACCACACTAAATCGTTTACTATCTCATATCTATTGATGATTTTTCCCAATTTGACTTCAATGTATTATAGATCTTCGACAAGTTTTGGCTGTTTAGCTGAAATTTTTAATCAGTATTAGCACCAAAGCTTAGTGCTAACTTATCAGATTCTATGTAATATAAGGACGGCCTAGAAATACATATTGGGACATTAGTGCTTGTTATTACTATTTCTCAGTTTAGAAACCTTGACTATGCTTTACATGTTGCACTACAATCTTTCCTAGCAATGAGAGCAACTATATTTTACGGGAACTAAGTCTCTCTTCTTGGTTATTCTTAATATGTATAGACGTATGTATATATAATTATATAAAAAAATTTGACTGGTGAAAGAATTGGTCCTAAGCAACTTCCTTGGAGATCCTGTATGCCTTTCACAATGTGATATTCTGCCTCTGCGCTAATTTGACATTTCTTTTCAATTTGGACATCCAAATATGATCATCTGAATAGCTAATAATTGTCTTTCTTTCTATTTATACTTTATTCTCTTGGTATAGCCCACATCTAAAATCTTTTTATTATTTGCTACAGATTCCAGACCTACAATATCGTCATTAGTTTCCATAGTTGCTACTGTTGCACTTGCAATGACGTCAGTGGTTGCAGCACTGCTAACTGTTTCAACCTCAAGCCTTCTATCCTCTGGAACAATTTCTAGACAGAAATCACATCTTGTTTCTGAACCATCAAGGAATCTTGTGGTATAGTATTGAAGCTATATTGTAACTCAGAATTTACTAGATTTTTAAGTTGCGTGTTTGTTTTGATGTCATTTCCAGTCACATAAGAAGCTAGACCACAATTTCTGATCTCCTAAGCAGATCTTTTATGTTCATATTAGTTCCTTTTTCTATCCTGTAAAAACAATAAGAAAAATGCTATTAATGGTCAAACAAGTAGTTATAAGTATCATGCTTATATGATGAGGGATGTTGAATAGATTCTAACCTGTTCTACGTACATAAGGTAAATATTTTGCTCATTTTAAATTGGAGACGCTTTAGACCATCATGGAGTTCTGCATGGTCATAGTTTCTATAGTTGTGCATGAAATCATGAATGACAATGCTCATGATCCTTATGAAGTTATCTAAAACATGTGTGAATGAAAAAAGATGCCTTTGCAGTTCCCTTTTCTTGGAGGGAACACCCACTTCCTTTATGCTTGCATTGATTCTATCTTCATGAATGATATTGACTGTTTGTCTTCCATTTTCTACAGAGAATTTTGTGCCACATCCAGGTCTTTGCACTCTGTAGGTGGTTGGTGGTCACCATGCCCATTGAATATTATGAATTTTCTAGGGGTATTGAATGGACTATTCCATACATTCGTCTTCCATGGGAAACAGGCTCCAATTCAACTTTTGAAGATTCAACATTGACATTTGAGACTTATTCTGAATTATGGGAAACGAGCAAGCTGACAGCTTTCAAGTCCTCGTTAGTGACAAACCAAATACCAGAATTGAACCCTTTTGAACATGGAAAGCCACTTACCCCAGGGGAATACATGTTATTTCTTGAGGTAAGAATTTCCTGTCTTCACATATCTTCTTTGATGCCCTTCATAACCATTGTGTTCTCATTAGACAGATGTTGACTTGTATACTTGCAGAATCAGAACATGAAACCTGAAGCTGAATTTATTATGATTTCACGGAATTCAGATAGGTAGGTCAAATTGAGGTAACGAACATTTTATACTTCCCTTTTCCTGCTTGAGTCAAGACAACATTAAACAAATCACCTAAACCTTCACAAAATCACTTTAAAGTTATAAGAATATGTCATAGATTATATTTTACTAAATATGTAACCATACAAAACTCGATCCTTATTGAGACCTCAAACTGATTCCATTACAGTAGGTGGAAGTATTTTGGTAGAAACATGTTCTGGTTAGCAGTACTTGGTGGTGGATTGATCTTTCTCCATGTGGCAATTCTTTGCATTTTGAAATTGAGGAAGAAGAATCCGGAAAAGCAAAAAGAGTTTGGAGCCCTTGTATTCCCAAGGTTCGAGATATTTTTGTTATTGCTTGCATTGCCATGTATATGCCAGGCATCTGCGGCAATAATTAAAGGTAACAACAGCCTAACATAATATTTTTCCTCTTAATCATGCATAGTTAGATTGGTACTGAGATGTTCTTGTTTTCGATAAAGTAGCCAGTGAAAATTACCCAAAGATTGATTACATTTCTTGTCACATTCTAATGAAGTTCCACAATAACACTAGCCTTCAGCTGAAAAATTTAAGTGATTTTTTTTTAAAATTAAAATTACTAAGTGACTTTCTTCTTCTCTTGTTGAAACAGGGAGAACATCTGCTGGTGTAGTTATTGGAATTATACCCCTGGGCATCGCCACATCTTTCCTTATTTCTTTGTTATTGTTCCTCTCACTTGGCATCACAATGGGCAAGCTTCTGCAGTACAAAGAAGTTCATCAAGAAGGACAGGAGTTCCATTGGTACCAAGAGTTCGTTCGTGTAACTCTAGGTCCTGGTAAAAGAGGCCAATGGACATGGAAAGATAAACAAAACTCAGTTAATCTAACAAAACTAGGTCCACTATTCGAGGACCTCCGAGGGCCACCAAAGTACATGCTGACACAAATCGCTGGTGGCAGTAATCAAGCAAAACATGAAGACCAAATCATTGCTTCTGATGATGAAACTGAGGATGCAGAAGCTCCATTCATCCAGAAGCTCTTTGGCATCCTCAGAATTTACTATACACTTCTGGAATCGGTTAAACGGGTCTCTCTTGGAATTTTGGCTGGTGCTTACTCATCAAATAAGCTTTCTAGAATTCCTGTTCTGATTGTTTTGTCCATCACCTCTTTCCAAATCTTCTTCCTTGTCTTGAAAAAGCCCTTTATCAAAAAGAAGGTGCAGCTTGTGGAAATTATCTCAGTAGCTAGTGAAGTCGGTTTGTTTGGGGCTTGCCTTGCTCTACTGGAGAATCACTTTTCTGATGCAAATGAGAGGAAAATAGGGCTGTTTATGCTGGCAATGTTTATCATCATGTTAACTGCACAACTGGTCAATGAATGGTATGCATTATACCGACAAGTTATTCGACTAAGCCTAACTAGGGTTTCATTCTCTTCGGGCTTAAAGAGAGCTCTTGGTGGACTTGTCTTAATTGTGCGACCGACATGTCTGTCGACTGAACTGAGCGAGCAATTATCCTCCAGCCATGGAGAAGGAGATTCTGGATCTACAGTTTCTCCTGTCAGTCGAATCCAAAGAGCTTCCGGCACGAGTGAAAGATCATGGCTGAGACAATTAAGAGAACTTGCAAGGGCTAGCTTCAGCAGAGAAGATGCAGGACCCCCTGTTGACCCTTCAAGCAGCACACGACAGAGAAGTGGGTTATGGAGTGGAAAGAGAAGTGGAAGCTCTTCTGTCACATCATCCGCTGACTTCAAGTCAAAGGGTGACCTCAAGGCAAAGTCAAGAGGGTTGTATAAGGATTTGGAGGCCATTTTCTCGGCCAAGTGATGTTACCAACAACGAGCATTCATGGTGACATGAGATTCAACCAGGTATTCTTGAGGGAGTGAGTTTAGAGCTCAAACAAATTCCTGCTGATGAAGAAGTACCATGATCCTGATCTGATGATCTTCAGAAGGCCAAAACACAACTAACTGAAGGGATCTTCAGAAACCTATAAAACCAAATGCAGTACTTTTTAGCTGATTCTTGTGTTCTAGTTATGCTTATCTGATCTAGGATCTTATTTTTTTTTGCAGCAGTGTAATCCATCATTTCGCTGCAGTTGTTTAAGATGTATAGAAAATGTTATTTCACTACGGGATCTGAGACATAATCTTGAATTCTTTGTTGAAACTTGTACTCATGCCCTACAAAGTAGATAATATGTAGTGCTAACCTCCAACATTAGCTTGTGTTTCATGCTTGAGAATGATGGTAACTTGTAATCGCAGAACAATTCAGTTTTGGGTCATGTACAAGTGCTATTCTCCAACATTAGCTTGTGATTTTGCTTGGGCATGATGGTCGATTGTAACCACAGACATCTTTGACAGTATTAATTCAATGTTGTGTCTCTGATGATGACAAAATGGATCCCCTAAAAGGTAGATTCTGTACTACATTTAGCTCATGATGTTCCTGAAGGCCCTGCAACAAGTAGCAACTGGTTGATCTTGGGAGATTCGACTCTTCTAATTTTAGTACGAGTCTTGCTAATGGGAAGACACAGTGTTCAACAAAACACTAATAGAAGCAGTAAGGAAGGCCTACAGCTTTTTCCCTCTACTAGAGTTTCTGGTTTCAAGCAGAAACTGTTTGTGATCATCTTTACTGGTTTCAAACAGTAAAGCAGTAATCATCATTACTGTTTGTGATCGTTTTCACCATCTTTCAAGAATCACCTCCTACGTTGATGCTGTCACTGCACCGGCCTCCACTTTGTCGTCATGATGATAAACTCCGAGAACCTCCCTCTCCGAACCTCCCTCTCCGACCCCTCAACTGAGGCATATGATCACCTTCGTCCTGCTGCGTGGCGAGGTTTCTCACATAGTTGTAAGGGAAGAAATTAGAGCTAAAAAAACTTATGACTACTAAGGATGTCGGAGAAGACTACAAGGGAGGGATGATTGAGACGAGACCAACCAAGGAACAAGCTATAAACGCTAAATACGGCAACCGACAAACAAAGAAAGGAGGAGGGCTTCTCACCGATAGATCTAGCGACAACAGGCACACGATGAAATAGAGGGGCTTCCGCCACCTCCATGAGCCCCGCCGTTACAAGTAAACAATTCAACACCTTCAAATTTACAACACGAGATTTCCACTTATAGTATGCAGGATGAGTTTGCCACCCTCAAATAAGCGGATCAGGTACGCGAAGAACACACATGCTGAAGGAAGAACCAGACTCGGACATCAGAATACTGGTGGCCTTCATCTGTATTAGCAGAGCATTGAGATTAGATAGCTGAAAAGAATTGCATTAATTGGAATCCTTCTGCAACACTCAATCATACGTTGTAGAGAATTGAGTTGAACTGTATGTAGGCAGACATGGAGGTATACAGACCCACTTTCAAGTGCATACAGAAATTGATAATAACATCATTATGTTCATAAAACAAAAATTGAAAAGAATGGACATCATCTCAGCATATCTGAATGGACATTATCTAAACAACAGTCAGAGGTTCAAGTCAAACAAAACCGTAACAGAAGTAAAATTGCCCCAGAACTTGTGTCGCCAGAGCTCGCATTTAATTCTTTCGTTTTCCATTTAAGACAAGGGATTCGACATGCTAAAGAATAATGCCTTCCGCTACTGATATTCTAGATGCAGACTACACAGTGTCATCCCATTCATGTGGATCAGAATTTTGAATGCGAAGAACTGTTCAATCCTTGAGTCTATTTGATAGGCACCATTTCTGTTGTAGCTCGAAGGTCCGGACTCCATAGAGACCAAAAGCACTGGATATAGCATTGCTTAAATCAGCAACAATTCTATTCCACAGTTTTGCTTCATGAACCTGGTGGCTTCTCTGCATTTTGTTTCGAAGCAGATCACAGAAAAATAAATTTCAGGGTAAAGGAAAGCTTTTAGGATTTTATTATAAATGGTGAGCTACAATTACCATTGGTGGAACCAGGGGTCACATTTTGTCCAGCTTTTTTAGGTGTCCTTTTTGCCATTTCAGCTGTCAAAATGCAGATGAATAGAACAGAAAGTCATCAACTCCAAAACTTAATAAAATTTAAAAAGAATAGAACAAAGAATTGGCTGTAGTGTTATAGAGGTAGTGTAGCACAAACCGAAGATAAATAATTTCTAATTGTTACTTTTTCTTCAGTATCAATAGACAAAGGATTCTAGATATCATTCTTCAGATACTGGCTAAAATAAATGACCAGAAGCAATGCCCTATTGCATGGGAACTACATGTGTATATACCACATACAAATAGCATATAGGTATCCCTTTTGAATATACTTCTACTCTTGCATAACCATAGATGACAAGATGCAAAAATTACATAGTGAAATAAAGGAGTGATTGCCTGGGATATCCACAAGCTTCTCAACAATGTAAAATCGCTGATGCTGATCAAGTTAGGGTCTGAACCAACTCAGAACTCATTGTTTCAAGTAAGTAGCCAAAACAACAGCACCTGAATGTAGTTCCTATGCTTACTCCAGTTTGCTTCACCTTTCGAATCCACTCTGAATGCCTTCAAAGGATTCAAGCAAAAAGGAATGATTGAATACCAAAGACGACTCTTCTACAACCTAGTCTGGTTGGCCATCAGGGATACCTAAGGTGACAAACTTTTCTGTTCTGTTCATAATCGATTCTTTTTTTTGTCACTCCTTCCTAATGAGTTGACCACTCAGATAATGTTCCACAATCTGACCCTTGAGCCAAAAGCGAATGATTGCAATAATGGGATTCTAGAAATAATATAGTCTTGAATATAACAGGAAAGCAAGAAATACGATTTAAACGGAAGAGAGCACATAATTTGTCAAAAACCAGAAAAGTTTAAGGGAGGTGCTAGGAGTTTAGCAAAGAAATTCAAGGATAAGGCATATGTAAAGCAAAATTTGAAAGGTAAAACATAGCTTCACCATGGTCTTTCAAATAAAATTGAAGAAATATGTAAAGCTAAACATATAGTGATCTACATAATTAGACCAAATCATACAATTCTCGAACTTCTATATCAAAAACATCAAGTAAATAGGCTCTTGTATATCTTCTATGATAATAAGCATGGTATGCGGTACCATTCGGGCGGTACATACCGGTCCGATGGCATACCGATATGTGGACCGCCTGGTACCGCTACAATGCTACAGTATTACACTGTAGCAATGCTACAATGCTACAGTAATGAAGAAAATATATAAAATTGTTCGGTACATCAGGGTGTACCGCTCGGTATGCTGGTACCGTACCGTACCGAGCCAACCTCGAAACACCGGTACGGTACGATATTGCATACATTGATAATAAGCATCTAATTCACCTAAATTCACCGATGCTACCAACCTAAGTCCATAAATATGGAAGAAAAGTTTATGATGGCTTGGCTAGAGATAGCATTCAGGTGAAGAACAAAAAATATGTGAGATAACTTTAGCAGTGATTTTGATTTGGTAAGCAAGAAAAATTATGAAGAAAGAACATGAGTTGTAGGAGAAGGCAGAAAATCCTATTTCATATGAGAGATCCTACAACCCAGCCCAAGTTAGTAACTGCACAGGATTGCTTCAGCAAACTAGGTCAAACAATGTCTGCTTCTGTGTTAACTCCACCCGATCAATCTTAAACTAACAAGACCAATTTACTATCCCATATTATCATATTTGTGTGATGGTAAAAATAAATAGCAGATGCTTTTGGAATGATATAATTCTATGTGAAACATAAAATATACCAAAAAGAATATAAGTAAATAGCACCTTTGAATTTTCTTTTCTTGTTAGCCCTCCTCCTTTTCCTCTCTGCTTTTGTTAACTCAGCCTCTTCTTTGATATCACCTTTCCCTTGAAATATTTCCTCAGGAGCAAGCATGGCTGCATCCGAGACAGCCACAGGTGCAATCTGCCAAAGAGACAAATTTTCCCTCATTCAAACTCATATAAGTCTAAGCTAATTAGAACCTCGAAAAGATGTTCATAGTTTATACCTCTTCCATCGCTAAAGCAGGTACATTTACTTGTATAGACATGTCTTCAATAACCTGCACAAGAGTCACCGATAAAAAACAAAAAATAGAAATAAATACAAAAAATGCACAAGTATGAGCTTTAAAAATTACTAACCGGTTTAGGAGCAAAATGGAAGTGAGACAATGCATCCAACTTTGAACAAAGCTTCTTAAATAGTAGACTTGCCTGCAGAAAAATCAAGTGAAGCACTTGGCATGTGTGAAAAAGAAAGATATAAATCCACGAGTTTAAACATCATTAATGTAGTAGTGTTCAATAGATCAAGCAGAGATCAAGCCGGAGTCAATATTTGTTATTTTTGTTGTCTGAATTTTAGTTTGTTTTCTGTCACAGTCGATTGGATGTTTTGCTCAGTTTTAGGGTTGACATGGTGCCCAAATGAGAGGCTCATCAGGGTTTTGTTCAATCCAGGAGAAAGTTCTCCAAGAAAAACCAAGATAGAAAAGGAACAGATTAAACATACTCTGGATTAATCTTATATTATGAACATAATGGTAACCAAGGTCCAAGCATGTCTTGAAGGCCCACTACCAATCATATTCATAATGGGGAAGAAAAGCTAATCTGGTTTATCCATAAAATCCTACCAAAGAGACAACTAAAACTCCTAAAATACTTCTCCTAATTGGTAAACAACTTATCCAACTAAAATATAACAGTATTATAACTCCTAGATACAGTATGAACAACAAATGACTAAAGATACCCTAAAATATTCATTAAAATTTATTATAAAATTCACTCCTAAAATAGTAACAAATAATCCATCAAGTCCTCGTTAATCTTTAAAACCATCTTCAAAGCTTTACAAAATAGCCTAGCTGCTGATGAAAGGATTGGAAGTACCACCCAAATCCCATATTCTGAAGTCAGTTGGAGCTTGATTGACTCGTACTGGAGTTCATATCAGATCAAATCTGTTCCACAAGGATCCAGCTTTTAAGGAATGGAAAAAGTGCATTCTGGAGGAATTTTGGGTGCCTAATATTCAGCTATTTTATATGCCTAAGGGCTAAGAGAACCTTTGAACTCAAAACACTTTAAGAATGATGTCCAATGGAACTTTCTGGGAAGAAGATAGGCAAAAGGTGCTGGACACTTAGATTAACTGCAATCAGAACTCAGCATACATGATAGAAATCCCATAGTCTGTATGAGGTATTAACAGAAAAAAGAAGACAGACAAAAGCTAAATATCACAAAGAGTTCATAAATGAGCAAAGAGAGTCCAGCAATGGGAAGGGGAAGTAAAGATAGAAACAACTAGAAAGTTCCATTTGTTCATTACCAGAAAATTTAAAAATAATTAAGGCTGCAGGATTACATATACAACAACAAACCATAACCACATCACATCCTGATTATTTAGTGTTGGCTACATGGATATTTTTCCCACCATCAAGCCCAACATAAAGCAACATCTCTAGTTAAATCAAGAGCATATAATACTCTTTATACTGTTTCCCGCAAATTATATATAAAGATAACATTTTGAACAAAAAAGAAAACATGATGAAAGACACAAACAAGTAGCAGACATACTTATCAACATTTTCTTGCCAAAAAAGTTATGTACAGACCAGACAACAAATGCCTAGACCTATTTATTTAACCCACTGGTTTCCTAATTCACACCTCAAATCATAAAATTTCCATCCAAAAACATAAATGACCAATATGTGCCTCATCCTCATCCAACCCCTCTAATCCAAGGAAATTGAATTTACAGATCAACCATCACAAAAAGAAAGTAAAACAACTACACCAGATGCCAATATCAGTCAGACCTAGGGCAGTCAACAAACAACCAGCAACTAGCTATTGGATCGTACTTGAGTATAACAAAAGTTTTAATTCTTATCTGTTCATCTTCTTATGTGATAACATATAAGGAATGAAGAATTATACACTGATAGATCTTTTCCTTGCTGACCTCATCTAGGTCTTATCCACATTCTATTTTAACTTCAGCATCAGTATTTTTGCTTTTCTTATAGACCTTTATCTTCACAGGATAACATCTTGTTTGAGCACTGGGTTTAAAGTAACCTAATCCTTTAGAGGATCATCTTCTCATGTGATAACATAATTGAATGTTGCTCCCAACTCCATAATAAGAAGTTATTCCACTAGAGCACCCTAAGAAGTTATACATCTGGTAGGCACTTAGAACAGATTTGAACTGTGATTCACTCAACTTATATCCAACAAAAGGTTTACCACAATAGAATAAACAGCTAGAGAATGTCATTATATTTTCTTCTTCTACTTTACCTGATATGCTACTTAAACTGAAACCATTAGCAGATAGAGTTGACTATGAGCCCATTGCTTGGAAAGATTACAGAACCTAGAAGCATACTCTAATTCCAATGTTCATTGTAAGTAAGCTCCCGAAGTGAGCAATGTTTTCACAGCTTCTTATAATTTACCATATAGTTACAGGCCCCTTCAGTAGAGCCTAAACAAAGTACATATTTTAACTAATCCTTCAACTGGTACTCCCTAAATGTTCTTAACACCATGTAGCAAATCAAGAAACAGATCTGGGTTCAAAGATCCTAAAAAATTGGAAACATTATGTTTTGCTACTTGATCGATATCTAAATGACATTGTACTTCTGGCACCTGGATAAGAACTTGAGGAGGTGGGATTGGTTGTCACGCCCATAAATGTAGTGAATCAAAGGGATGAGCACACTTCTAGAGAATCATTCATTGAGTTCTCGGAGTTATATCATCTATTTAGATGTTAAAACAAACATTATATTTGTTGCTGCAGCTTGAACAATCACAATTTTTCCATGCAATTAAAGTTTCGGCTGGTGAATTCACAATCAACATGTAAGAATCAAGTTTGTCATTTGTCAGCATAGAGAGAGTAAACAAGAAACTTGAAGAAAGGGAACAGGGGTTGTGGCAGAAGAAGTAAAGAGAAGAAAAATAAAGAACCAAAGTGAGATATTTGTTTAATCAAATGAAGATCAGAAATTGATCTGCAGGGCATGGATGTAGAAAATTTTAAAAAGAAAACGAGATTAACTTGTATGCTCAGTATCCAACCACTGAAAAAAAAAATGATGTAACCATTCAGAAATTGGCAATTAAAATTAACTTCAATCATCTCAGCATAAATAGGCACAAGAGCACCAAATCAAAGGCAATCAGCAAAATAAATGCACATAAAGTGCTTCAATGACAACAAAAATAGCAGTTCTAGCAATTAGATCATCCTGGATGAGCAAAAAAGATAAGCACCAGGTGAAACACATAATCAACAAATTACTATGTTGTCTAAGAATTAAAAATACCTCATTCTTAAGTGTATCTGAAACAGTCAGAATAGCAGGAGCCAGACCCGACTTCTGTGCATACTCTTCCTGTGCCAAATAAGAAAAATGAAGTTAACAAACTTCATACATCAGAGAGTAACCAATCTAATGAACCTATTTGCAATGTACCAGAAGATACAAACCTCATATATTTCAGCAAGGCTCTTCTTACTCTTGTTTTCGTCCTGTTTAATGGTGATAAATTCATCAGTACAATGAGATATGAAATATTTCTTAAATGTCACTGAATTTAGTGCCCAATGAAGCAACCCACCAGCTCTTTGCGTTCCTTTGGTGCTTTAGATGGCAAAGTAGGTGCTCTTTGAACATCATCAAAATGCCCCTACAAAACAATCATAAACTCAAATTGGACTATCTGATGCTTATACAAAAAGATGTGTAATAGTTGGCTTTGGCAAGAAAAAAACCATAAAATATTGGTTAGATATTGTTTTAGATGGTGTTCTGAAAGAAAATGCTGTGTAACTCGCATAACAAACAGAAATTTGAGTAGATCAAACAGAAAGTAATGTAGATTCCTTTGACAGTTGCTAATGTTTTTTCTTTCACGCCTTTGTCCTAAATTCCGGTTCTGATTCTTGTAAAGTTAGGAAACACAATTCCAAGGCTCAAGAAATAGATTACCTCTATTCCATTCTATCCCTGCTTATGAAAGCTTAAGAAAATACATGGCAAAATAACTGTCTACCAAGATGAATAGTGAACCAGAATGAAAGTACCTCGATAATCCTTTTTCTAATTATATCTTCAAGGGAAGCTGTGACTTCCTCCGTGATAACTGGAGCAGGCCTTACATTATGCTCAAAATCAAGGTCCACTTCCAGAGCACTGTTCTTAGGCCTTTTGGCAGCAGTAACCTATTGCAAGCAAGAAAATTGTTAACTCTAATGTCAACGAAATTTATTTCCAATATCCAACTTATTCTTATTTTTTGTCACTGAAAATTAATTTATCAAAACCAACAATATAGTCCTGATTGATTCAAGTAGTTTAGTAATGCATATAAAGTAGTGAGACTGAATACCTCTCCCTGCATGGTCCAGGATTTAGGTTCCAAGTTTGCTTTCTCCATTTGTTCTATTTTTGAATGCAGCTTCTTAAGTTCTTTCTCATGAGTTGAAAGAATTTTTTGTCCCTATATCAAAATAATAAGTTCCATAAGGAATAATAACATGATTGTTCCCTCAAAGCCATAATATTAATGATCTCTGAGAAGAAAAGCATAACATCTATACTTAGTAACCTTGTCATCATTCTCCTCAATGTCCATATCTGTGCTCTCCAACCCATCAACAAAGTCAATTGCATTTGAAGAACGTTTTCTCTTTCCAACAAGACCATTCTTGTTTAGTCCTTTTTTCTTGATGCCTCTAAAAAAATCTTCATATCTGAAGAAAATGGCAACCATAAAAAAATCCAACTGACAAGCATGGTAAAAGGCTTATATCATCCGAAAGAAAGCTTAAACCGATGAGAGACTAAAGGAAAATAACACAATTTGATAAACTTGGAAAGGATAAAATTCATATGGATAGAAGTGAAGTGCTGCTTCACAAGCATGCCTGTTATCAAATTCAATATGATCAAATGCTTGACCTAAATCTTCAATCTCCGATATGCACAAGATTAATTCTGACAACATACAAATCAAGACAGAGTATAACAATATCTCAAGAACACACACGATTTCTTACAGTCATGGTTACTTTGGTCTATCTCCAGTTTTTCTGTAACCATAATTGGTGAGGAACCATATTCTTAAGGTCAACTACTGCAGGATCATTACAGATGCAGACAGTCAACTTTCGAACACAAAATATTCATATTAAAGAACATCCATAAATTCTTAAAAAATGAGATCATGTCAGTAGACTGACCTTGCATTTTCAGCTATTCCTGTTTCTTCATCGCCATCACCATCAAAATCTCCCAACTGAAAGTTTAGACAACATTGAAACATTTGAAAGAGGAAAAAAGTATTTAGTTTTTTTTTTTTGTCTTAACGAGTATATATGAAAGCAAGCAGAATGCCATGTTTCAATTTGAACTAATAGGATTTAGTTATGCTCTCATTCCCATGTTGACCGGAGAAGGGTCAAATGGTGGTAAATTTTATATTGTTAAAGACCATGGTAAGATCATTGCATCACAATTTTTTTCAATGGAACAGCAAGGAACATGTGGAGGCAAAGAGGAATAAGAAGACTGCATTATCTTCAGATATACTAAGAATAGCCACCAACTGAAACATCTAGCAGTATTCTCAATTACTCTAAGAGCTTATGGAAATTCACCTAAAGACAATCTAGTGCAAATAACATAACAAAACAAACTAAAGTCTTTTAATATCCTTAACATATGAATCAAACTGTTTAGGCAAAAAAATACAGTGTCTGCTGATTAAATAAAACTAGAAATTATATTTATTTTTCCATGTAACTCTTACCTGGATCAAGAGCAAAATGTAGACCCAAATGCAGAAGATTAAAATAGAAAGAGATAATTAAAAAGAACTCAAAATCAAGAAACAGAATTCTTACATCCAAATCATCTTCCTCGTCATCATCATCTGCATCCTCCTCCTCATCGTCATCTTCATCCTCCTTGTCCGAGACCTTCTGCTTGTGTTTGTTCCATTTCCTCTCCAGAAGGCCATACTCCTCTTCTTCCTTCGTCAAAAACTCCTCGAACTCGTCGATCTTCAAAAACTTATCTTCAATCGGGTTCCCTTTTGCTTCACCCTCTTCATCTTCCTTTTCCTCTTCGTCTCCCTCATCCTCATCCTCCTCCGCTTCTTCTTCGTCTTCCTCTTCTTCCTCATCTCCCTCACTTTCATCTCCATCCTCTTCATCACCTTCGCCGTCCTCCATGGCCCTTTCCTTCTCAGCCTCCGCCGCTTCTCCAGCTACGCCAACGTCGAGAGCGCTTCCTGGCACGCGCGCAGGGGGGTCCCGCTCGAGGCGGTTCAGCTCGCGGCGGAGGACGGACAGAAGGGGGCGGGAAAGGAGGTCGATCTGGCACCAAATCTGTTCCACGTCGAAGCCGTCGTCCGCGAGGAGGCTATCTAGGGGAGGCTTAGAGCAAAAAGGAACGAGGGAGGAGAAAAGGTAGCGGGAGGCGGTGCGGGCGTCCTTGGCGAGCTCCGGCGATGGAGAGAGGTAAAGCGGAGCGTCGGTCGACCTCAGGCGCTCGAGAGCCTCCTCTCCCTGCCTCGCCGCCTCCTCTTGCGTCGGCGCTGCCGTGGTGACGGGGGTCGCCGCCATCGTCTCTACTCGCGGACGCTAACCGCCCTGTTCGCAATACCTCTTTCGCCCGACCGCAATAAGTAAAACCCCAAGGATCAGTAATAAGGACTTGTTTTCGTACTCAATACCCGAACACAAATATCTACCTCCTTAATAATACGGAAAGATATTGACCATTTAGGTGGGTCTAGGTGGGCTCCATAGCTTCCTTCAATAAAAGGGCCGGTAACTCATGAAACAACTAGTGAACGAATACAAATCCGTTCATGAAAAGGAGCAAGTCATTGGGTTCGGATTAGCCCAAACTAAACCCGAAATCCAAAAACTATCTCCCCCGAGATTAGCTAACCCTTTTTAGGGTTTATCACCTGTCCTCTTTATCCAACTAATTTTAAGGATAATTATATATTATCATTAATTATTTTTTTAATATTTTAATATTTATATTTTTAAAAATTATATTATAATTTTTATACTTAGAAACATTTAGTCATATTTATTTTTATATTATCATTTTTTAACAAAAATACATTAAAAATATTATATTTAAAAATTCACAATCTTCACAATTCTTTTTTTTTTCATTGCCTTGAAACTTTATATATATATATATATATATATATATATATATATATATATATATATTAATTGGGACAATTATCATCAAAGCTTTTATGATATATAATAGGGCATAATGATGCATGAAGTATTGATACTGTTGTTTATCATATTGGCCCTTCAATTGGGTTTAAGATACATTTATTGTTCTATGTCTCATGCTACAAACAAGAACATCAACCTCAAGCAATCTAATTTAAAGACTTGTCAAAACAAACAGTCAAATGATATTTGGATCTACAAGTCAATCTCTACCCGTTGAGGATGCTTTTTTCGGAAGATTGCTATTTATTGTATTGAAAATAGATTTCTTAATTAAGTGCCCTCATACTTGAGGAGAATAATCTTCTTTAAACGTAAGTGAATCTCATTATCTCTCTCATTAAGGATAATATAATGTTACAAGATTTTAATTATATCTATGTTAAATTTATCATATTATAAAATCAAAAATATTTTAGATAAATTAAATATATTTTTAATTCAAGCTTAACTAGAGTTAGACGTGGCTGGCTCGAGCAGCATCCACATGAATAATCTTAATATTTGGAAGGATATATATATAATATCTTGGAAGGGCGAATGTGTTATTCGGAACTTTAAGAGGACAATAATTAAAAGTGATTGTGAAGATGTTGGAGGCTAAATGTGTTATTGTTAACTTGAAAGAGGATAAATATGTAAAAGTAATCGCAGAGATTTGCGAGGGCAAATGTGTTATTCTGGACTTGAGTAGGACAGAAATGTAAAAGTGATTGCCAAGATTTTCGAGGGTACATATGTCATTTTGTACTTCATATGGACTGATTTGTAAAAGTGATCGGAGTGGCAATTCGTCCCCTTCCTTCCTCGAATACCTTCTTTTCCAATTCGGCCCGCTTACTAATCGAACCATTTCTCTTTCATCTAGGCTCGAATGAACCAACCCAACCCAGGCTGCATCATTCCCCATCTCTCACCCTTCCTCTCCCGGTGGGTCGATCCCATTTACTGCCCCAGGTGCAATCGAATCCCTCAAGAAAGCCACGATCCTGCGCGATCCCCATGATCGATGGAGGCCGGATCTCCGCCTGCCGCGCCTCCCGACCCATTCGATGAGTTCTTCCCCCAGCAACAGAGCCAGGGCTCCGACGACGACGACGCCGACTCCAACTACTCGTCCTGCGACGGCGAGGTCTCCGAACTCGAGCGGTATTGCAGCGCCAACTCGGTGCTCGGCAGCGCCAGCCTCTGCAGCTCCGTCGGGAACTACGGCGACCTGCTCGATTTCTCCGACCTCAGCGGCGGGATCGAGAATTCCCTGAGGGCTCGGCCCAACGGAGGCGCCGCTGCCCCTTGGGATCGATTCGACCCACCCTCGGATGAGGGCGGGGTCGCGTCGCCGAGGGACGTTGGTCCCTCCTGGTCCCGACGTCTTATGGCCTTTTCGGATCGAACGGGTTCGTTGCATCCTGCATCTGTTGATCCTCCAGGCGACGGCACGCCGGTTAGGGAAATTGAGGGCCGGCAGGAAATAGTGTCGAGTAACCGGAAAGTGGTAGACTTTTTGGCTCGAGATGAGATCTCTGCAGGACATAATGATGGATGTTCTTGTGCGGTAGAGGTTTATTCTTCGGGGAACTTTGACTCTTACCCTGATGCTGAAAGCAGGATGATGATGGATGCAGATGAGGATACATACTCCAGAGATGAACATTCCGACGGTGAGGACTCAATGCTTGAATACAGTTCAGATTGCCATAATTCAAGTGATCGGTATGAGAAAAGGAAATCACTGTGCATTGATGAGATTAAACGTGACAACCCAAATCCACTTCTTATGAACTCATCCATAGCTTTCGGTTCTGATGATTTGGATGAGCTAGTGCGTGAGTGTGACGGACTTGGTTTACAATGTCCATCGCTTTACCAAGACCAACCTACTTTCCAGTCAGTTGTGCCATCAAAAGGTTCCATTCATGATGTGGATAAAGAAGAGGATGTCATAGATGTATCAGCACCGAGTTGTCAACTCCATGGCACTGATCAACCTAACCAGAATGTAAGACTTTCTCCCATCAAGAACCCTCTGGATGATCATGAAATTTCAAAGAAGGGTAAGTCTCTTCCAGGAGAAGATACCATAGAAGATCAAATCAAATCCATGCACAAAGGTCTCAAAGGAGATATCTGTTCCATATATAATGGGATAATTTCAGATATTGATGTGGATGAAGCTCCAGAAAAACAGGTGTTTAGTGAATCAACTCCTGCTGACCATGATACTATGGCATATTCTTCTGTTTCAGCTGGTGCATTTCAGAGAGAAGAATTCTTGTGTCAAGAACATGATAAGCCAAGTTTGTCCCCACCAGTGGTCCTCAATGGCCAGGGCTCAAGTTTCCAAATAGAGTTGAACAGGACTGCAAATCTTACAGACTTAGCAGAAGAGGATATTTTTACTGATCAGGTCAGCAAATGCAAATTGTATTTAACATACCATACAAGAAAATCAGAGATTATCTTCCATTTTCATACTTTGTTGATATTTGAAATGTCTATTTATAATACTCTGAGTTAAGTTTGTTAATTTCTTGGTTGACCCAGGAAATGTTTAAGTTTTAAAAAATACATCGTGATGCCTTTTAGAATGGGTTGAGTATCGTTGAATATAGCTAGAAATATGGAAATGAGATTGGGAAACCTGAAAGCTGCTGGCTTTGTCATATAATCACAAAAACCTTGCAGAAATTTCAAGACTCACCATCGCTCTTTAAGTGTAGCTTGACAGTTGCGATATGAAATGACAATGCATCTGCCAAACTCTTACATTAACATTTCTCATAAAACTCATTGAATTAGTCTATGGCAAATTTATCTTTAAATAATTAAGCGAATAATATCTAATACATATTACTTTTCAGATACATTTGTCTATTACTTAGGTTGCGAACTTCTCTTCCTAGACTAGTTGTGACATATTCTTAATAGCCTTAGGTGTTATACCTGGCTTTTTTATTATGCTTTTTATTTCTTTCTATCAATTTGGCTAATAGCTTGTGACATGCTAGAGAATCTTTTTTATGATCCTGCAACTGAGACCTCCATTTTGGTTTTGATCTATGTTACCTTTTGTTGATTTCATGGACTGGCATCGTCTTGGAAAAAGTACAGTGAATTGAACTCATTGAGTTGAGGAACATACTCAAGGAACTGATGGAATTCATATAATAAATAATTAATTCAAGTTGACTTTAACATCTATGGAGCAACAATGTTCTATTCCTATCCTTCACCCTCTAAAAGAAGTTATATCAACATCTCCTAAGAAAAGAAGCTTATGATCATGTCATGTTTCCCACTTCTAATAAAAATTTAGGAATAAAGAAAAGAAAGAAGAAAAGTTGGCTTTACAACCTGCAAACAAAGTCAAGTTGATATTACCACCTGTGAACAAGTTTGTTGTTCATATTCATGTTTTAATCTTAACAATAGATTAAGTTTCCAACGTACCTACATATCATCCAGTACATACTATATGATAGGGGAAGCATCACAAGAGGAGCATACTTACATGTACTGTTTTTTCACCTTGGGCTAGTACTTCGGTGGGACGTGGAAGCCTCATTAAGGTACATTTCTGTGTTCTCCGACCTTGTATTGGAACCATGTCAAAATGTTGCATGCCTTTCAACATATGACCAATTCAGACAGTGAGATCTCTTTACCACAAATAAACTCCTGGCATATGCAAAAATGTACAAGAAAATATAATGTAAACTGTAAAGTATGGTAGGTGAGATTATTCCTTAGTTCTTCCCACCATGCACAAGTTCCATGTCAAAATACTTGCAACTCTGAGCATGGCCCATATAGACATTGAGATCCTTGAACTAGAAACCCCAAATAAATTCATCAATTATATATGATGCTTCATGAATTATCTATCATATATTGACTAATAGAATTTGCTAAAGCAATTTGAGTATATTTAGCTCATTTTGGCTCAAGGTTCACATTTTGAGGTGGTGTTTTGCCGAAACAAACAAATGGAAGTAGGCTTTGATATGGTTCAAACTTCAGCCTTCAACCTACCAAAAATCTTGCTCCCTCCTTTCCTTCTCTTTCTCTCCCATTTATGCTGGTTCCTGATAATTGGCCTAATTTATCTAGAGATGAATTAATCCTGAAAACTCTTTTCTTATGTTTGGTTGCCTACCTGAGTGGTTTTTGTTGACATGGTGGACTTGAGGGCTTTCTAACCCTCCACTCTTGGTGGGTTATTTTATCATGTTGTCTTTGTTGAAATAATTTGACTCGGTCAGTATAACTTTCATTAATCTATGATGTTTGGTTGGTTAAGCCCGATGGCCACTGTTTAAACCTTATTAACTCCAAAGCCAACAATAAAAGTTTTGCTCAATTAGATCTGTCGTAGTTTAGATTATCGTGATACATGGTAATTATATTCACAGATTCTTCATCTTCTGAAACAGTAAGATGTGTTGTTTATTATGTAGAACAAGAAACAAGATGCTGGTGATGCATATGATGAAATGGTTCTGGAGATGGAGGAAATTTTACTAGATACAGGAGAGTCCATCGGAATCAGGTCCGTGGCCAACCAAGGGTACTTAAATCATCAGTCTCATCATTTTAGAGATGGTAGCTCAACCGCTTCTACTTCAGGCACAGATGATGTTTATCCACCTGCTCAATATCCCTCCAGAATTGATTGGGTTGAGGTCATTGGAGCAAAACAGAAAATAGGAGATGTTTCTTTTGGGGAACGATTGGTTGGTGTCAAGGAGTATACTGTATATGTATTAAAAGTGTGGAGTGCTAATGATCAATGGGAAGTTGAACGACGGTACCGTGATTTCTTTGCACTTTATCAGCATCTAAGAACTCTTTTTTCTAACCACGATTTAAGTCTTCCATCCCAATGGTCCTTCGTTGAGAGAGAATCAATGAAAATTTTTGGAAATGCATCACCAGATGTTGTCAGCAAGAGGAGTGTTCTTATTCAAGATTGTTTGCACTCAGTTCTTAACTCAAGATACCCTTTTGGATTTCCAAGCCCTCTGCTCTGTTTTTTGTCCCCAGGCAAGATGGCTTATAATTCTAGCTTGTTAAAAACTCTAGTTCCCCAATCCCTTAAAAAGCTTGGGAAGGGTTGGAATTCAAAGTTTTCAACTTATAAGGATTCTCCAGAAGATCATTCTGAATTGGGGAAGACAATACCTCTTGTGGTTGACATAAAGCCTCGAAAGTCTATGCAACAGTTGTTGGAATTACAGCATTATACTTGTGCAGGATGCCACAAACAGTTGGATGTTACAAAGACATTGCTGGGGGAGCTTGTTCAGACATTAGGATGGAGAAGGCCACGGTTTTGTGAGTATACTGGTCAGTTATTTTGTGCATCATGTCATACAAATGATACTTCAGTTCTGCCAGCAAAAGTCTTACATCACTGGGATTTTTCTCTTTATCCGGTTTCTCAGTTAGCAAAAGCATATTTGGAATCCATTTATGACCAGGTAATCTGTGAATTAGCATTTTTTGATCATGCGTATCGTCCTTGAAAATGATTAATGTTTGCAAGATATGATCTATTGTTTTTCTTATTAAAGGTTAGGCATAGACTTGTCTTCCTAAACTTATAACATGAGAGTTTAAGTTTTTTGTGGTCAGTTGATGTAATTTTTGTGACATGGAGAACTCTGGATGAAGAATCTTCTTGCTTATTTTAAATGCTAATACATGCCACATCTTTTTTTTCCAGCCAATGCTCTGTGTGAGTGCAATGAATCCCTTTCTGCTTTCGAAAGTACCAGCTTTGCTTCATGTTATGGGTATCAGGAAGAAAATAAGTGCCATGTTCCCATATATTCGCTGTCCTTTCCGAACCTCCATTCAGAGAGGCCTTGGATTTCGCCGACATCTTCTTGAAAGTAATGACTTTTTTGCACTACGAGATCTTGTCGATCTATCAAAAGGGGCGTTTGCAGGTATCTAGTAATTTTATGATTTTTCATTAATTGAGTAATAGCTTCATAGCAGGCACACCTAGGGAGCAATACATGTAGACAAGCTCTTAGCACAATGCCTCATGCTGCAAAAGTAAAAGAGGGTGGACTGTTTGAGCACATGTATCAAGATAGAACGTCATCAGCAATATTGGACTCTAAGCATGCATATATATATATATATATATATATATATATATATATATATTTATGTACTTATATATATATATATATATATATATATATATATATATATATATATATATATATATATATATATATATATATATATATATATATATATATATATATATATATAAAATTTTGAAACACTGAACTTGTGTTTTAACAATAAGAAAAGAACTTATATATATATATGTATATTTATGTATGCATGTATGTATAGAGAGCCATAAAGGTCCAATTGTGAGATAATGAATCACCTGGCAAGAACATTTGCACATAATTCCCGACTAACATGTATTAATACACATTCCAAATGTATGAATTTGTCAAAATCCATTTCACTTGCTATTCACATTGTTATCATATAAAATTTTGAAACACTGAACTTGTGTTTTAATAATAAAAAGAAAAGAAAGGAGTTTGTGTAAATTTTTTTTATAATCCTCATCATGTTTCACTCTTCAAGTCTGATATCCTTCCGCTTCTCTCTTTATATGACTTTCTTGATGTCAAGCAAAAAAAAGAACATTAAGGGAAAAAGTAAGGTGTCTGACCATTTTATTAGTTAAGCCATATTTTCTTGGTATGTAGTCTCTAACTATTAACTCCTCTTCTGCTAAGTTACTTGTTTATTCGTTTTCCCCACCTATCTTCAATTCTTTTTCTTTTTGAACATTCTGTTGAGTTTTACACTGCAAAAAAATCCAACATATGGAGACTAAACAATCTAGGATTTTATTTCATAATCTGTAAGAAGTTCTTAATCTATTTCTGATGACCTTGTGCATAATCGAGAACAGAAATCTTTAAAAGTTCCTTGTAAGTCAGTCACATAATAATTCTCTTTGTTGAATATATAGGAAGTAGACCTTAAGTTTGGACCACAAACCAGTATGGAGACTTCAAGAACCATGTAAACCTGAAGTTTTAGAGCAAAAATGAACCATTGCTTGTACTCTTTTACCTTTTTTTTGTTATGGTAATATGTAGTGTATGTATGCTACTGAACATGTACATACATATGATGAAGTGTTTGTATATTCAGTCCTGTGCAAATAACTAACTACAAGCATAACTGTATACTATACTTAGCAACAGTTTGATGCTTGCTTGCTTGTGTTTATCAATATACTCTTGAGAGTGCCTTTATCTCTATCTGATTCCTCTCTTCTTTACATTGGCAGCACTTCCCATCATGTTAGAAACTGTTTCAAATAAGATCCTCGAGCACATCACACAACAGTGCCTTGTGTGCTATGACACTGGTGTTCCTTGTGCCGCCCGGCAAGTCTGTGATGACCCGATGTCTCTCATATTTCCCTTTCAGGTTAGTCTCTCTAATTCATTAGTTACAAGTGATAATCTTGGAATAACCTAGTTGGATCATCCCAATCATGAAGCTCACAAGCCACCTACTGAATCGATGCTAATCATGGTCAACTTGCTTGCTGGCATTTTTGGATTGATTTTGGGTTTGATCATAATGTTTTTTAATTTTAAATCTTGACCTGATCACAAACTATTCTAAGTTCCAACCTCTTTTTTTTCAAGTCTGGCTTGGGTGCATCATGGTCAACTTGCTTGCTGGCATTTTTGGATTGATTTTGGGTTTGATCATAATGTTTTTTAATTTTAAATCTTGACCTGATCACAAACTATTCTAAGTTCCAACCTCTTTTTTTTCAAGTCTGGCCTACATCCAAGCTCTATCAGACCTTGTGATGACCCATTGATAATACACACATGTGAGGTTCATGTTGGGTAACCTTGATAGGCAAGTGGATTTGGTACTATTTGGATTTATGCTTATCAGTTGTACTACTAAGCTTGACTGGCCTGGAATCAGCCCATTGCAATTTGATGTACCTTATAAACTAATATATCAGGATAGGTGATGGTGGAATTTTACTTTTCATTACAGGAAGCTGAAGCTGCTAGGTGTGGTTCCTGTGGGTCCATCTTCCACAAGCCTTGCCTTGCAAAGGTGATCATCTGCCCTTGTCGCAAGCCAACTGGTGCAACCAAAAATCTAAGTATCCAAGGTCATGTTGAGAGTGAGGAACCATTGGATGAACTGATTTTACCTTCAAATTCCAATTCAGCTTCAAATTTATTCTCTAATGCTTTACTTAAGGCAAAGCCAGACAGAATATGGAGGCCTAAAAACCGAAGCCCTGTGATTCTCATGGGTTCTTTACCAAGCAGTTGATTGTAATTACAATAGTATCTTTTTTTTCCACTGGACTATGTTGAGGTGGCTGATTTTGCTGAACGTGGGACTTCAGGATGTGCCAGTATTATGACATTGCACCAGATGACAAGCGGGATCAATGTATTCTTTGTTGGAGATCTGCTAAGTAATAACAGGAAGCCATGTAAAATTTCTTGCTGTATCTATTGGATTCTTCTGAAAGAACCTTTTTATATGCCATTGTTCCTGCAGTTTGTCCTTGCGTTGCTTGGATGAAGTCAATAATTTTGTGTAGTTGCTTTTCACCTGTGGTGTAACCTGATGCATTTGCCTTCAAATTTGTCCAAATTGAGTCCATCAAATCTTTGCATTTCTGATTACAGGTATAATTGAACTATGGGTTTGTAATGGCAGGCTTGTACATCTGTTGATCAGTGTCATAGGCAAGAGTTATCATGCTGCCATAGGGATCAACTCCAGATGCTGAATCATGCTGTGCTAAAAAAGGTATTCTTGCTGACCCATACCATAAAATGATAATGCATCTATTTATTTATTTATGACCAGTGATTTAATTTGGTTCAAGGAGAATAAATAGTTATGCCGTCGGGTGGCCGATTACTTATGATTGTTGCCAAATAGTGTCTCAAGAGTTATAACCAACACGATAACAATAGATATACGAGAATTGAACTGCTAGAAAATCACATAGCAAAAATTCCATGGTTTTCCTTAACTTATTTGTGCTAATTACTCTAGTGTTTCATATGCTCTTTTGAAGCCAAATTTGTCTTTTTCCTTAATTATGATGGTTATAGGTATTTTTGTAGTTGCAACAATTGCATATTCTTCTCCTTGAAGGTTCCTATCAATCATTTACCATGGTTTTTTCTTCATAAAATGATATTTTTATTTTGAACTACCATATGGTTTTGGGTTTTGAGTTTTGACTTAAGGATTGGTCTTATATTGATGCTCTTATATTCCTAAATCCTGGAAGAGTCTTGGTTGTAGTTTCATGCTCTGTATGGATCTGTAAGCTTCTTGTGGATCAATCCTCATGAAAAATAGTAAGTATCCAATTAGCAGTGATAAAAAAATATATCTCATAGTGTATCTTTCAGTTAAAGAATAAAATAATAATTTCGTGATATAATAGTTCACTGACTGAATATAATCTTAAAGAACTAAAAACTTAGGGATTTATGATAATAATATGTGAAATATTTCTATAAAAGGTTTACTGACAATTGAACCCTAACCAATCTAATCTGAGACCCAGCAAGTCTTTTGTTTTTTAAAATATAAAATAAAAATTAACATCATATTCTAAGAATGTGATTTGCTTCAACACATCCTTGCATTACTATTTAGTAAAATTATATCCATAATAAGAATAACAATAATATAATTGGATGATGATAAAAATTTAAAGACAGATTCATACTTAGTCTATAAGATCGAGATTTGAAACCTTCGGACAATCAAATTAAACATAGGATATTAGTTAATAAAATATAATAATTGTGTTTTTGTTTTTTTTTTTGTCTCTGACGAACATTACAGGAAACATTTTATTGTTATTATTAATGTCATGTCTTTGTTTTCAACTACAAAACCGTGTGTTTGTGTTCTCCTCGATACGCTCGAAGCACTGCCACCAACGACGATAAGCAGCGGAAGAAGGTCAACATAAGTAGTCGGTTTGCTCTGTGGAAGAAAGAAGAAAGGAGGAAGAAAGAATAAAAGAAGTAAGAAAGAAGCGATGCAGAGCGCCGCTATCTCGCCCTCTGCCGCCCCTCCCCTCCTCCGAAGCTCTACCAAGCCGCCGGCTCCTCGGTGGTCGCCGCTGCTCCTCCCTCTCCACCGCGGTGGGCCTCGCCTGCGGCCCCTCGCCGCCGTCCCCTCATTCTCCGTCGTTGCCTCCTCCCATGGTCCCTCGGTCCCCCGCCCCTGGGTCTCCCTCCCGTCTCTCTCGGATCGGAGGCCCGAGGATGGCCTCGCGGTCCGTGCGACCTCCGTCCCCGACGGCGACGCTGCCTCCAAGGATGCCGGCGGAGGAGGGCTGCTGCAGACGCTGCAGCTCGGGTCGCTGTTTGGTCTCTGGTACCTCTTCAACATCTACTTCAACATCTACAATAAGCAGGCACGTGTTCTCTCCTCTTCCTTCGTTTCGTCTTTGCGATGTTAATCTGGTACTGGCGGCCCTGAATCCCTCGATTACAACTGCTTTCCCTTTTGCTTCGGATCTGGAGATCACTTGTTTGGGTACTCCACCCTAAATGATCCGAGTTTCTATTTTGAATGAAAGATTTAATGGTTTTCTCTTGCCGTACGAGTTACAAATGACTACACTTTGCCGGGATTCTCCTCTAAATTATTTTCATTACAAACTCTGATGGGTTTGTTGAGAAAATTTCTGCAGTATATCGTTGAAGTGGTTGCTAAGATAAAAAAACAGGTTTGTTAGATTTCAGGGGTATTAGTGTCAGATTTGATTATTGATTCACATAGTGGAGCCGACTCGTCATGCATCAGAACCAGATCTCCGAGGAGGTTGGATGCTTTCTCTTGGTGATTTCCTCGTAGGAATGTCCAGGGAAATCACTCCAATCCCATACTCAAGTCAAGTCAGTGAGAGGTTCAATGTATGAGATAAAAGTAAAATATCATATTTGAACTCCTGTTTATAGAGTGGTGAGAGGAATATTCTTAGACTAAGGAATATTCTGAAAAAAATCCTCCCCTTTAGCTTGTACTGACGTGATAGTTCTAGCTTGATTACGCTGTGTGTGTCAAGTCCTCATAGACCTGATATATTGGCTGGGAGGATAAAACAAGTTCAAAATCAATTCATGTAGCATGAAATGTGGTGGTCTTTGCACACTGATATGGTTTTTTTATTGAATTATTTCTCTTTGTACTATGGAGGGCTTGTTTTCTATAGCAAACCTGGCACAGGTTACTCAAACAGCTCATGGCCAGATACTGTGACCCTCTTAAAAGCTGAGCCAGGAAGAATATTTGCTAATACCAGAGTAAGCAATATTAAGTATGTTTTTGTATTTGCATATGTAAAAAGGCATATATGGTCTAGTGACCACGTTAATAGAGCCACAAAGCTCATAGACAAGAGACACATAAGATATTGTGAACTTGCATCAAAGTATGTCCTAGGTATTCATGTGAGTAGAAATTCAACAATGGATGAAAGCTGATGACCTTGGTTGTCAAATCTTTTGAACCCTTTAGACTTCCTATAGTCCAAACAACACTTCTTTTTTGACCTCCTTTGAGGTTGGTAATGCTCATATTTAGAAGTGTTTTTTTTTTTTTTTTGATAATTTCAACTTTATTTGACCCCATACTATACAGAGGATTTTAAAATTTGATTATAGTGACCTGGTCACTAGTTTCATGGTCATCAATATTACTTTTGATCTGGTTTAGGTTCTAACATGATGGATGTAGTTTGTCCTTGGTTGACCCCTATGTAATTTTATATGCTTATTGTAACAAAAAGAGAACAGTAAAATCTGGAGGATGTCAACAAACATAATTGTTTCTAAATTAGGTTCAGCTGCTTAGGTAAATATTTTGTACTGTTGACTTCTTCTTAACGCATGGAAACACATAAATCTGATGAGATGAAGAAAACTTTTGTGGTTTGTTTCATCTTAAATTGCTGTTAAAGGTGATGGCTGAAGATTTTTAGGGTGTATTCACAATTAATAGGTAATGCAGAGATGGGTGGATGTGACATTTCTTATTTTCAGATTTAATAAATATATTTCCATTTAATACTGAGATGTTATTGAAGTGATCATGTGATGAGTTACTTTCTAGCTGAATTTGGGGCAAATATATATTAGTTTCTTTGGCTTTTGTATCATATTGTTTTAGAAGGAAAATGTTTTTGTTGATAAACTGTCAGTAGATACCTTCTGTGATGTGAAATTGTGAAGCACATGACATTAGGTGTTTCCTTTTCGTTGTCATCTGATGTGGCATATGTAACATATATGTTTCCTTTACATGTCACAGGTTCTGAAGGGTTTTACATTTCCACTTACAATCACAACAGTTCAATTTGCAGTTGGAACTTTTCTTGTCTTGTTTATGTGGACCACCAATCTATACAAGCGACCAAAGATTTCTGCTTCACAGGTATGTGATGCTTAGTTGAGAATTACAAGAAGTGATCAGTTAGAAAGCTTTTTTCTAATTAGGACATCTTCTTCAGCTTGCTGTCATCTTACCATTAGCTATGGTCCATACAATGGGCAACCTTTTTACGAATATGAGTCTGGGAAAGGTTGCTGTTTCGTTCACACACACAATCAAAGCTATGGAGCCTTTTTTCTCTGTACTTCTTTCTGCCTTATTTTTGGGAGAGGTAATTCCTTTTTTAACTTTTCACATTTTTGCATAAAAGTTAAAACAAGACCTTATGTCTGGATGAGTCAATTGTTTTTTTATGTTTACTTTGTATTCTCAATGCCTTAAAAAACTGTGCAGTTTGAAGATTGTAATCTTTCTAAAACTTAGGCCATCAGCCATCTGTTTATGTGCTTCTTACAAAGAATTAGTAGAACTGCAGATATTTATTCTTTGACTATTGGACCATTAACCTGCAGAACCATAAATAAATTTCTCTTTAAACTGTAATTTATAGCTTCAACATTTCATGAGTTTGCTCCATAAAAAATAGTTTCTTACTTGATGTGAAGCAGATGCCTACCATATGGGTTCTATTATCTCTTGTGCCAATTGTTGGTGGCGTGGGATTGGCCTCTCTCACTGAAGCTTCTTTTAATTGGTAAAAGATCATGACTTTTCAAATTTAGAGCTTATTAAAAAGGTTTGGAAAATATTGACGATTGATTGCATGAAGCACTCAAGGGCTTTTCTGTCCCTCTCTCAAATGAAAACAGTTCTGGTTCAGAAGTTTAGAATCTTTATCGGTTGATTTTTTGCTGTAATTAGGGCTGGATTTTGGAGTGCGATGGCTTCCAATCTGACCTTCCAATCCCGGAATGTGCTTAGCAAGAAAGCCATGGTTAAGAAAGAGGTGATATAGATATCTAGAAGAATGTATATGCTACGTATATAATGTAATCTTTTATAACATTATTATGGTTGTTCCTTGTAGGGAAATGTATCACTTAGTTATAATGAAGCAACTTTATGAAGAAAATATGACAACTTTTTTTCTGTTGTTACAGGAATCATTGGACAATATAAATCTCTTCTCTATAATAACTATCATGTCATTTTGCCTTCTAGCTCCTGCAACTTTTTTTGTGGAGGGCATCAAGGTTACCCCTTCATATCTGCAGTCCGCTGTAAGTACAAGTCTCAAAAATGCAAATTCTTGCTTAATTGTACATATAGATATATAAAGTTTTTACTAAATGTCTATATCTACATATACAAATTGTTGTACATATAAGTGGTTCTTCAGAAATATGTAATTCTAATGTTATTTTCAATTTGGCTTGGTGTTCTAGGGTTTGAATTTTAAAGAGATATATCTGAGATCTCTTCTTGCTGCACTCTGCTTTCATGCTTATCAGCAGGTGAGATATTCTAAATTATTTTTCATATTTTGTGCATAGACATCTGTGCTTCCTGAGATCATATACTTTTCCACTTAAACTTGTATTCAGCAATTTGGTCAATGTGTTTATGTTTCTAAAATATTTTGATTGATAGACAAATTAAAAGGATGCTCGCTCTCATGTTTTAAATATAGGAGTAGCTTGTTTATGTTTTTGTGTCACTGGTAATTTGCTTGCTTTTTGTATACTGGAGTTGATTTATTGAGAATCACATACATTCACAGATACAATTGCAAATATTTTCTGCTTCATTTGCAATTCTTTCTCTTTCCGTCTTAGTGCTGTGTCTAGATTGGGCTAGAATCTTGTAAATAACATAATTGGAACTATATCATTATATTGTTGGCCACTATGCTTCAAAGTTGATGGTGTTTAGAAGCTTAGATACCACTATTTGGGGTTTCTTTTAGTGTGCAAGTGATAAAAAACAATGGCAGCATAACAACGATCACTTCACTTCCAACTATTTAAGTTTACATGGATCTTTCCCTTCCACTGACGTGCATCAAAGCTGATCTTCTCATTTAGACAATTATCTCATTCTGCCTCCACTTTTACCCATTCCTTTGGCCTTCTCTCCCTCATGAAACTTCACATCTGCATCTGCTTTTCCCTCATTTGTGCTGATTTTTTTTTTGGATGTTAGAAGCTGAAGTTATGTACCTGCTTATCCTTGTTTGGTCATGCTCCCAGCCTAGTGTCTAGGGAAAAAGAGATAACAAAGTGTTAAAGAAGTAGAAATGGAAAGTCTTTGCTGGCAAGATGAAATGAACATACCAGATTGTAAGTGACAAAAGATGCACTATTGGTGGTGAATATCTGCTCAGAGTGCCTGATAAGATTGGAGTACATATATGTTAAGAATATCAATAGAGTTGTGCAGTTTCTTGCCACTTTGATCTAGGATAATAGGCCATTTCTAAATCCAAGCAAGGGCTAAGATGCACAATGAATCATTTGGATGGGTCTTGATATGTATTGGTGGACTTGGAAAACTTAAAAGCCTCTAAAACACTGACCAGTTTTCAGACTAGCTCTGAAGACATCTTTTGAAAAGAGACTATACCTCTTAATGCTCTGTAGTCTAAAACTGCAGAAATGCTGGTACTGAAGTTTCACACATTATAACTCATACTACTATGGTTTAGAGCTTATGAAGTTTTGAGACGTAGATAGTAGAAGATAACATTAATAATCATTTTACTTTCTGATTACTTAAAGTTGGTAACATGTTATCTCTTGCAATTTATTTTTATCAAGGACAGGTTCTCTTCTAGTTCATGGATCTTCATCTGCTGTCTCCTCTATTTCTAACAAATTTTTTTGACCTTCTTTCCCTTCACAAGCACTTCATTTCTTAATATACTTGTTGCTCCATATTGGTGGTGAATTGTTTTTCTTTTTTCAATATAGAACCACCTGAATTTGTCCTCATGATAGGCTTATTTGATTGTAATCCCGGCCATTGTTTACCAGATCCAGACTGTCCTTTGACCTCATTGGGAGACCCTTATAATTCAAATATATGGAGCATGGTTTTAGGTGTTTCTATTTTAAAATTTGTGTGGCTTGCAAGTCATTTACTTGGAATCTTGATGTCTCTGTGCTATTGCAAAAAACATAGTGAATCACCTATTGTCCCTTTATTGAACAAGAGGATACTCACTGTTCATGTATTACTTCTCTATTTACTCTGGTAAGCACAAGATATCTTTCTCTTCATCTGTTTGCCAATATGTCTTAATTACAAATATTTTCTCACTTTTCTTCATCAGGTTTCATACATGATACTGGCAAGGGTATCACCTGTCACCCACTCTGTCGGCAACTGTGTGAAGCGGGTCGTGGTCATTGTGACTTCCGTCCTTTTCTTCAGGACACCGGTTTCACCCATCAACTCACTCGGTAAAACTTTATCTCCCTCCTAACCCTGCTGGTCCCATATCAGAATCAGTCACCCTGCGAGTATCACTTGTGTCCTCCATGCCTTTTATCAGGAAATGTTTTTGCTGCAGGTACTGGTGTTGCACTTGCTGGAGTTTTCCTCTATTCCAGGGTAAAGAAGATAAAGCCCAAGTCTGCATAACTAACCATTTTTGTTTTGTTCTGTGATGCGCTCCGAAGAGTTTTAATTCATCTTACAAATAAAGCGATATGTTGTCTTGCTGATTCGTCTTCTCCAATTTTCCATGGCATGTCTAACCGAGCCTGAGTTTGGAACAACAACTCCTGTTTGCTTCTCAACGTCTAGGTCTTTTTCCCAATGTAATTGAAATGGAGACTTGTGCTGCATGTGGAAGAACCATGACGGATTTCTTTGGTTTTGTGAGTGAAACATGGATTGTTGTAGCTCACTTCACCATTCCATGTGCAACAGCAAGAGCCACATCAGAGCACAAAGGTGAATGCTTTCTTCTGGTGTTAAGGTTCTTTGATGGTAAGAGTAAAAACATATTTGAATAATTTTTTGTTGAATTAGAGATATTATATTATACATATTTCGATGGGAAAAGATCCATAGTAGTTATATTTTCGTGAATTTATTGAACGATTATTATGTATGGTGGTTCTTTTTTGTGCATTTCTTTCCAATTGATATAGGAGAACAAATTTTGATTTGACTGCTATTACATTTTAAATACTATGGAATGGAATAAAGTGTGAAACCCGAACGACAAGATTGAAAACAGCATTGTTGCATGTCAGTTTTCTTCCAGGGGGGATTCGCAACAACCGCAAGCAAAGAAGGTTCCTTGGAATTACTTCCTCGTTGGGCCAGAATTGCTTTTTTGTGATGACACCAACTTTTTATCTTCTCGTTTGGTGTCGGTTTGACGGTTCGTGGTGGCTCCCTTTTCTTTCTCTTCTCGACGTGTTCTGCAATGGTCATCCTTTCTTTTTTTTCTTTACTTTGTCAAGTAAGATATTAATAATTTAATTACATAAATAATGTTTTTCGAGATTCATAAGATGATTAGAAATCTTTTTTTTTTCACTAAGATAATATCTTAATTTTATTAAAAATACAGAATCAACAAAAAATTTGTAGGAAATAAATTCCCCGTATATATATATATATATATATATATATATATATATCTTTAAAATGGATAAAATAACACATAGTCCAAGTTGGAGAGGAATTGCGAGCCGCAGCCGTCACCCGTGACTTAGCATGTATCCTTTCGAGACAACAGTTCAGAAGATGGAAATCGAAGGGCTGCGGAGAGGCCACGTGGTGATCATTTATTGCCGACCACTCTTTCCCCTCCCCAACATATACCCAACCTTTCTCCTCCCTTCTCCGTCAAGAAGTGATCGGGTCGAAGAAAGAACCCCCATCTTTTCTTCCTCTTCCTCTCTCGCAAAGAAGAAGGCGACGTCATTTCATCGAACATGTCGGACAGCGGTGTGGTGACGGTTTACGGCAACGGCGCCGCCCTCTTGGAGCCGAAGAAGTCGTCCACCTTCTCGGTGAAGGTGGGGCTGGCGCAGATGCTGCGGGGCGGCGTCATCATGGACGTGGTCACCCCCGAGCAAGCGCGCGTCGCGGAGGAGGCCGGCGCCTGCGCCGTAATGGCGCTCGAGCGCGTCCCCGCCGACATCCGCGCCCAGGGCGGCGTCGCCCGCATGTCCGACCCCGGCCTCATCAAAGAGATCAAGCGCGCCGTCACCATCCCCGTCATGGCCAAGGCCCGGATCGGCCACTTCGTCGAGGCCCAGATCCTCGAGGCCATCGGGGTCGACTACGTGGACGAGAGCGAGGTCCTCACCCCCGCCGACGATCAGCACCACATCAACAAGCACAACTTCCGCGTGCCCTTCGTCTGCGGCTGCCGCGACCTCGGTGAGGCCCTCCGCCGCATCCGCGAGGGCGCCGCCATGATCCGCACCAAGGGCGAGGCCGGCACCGGCAACATCATCGAGGCCGTCCGCCACGTCCGCTCCGTCATGGGCGACATCCGCGCCCTCCGCAACATGGACGACGACGAGGTCTTCACCTTCGCCAAGCGCATCGCCGCGCCCTATGACCTCGTCATGCAGACCAAGCAGCTCGGCAGGCTGCCCGTCGTCCACTTCGCGGCCGGTGGGGTGGCCACCCCGGCCGATGCAGCCCTCATGATGCAGCTCGGCTGCGACGGCGTGTTCGTCGGTTCCGGAATCTTCAAGAGCGGCGACCCTGCGCGCAGGGCCAGGGCCATCGTGCAGGCTGTCACCCATTACAGCGATCCAGAGATCCTGGCGGAGGTGAGCTGCGGCCTGGGGGAGGCCATGGTGGGGATCAATCTCAACGATGCCAAGGTCGAGAGGTTTGCCACCCGCTCGGAGTAGAAGGCAAGCACAGAAACAATCGGCCGTTTTCTCTTCGTTTCACAATTGGGTCGTTTCTTTACTGAATCAAAATAGCTTCTCATGAATTGCTTGCTTTATTATAAGCAGTTTAAACATTCTGCACTTAAATCTATAGGTTTTGTCTGCTCTTATTTCCACGTAGGTTTGTTTGCTTCTATTTGAATTATTTCTGTGGCTTAATAATGCATTTTAAGGCCCTTAAGGGGCCTAATTGCCTAACATGTTATGTTCTTTACATCCATCCATGATCTGCTTAACATTATTTGGATTTGCTGGCATGTGGTTTATCTAGAATGATTGTTTATGTGTTTTGTCTATCTGAAATATATGTATTAGCTGCGAGACAGACATGTGTTTGATCTATAATGACTGCATATGTGTTTTGTTTATCTGAAATATGTGTATCAGCTTCAAGACATTAGTATTGTATGGCTACAGAGAATGTATTGTTGCTTGGAAGATTTCATTATGCTGAATTTTGATGATCTTTGATGGCAAACCGAATCCCTCTTTCAGGTACAATTGTTTGTATATCTCCTTCCATCTTCCTAGCTGAGAATCTCAGTATTAATTTTCTTTTCCTTTTGTCTGGTTTTCTAAATGAATGCTTGATTGAGGTCACCATAGTTTCTTACATATTACACTAATCATGTATGTTAAAATAGGTGTCGCACTCAGTTGTGATATGGATGTTTAGGTTTATATCGTTTCAAGGAGGCACATTTAACCCTGTACTCTTGTTTGAGGCATTGGTTAGATCACTCTGAACTTGCACTGATTGAAATCCTAGCACTCTGTTATGTTTTATGCTGAAGAATTTGTGATTTATGATTGATTCAGAATGAATGATACTTTAGCTAATGAATGATTGTTATGTAATTTACTTATCCACGGAAAAGGGTATCTGATCCTGTCAAATGACATAAGTCTTTTTCTATGGGAGGCATGCTTGTTTATTTGAAGAAGGGTTAGAAGGATGGATAAGGACATGACACGGACACAACGATACATCATTTTTAAAAAAAAATTATAGAGGTGGCTGGTGAGTGGTGGTGGTCTGAGGGGCCAAAGATTTCACCGGTGAGGAAGAAGGGAAGCTAGTGAGGAAGAAGGGTTCCTCCGCCCACGAGCATTGAGTCCGGCACGTGAACGTTGCATCCAATGAATTAAAAAATAAATAATAAAAAAGGACACGTGTTGGACATGTGTCCTATCGAGTCGGTGATAAATTTGTGTCTGACACGTGTCGGACACGGTACATGGCCCAAACTAGCATGTTCGTGCTTCCCAAGCAGGGTTCGCCATTTTGGGTATCGGACCCATCTTGGAGATTTGTTGGGTTGGTACGTATGGGTTTGTATCGATGTACCAACATACGGTATGCTGGGGCATGTCAATCAGGACACGGATGATCTGCGTCTTAGTCGCTGATCGGACAGGTCCATACCACCCGTTCTATACCGACTCGGGCGGTAATAACAAACGTTGATTTGAAGAGCTTTGATTAGAGATCTATTGTTTTATAACAAGGGTAGCTTCAACCAAGTAATAGCAGATTTGATTTAATGATCATGTTTCATTACTGATAAACTTTGACATGCATGTAGTTGAGTGAAGTGACTACTTTAGGGTCAAATTCGATCCAATCTGGTACAGCTGATTGCATTGATGAGTATATAGTGGATGATTGTGATCGTAGGAACTGTCAAAATTATATTGTTGTTGGAACTGAAAAACTATAAACACATTTGCAATCTAAGGATCTAATTTGAGTAGAGGTAAAATATCAAAGATTATTATCGGTAGGGTTTGCCATTTCGAGTACCAGGTCCATCTCAAAGATTTGTTGGTTTATATGTATCAGTCTATATCGGTGTATCTATATCGGTGTATCAACACATGACGTTGGGATGTGCCGATGGAGACTCGAGCGATTCACATCTCATAGTCATATTGGTCTGTACCACACGTACCATACCGACTTAGGCGATACAACAAACATTGATTATTAGTGTGGGAACTGAGTTAGAATTTGGAACTAGTGTTGCAGATGATTATTCCAACAGTCGAAAAATTAGATGATTATGGTGAGAGAAGTTGATTATGTATATGATGAATTAAAGAGGAAATTACGTTGAATAAGCAATTATCAAATACAGATGTCCTTTGGCTTTGATTACTATAGGAGACTGCATAAGTAGTATGGAAGACTCTTATTTATCTTTAAGATTAACATTATATAGTCATATAGGCATTCTTATTTCTGGGGAAGCAGTTTAAATTAGTATGTCTGATTAACAAAAATACATTTTCAGGTGTGTTTGCAGTATGTCTAAGGTAAACAATGAAGTAGGTATAAGTTGCTTGATAGCTTGTTTTCTTTTAATATTCCCATTCATCCCTTTCTTAAACGTAGTACCATATCCCTGTTGTCCTGTTATGTGTGTCTTGAAGCCTGAGCATTCATCCTCTGGCTACAGATGCGATCTTTGAAGGTATCATGATTATTTTCCTCGTGACAATAATATAAGGTTGCCTGGAGATTATTTGCTAGGAAAGAAACAGTGTGTTGCATGATGTGTAAAATAAAAAGAAGATAGGAATGATAACAAAAGGTGTTGAGATACATTATAAATTGAATCCAGATGTTATTTGATTATATTTTGATGTGAGTCAAATTCTAATTAGTCCATTAGAAGTAGTTGCAAAGTTGATTTCGTCTGTATTTTATGTTATAAAGCAGTCCAATCGGATGAGTCTTGTTCCTCTTTCTTATACCCCCTCTCCTCTTTCTTCTCTCTTCTCTCTTCCTCCCTAAACTTTTCCTACAATTTCCTCACTTAAAATCTGTCAGCCTATATTTCCTGTTCATTTGCTATAAAATATTCAGTTTGAGCAGCTAACAAAGATCAAATTATTGCTGAAAACTTCTACAGTGGTCAAAGATATGCAAACCAAGGAACATCTACCTGCTGTCTGGAATTGCTATCCTCCTATTGGAGGTTAAATTACTGTCCTGTAGTCCTAAAGTGGATTGTGATTGATCCAGAATCCTCCATGTCAATGTGAAGAACCCTGCAAATAACGGCTAAATACCAGTTAATTAGCCTCTAGAGGTGTCTCTGAAGCATCATAAACAATTAAGGTGCCTCAATTTCAACCGAGTGTTAGTAGCCTTGTTAACAGTCTATTTGGTTTTGTCGTTGCTATTTAGGTATTTAGGTTTGACTGCATCGGCCTGGAAACTCTCCAGGGGTGAGGTTCTGGGGGCAATTTGATGTGTTCTCTCGAACCCTAGTAAGTCGCATTTTGATTTATACTATGTAATACGCTTCGGACAGGGTTTGTGTTGTCCAGTAAAGGATGGTACAGGACACTGTTGGGGGTTGTGGATGGTTACTGTGGATGAGAGCGGAGGTGAGAGATGAGAGCTGCTTTACATTTACGTTGATGTCGATGCATTTGTTGAGCGTCCTTACATCGGCGTTAACGTAGTTGTTGAGCGACAAAATGGTTGCTCACTTCATCGGTGTTGATGTAGTTACCAAGCGACAAAAGAGTCGCTTACTACGTTGATGTCAACATAATTGTCAAGCGACGAAAGGGCCACTCGACATTTGCGTCGGCACCGACGAAGTTGTCGAGCAGCGTTGCTCTACATTTATGTCGGTGCCAATGCAGATGTCGAGCAACCCTTTCATCGCTCGACAACTACGTTAATGCCGACACATATATAGAACGTTGAAAAGGCTACTCGATACTTGCATTGACATCGACGCAATTGTTGAGCGACGTCGTTTTGCATTTGCGTCAGCATCGACACAGATGCCGGGTGACCCTTTCGCTAGCTTCGCTCGGTACGTCACGTAGATATAGAACGACTCTTACCTCTCGTGATCACTCTTCCTATCCACAACGGTCAATCGTGGCTTTCAATGGCATCGTCGTTCGTCACTATCAATCAGAATGATTGAAATTATTTTTTTCTCATTATTTTTATGTTTTTGTCGATAAAATCAACGATATTATAGTATATAGACTTAGATGTTTCATAAGTGTTCTGGTTCTAACATATATGTTGTGGATGCAACGAAGTAAAGACAAAGGTGTGCAGATTTAGGGACGAGCGTCTGGTATTGTTCTGTAACTCGCTATGGAACAACGCTACTACAGCCTTGTACCAGACTCCAGATTTTAAACACCGATCAGATCGATACGCAACAAGCAGTATCTATCGCCTTGATCAAGTACCCAAGTCCACAATATCAGTGCATATATAACAAATTTTTATTTCTATCATTATATTCAATTATACACTCGGGATAGTTTGGTGGTAAAGTATCTGACCTAACTCTATATTGAAATTATAAGATCTTAAAATATGATATAATTTTATGTTAGCTATCAGTAATCTAATGCAATCCTCAATATTTTTTATTTGAGACCAGCATTGATAATAAATACAGTCTACCCACCTAAGTATGGGAATTGATAGGTTATAGAAACCCTGATTGGACTAACCATTATTGTAGAGAACCAAGGTAACAAGCAAAACAGCATGTTTGGAAGATCATATGTGATCATGGTTCGATAATTACCAATGTTAATAATTCAATAACAGTGTGCAATAAAATAAATAGTTTTATTCGAAAAACTACTACTGGTTCTTCCAAAAGCTAAGTCTGACAAACACTAACAAAAATTTAAGAAGAATAAGAATCGAGCATAAAATGTTTTATGATCAATCTTAGATTAGAATATGCATTAGAAAGTATCTCTAATAACATTTAGAGAAGGTTGCAAACCACGTTCATTTCTGGCTCCTAGGAATTGATTCCACGTTCATTCATCCACTCTGTATAGTCCGGCAACGTCTCCACCCTTCCCCATCTGCTTTTCGTGTTGAGCGTTTGCCTGGCATGGAGGGCAGGCAAATTTTGGCATGAGAAATGGCCTCCTGGGTCATGCAACCAAAAAGAATTTGATTAGGGGATGACGAGATAGAGTTATGAAATCAAATTTCTATGTTCGTAGTGTTATTTGCACTGATAGCGTATGATCCTGGAACTACAAACAAAATAAAGGAAATCAAGTGAGGCATGGGCTGCCATGACTATCAACCCCTCTTTAACATCACCAATCAATTTCCAAGAAAAGAACACATGCCAGTCTAGTGCAAGAAAATAATATTATCCTATATTCTATTTTAATTTGCATATGCATCGATTTTCTTAAAATGCATGAAATTTTTTTTACTAAATATAGATATTTGAACAGATTTTGAAACTTTTTTTTCTAGGAATATCTCACTTGAGAAAGATAAAAAAACTTCATTCCTTAAGACCAATGTATTGCTAATTACTAGAAGACATCCTTTCATTCAGCTCAAATAGATGTCCCATGATGGTGAAGCTAATTATATACTACCGCTCGGTAGTTAGTTACTTTTAGTATCTTAGTCTCTATATTTTAAAAAGTTATATTGGTCCCTATAGTTACGAAAATGAAACATCTATGTCCATTTATCATAACGTTATTGGTTTTATCAACAAAAACACGAAAATAAAAGATAAAATATAATTTTAATGTTTCAATTGGTGATGACGGACGATGTCGATGGTGGCAGATGGTGGTGTACCGTTGGGGGCTACGGGTAGCTATTGTGGATGAGGAGAGTGATGACAAGATGTGAGGACTGCTCTGCATCTACGTCGACATCGACACAATTGTCGAGTGTCCCTTTCGTCACTCTACATCTACGTCGATGTCGATGTAACTACTGAGCGATGAAAGGGCCACTCGACATATGCATCAATGGCCCTTTCACTGCTTGGCAACTACATTGGCGTCGATGTAGTTGTTGAGTGACAAAAGGGCCATCGACATAGATGCAGAACGACCTTCACCTCTCGTCAGCACTCTCCTCATCCACGACAGCCACCTGCGGCCCCTCGACGATATCATCGTCTACCACCACCAACTACAATATTAAAATTATTTTTTTTCCTTTTGTTTTCGTATTTTCATTAGTAAAACCGATGACATTATGATAAATGGATCTAGATGTTTCACTTTCGTAACTATACGGATGCTAATGTAACCTTTAAAGTATAAGAACTAGGATATTAAAGATAACTAACTATAAGGGATAATATATAATTAACCCCACGTTATTTAAAAACGACTATGCTTCATGCAGCCCTTGTTATTTCACTTCTCAGACTATTCAGTTGTCAACAATGCAATAATGTCAACAATGCAATAATATGATGAATCAATAACTGAATAAAATTGGTGCTACGCTGAATAGGTGCTTGAAACATAAACATGTCAAGCATAAACGACTTATTTTGAAACAAAGGTGGAAAAACTCTTATATTATTTCAGGTTACAAGATAACTTAATCCCAATTATTCGAGTATTTCTATGAATCCATTGTATGATTTGCACCATAAACTTCATTCAACAATATGTTCTTAAAGCTATGCAATGCTAGAGAATTATTAAACAGAACCACATGGCCAAATCATATACTATGGTAGTCTCATATTGCATAATTGCAGTCTAGCTGCATTGATTGATTAATAAAAGGCCAAATATTTCGAAAAGCATAAGTTTATCATGTCATCAGTAAAGATTCTCGACCCTTGACATCCTTCCTGTAGCAGAAAAACAAACAAAATACAAGAAACTGCTATAGATACTAGTTGGCCAGTTAATTGAAGCTACTTCTTACAATGACATGATAACATTACTTCAGTCCTCTTTTGCCAGGTGTACTTGTGATGAAATTCGAGACTTATGTATGACTTCATTGTTGACTATTTGAAGCTGAAGGATCTTCTGTAATGTTCATTTATACATGCTAACAAGATATATTAAAGCAACAACAATTTGTACCATTAAACGTATCAGAAGGTAAAAATATAGCTAGCTAGGCAAATTAAAATTGCATTAATTTCAATAAGAAGACAATATCATTACCTTCCTTTGATGAAGAAACCAAGATCTTGTAGAGTGATTTTGAGCCATAGAAATCATATCCTGGATTTCTCCAAATTGTTTCAACCTAGGAAACAGATAACTTTAAATTGAGAAGAGCGCTTCAAATTTTGCTTAAAATTAAAAAGAGCAGTTTACAATGTCAAGCATAGCTCACATCCGAAGATGTTATAACCAATTCTATGTAGATTTAGAACCAAAATGATGCTTTATCGACTATGTCAAAAGAATCCATCATGTATAAGAAGGGATACATATATGCACTATTAAAGGAGCATATATAACAATTTCCTCCCAGCTCATTAAATAGAAGAAAACATGACTTTGAGAGACCATATCCTTTGGTCTTATTATTTTGATTTGCAAAATTAATCTTAAGATTTACTGTGGTGAACAATATAAATTCATAAGTAGTTACTTGCCATAGTAACATGGAAAACATTGTTATTATGACATCATGGGCGAAAGTAAACATGTCATACCAGAAGGTCTCACCCAAGAACAGGAGGTGTATCAATGCATAATGCCCTTCGCTTTGAGCACCATCACAGGACACACATTCCTCATACTTGCTCTTGAATAAACATGCTTTTGCCCCCCATCATCGGTTTCAACTGCAACACCTGCCTAAATCTAGTACGCATTCCATCTTCTATCCTTGTGCAAAGATCCTTCGGCAGAGTTTCCTCTCCTGCATCATTCAGCGCACTGCAAACCAGGTTATATGTGAACTCCCGCGGCATAGATCCACCAGCTGCCATCTCCACCAAAAAATCTCTTGCCTCCCTAACTCTCCCAGTCTCACACAATGCGTGAATAATAGGTGTATATGAACTTGAGGTGGGCTTCCCGTGGTTCCGTGATACCATGGCCCTCATCATCTCGACGGCCTTGTCTACTTGGTTAACAACGCTGTAGTACCTAATAAAAGAATTGTATGTAACCCGATTCGGGGAACAACCCTTCACCGGCATATCATCAAGCAGCTCATGTGCCCTCTCGATCCTATACGTCTTGCAGAGGCCATCGATCAAGCAATTGTATGTGACAACATCAGGTACGAATCCGTTGAACAGCATCCTCCGGAACATGTGATTGGCTTCCCAGATCCTCCTCCTGATGGCCTTCCGGCAGCCAGTCTGCAAGCTGTGCTTGCAGTAGGAGCTAATCAAGATCGTGTATGTGAAGGTATCGGGTGGGCACCGGGCGCCCGGCAGTTCCATCCGATCCAATAGAAATCTCGCCTTCTTGAAGTGGCCGACGCGGCACAGGGCCGAGATGACGGTGTTGTAAGAACGGACGTCGGGCTTGCAGTGCAGCTGCTTCATGCGGTAGAAGGCAGCCAAGGCTTCCTTGGTGAGGCCCTCCTCGCCGAGGACCTTGATGACCTCGGTGACTGTGGCGGTGCCGACGAGGGTCTCGTTTGCGCGGAGGAAGCGCCAGAGGATGGGAAGGCAGTTGGCCCGGGCGAGGAGGCGGGACATATCTCGGCAAGTGAGCTCGTCGTGGGGGAAGCCACAGCGGGACTCCGCCCAGGAGTAGAACTCAAGGGCGCCGGCGACGCCAAGGGCAACGGTGTCGGGGTCGCGGCGGGCGGCGGGGCCACGGGCGGATGAGGACTCGCAGCGGAGGGAGCGCTGGCGAAGTGGGGAGCGGTGGCGGCCGGAGGGGCGCTGCCGGCCGACGGAGCGGGGGGAGAGGAAAAAGTAGGTGGAGATGGAGGAAAGGACGTCGCGGACGGTATCGGAGGTCCAGCCGGGGAAGCGTGGGGAGGGGGGAGGGAGGGGCCGGCGCTGGAGAACGGCGGCGATCACCTGCCGCACGAGGAGGTGGCGGCGGAGGGGAGAACAGGACGCGGTGGTCGGAGGAAGGATTGCGAGGGAACCCATCTTTTGGCGATCGGAAGAAAATGGACGAAGGTGATGAGAAAACCGAACGCATCAACGGTCCAGATCTCACAAAGAGCGTATAAACGGTCTGGAACTCGTGCCCAGACAACAGAACAACGCTCCGCTCCGCTCCTCCTACGGTCCTACCCGTTCTTTAACAACCCCGTCAACTACCTGCCCAGTAATTAATCAAGACATGGTGGGTCACAGTGCGTCCAGTTACAGTGCAGGTATGTTGATAGGTATTCTCGGTCTTAGCCTTTTATTACAATTGTGTTCTATATGAAGTTGAAGAACTTTATCTAAAATTTATTTACTCTATTAAATTCAATAATGAAGGAAGATGTGGAGTTTTATTTCATTATTTTTCCTCGACTCTCTTCAACTACATACATCATGGAATTTATTAAAAGAATATGATAATTAATCTGTATACATATACAACTGTCAACTACATTGATTGATCAATCATAATGTGCATTATACATTTATGTGGTCAATTAAAATATGGATATACTTCTTTGTATTTAAGTAATTGTAATAGTTCCAAAACTTTCTGCTCATGTGAATTAGGAATAATATGAGTACAACCTTTCTTCTTTTTTCTTTTGTAGAATAAAAAAATGATAAGTGAGTTATATATTTTCTCAAATCATCACAGAATAATTTATTTTCCACTTTGGGAATTGAGAAGGAGAAAGTTGTCTTATAAAAATAACCCAACCCAAAAGTTAATGTTAAATTTACAAGACGCAGAGGGCTTTCATCAGAGGCATATGTTAATTTCTTCTATATTATTTTTCTATAGGATTGAAATGCAAATAGTCACAGATGAGAGGCATTTATTAGTAAAAGAAGTAAAACACGACCACCATATTTCAATATATATTTTATTTATTATTATAATATATGCATATATTTCTGTAGGATTGAAATAAAATAATCACAAATGGGATATTTTTTATAGTAAAGAAAACGAAAAAACATGTGATAAGTGCCCTAATTTTCTACGCTCGATAAATTGGTCTGCGTGCCGACCACTTCTGCGAGACCAACTGTTAGATCATTTCTTCTATGTATATAGAGATATGGTAGATGCCTGTCTTCTGGGATAGTTCGGACCCCTGAAGAGACTCTTCCAAAAACCCTAACCCCCTTCGATCCGTTCGGCTCCGCCTCCCTTCGTCGTCGGAGCGGCCCGTGAGCCATGGACAGGTACCAGAGGGTGGAGAAGCCGCGCCCAGAATCGGCCATCGACGAGAACGAGATCCGAATCACCAGCCAGGGTCTCATCCGGAACTATGTGAGCTACGCGACGAGCCTCCTTGAGGTCTGGATCCGTCTTCTTTCGGTGATTCCTTGTCGTTCGACCTTGTTGTTTAATCTATCACAGTGTTCTCCATCGGTTGTATGTCGCATGTCCCTGTTCTTCCTTAGGGTTTAAGCTAAGTTTCTATTGTTTACTGAAGAAACCTTAGATCTTTAGAACCATGAGATAATATTTTATGTTTTGTGATGGTATGTTTGACGAGTGATGGCGATTTTGAGATTTTCATGGCATATGCAAAACTGTTAAACCATTTACTGTGTTGCAGCATCAGCTATTTGTCAAAAGATATGGCTTTGACATATGAAGTATGGTACAGTCTACAGTATCTCTCTCTCTCTCATCCGCTAAATTGTAATTGGTATGCAAATGTCATTAGGAACATTGTTATTTTTAGACATCTAAGGTTTATTCTAATATGCTACGCTGTCCAGCCATGACTTCAGGAGAATGTATGGGCCTATTCTAATACAGGACATGAATTATTTCATTAAGAATAAATATGTACTGTAAATTATGTACATATGTTGTCTGATGCTTGTTTTTCTATCAGTCACTGAACTTGCTGATTCTTGTTGCTTATTGTTGGTTAAAAATGTTTTCTTCTCTTTGATGATCAAATGTTATGGTGCTTGATGCAGGAGAAACGTGTTAGAGAGATTGTTATAAAGGCAATGGGACAGGCAATCAGCAAAGCAGTGACAATTGCTGAGATTATAAAGGTCAATTTAGTAACTTCTTTTCATTCTTTTTTTTATTTTGCTAAAAGTGGTTTTAGTCTTCAGCTCCATGTATATTGTGTGCAGAAAAGGATACCTGGGTTATATCAAGATTCTGCAATCAGTTCAGTCAGTATCACTGATGTTTGGGAACCTATTGAAGAGGGTCTTGTACCGTTAAGTCTGCATCACATTTGGTGTTCATACATAATCATTTCCTAAAGAGCTTGAACCAAAGGTCTTCAATTTTTAAATTGTTGTGCAGCCTGGAGATGACACGTCTTGTCTCAATGATTTCAATATCTTTGTCAACCAAAGAGCTAAACGAAAACTCCCCCGGGTAAACCATTTGTCACATGTTGTAGTGTTGCATCTCAAACTTAATCTATTTGGCAGTCTCCTTTGGAAGGCTTTGCATGTTGAACTGTCTACCTTATCCTCATAGATTCCTTCTCTTTGGTAGGTATCAAGTTCCTTCACGTATAGAGCAGCCAAAGCATCAGCAAAGATATCAACAATCACAGCAGTATCAACAGCAACCACAGCTTCAACCAAGACAAGCGCAAGGCCAATTTTACGAAGGTACACATCTTAGTTATTGATCTTTTTAAGATTGTCTGTATTAATTGATTGGTTTTAATGCTTGTTAAAGATTCATATGTACGAGGACGTGGTAGAGGTAGAAGTAGAGGAAGAGGAAGGGGATGGGGAAGAGGATATGGTGGATATGCTGGCTATGACAATAATCAGGGTGGATATGGCAACTATCAAGGTGGATATGGTGACTATGGCTATAATCAAGGTGGATATGGTGGATATGAGCACAATCAAGGTACTTTAGTTTTACAGAACATTGCACCCAGAAAAATTGTCTTTTCCAGTCTTTAAATTAGCTGACGGTTCTTTTATGGTAGAAAATGGTGGATGGAACTCAAACTGGGGTCGAGGTGGTGGACGTAGTAGAGGTGGTTGGAATTATCGTGGTAAGCTTGTGTAGCCATATCTTTTGTGTTATCTTGCTGCTTTATAGTGTTTTTATTTGTTTATGTATGGAAAGTGGATTTGACAAATTGTAGCTTCATTAGTTGTTTCTAATTCTTGAGTGTGTATAAGATCTATGAGGCACTTGTAAGTATTGTATTTGTATCAAAGTTATGTTATGAGATTAAGTTGCAAACATTATATTATAGGGTTAAAAATGGGTCGGATGGATTATGTTTTGTGAGACATCGAAATCTGATTTCAGCAATCAGATGAGGATAAATTTGTCTGCACATGTTTTTATTTTCTTTCTGAAATTTGCTATTTGGAATCTTTCAGATACGAACATGATCACAGGTTCATGTCTATTGTTATCTGGATATTTAAATATCTAACTAATTTACATTAACCTAATTGGAGGTGTTATTGAATTGCTTTTATAAAAGTGATTTTATTTTTCCATTATTCCTTTTCTTCTCACACTTGCTTCATAAACGTTTTTCCCTATATGAAATATGATTGGTATGTTTGAGTTAGTGCTTTAATTATTTCTTGGGAGCATATCATATGCATATAATATTTACATGTGTTTCTTCTTTAAATACAATTTGGGTCTGTCATAGATCTGATTTATGTACATATGTGCTTATATATATGACTGCAAAATAGGTATTGTCCAATTTGTATCTGATTTTTCTAATATTTGATTGGTTTCTGATCCATTTTCATCCTTGTTAATATCTCCTCTGGGGAAAAATGTATCTAGATACTTGTAGTTGATAACAATTTGTTTCTCAAATATTACATTGAGACTTGTTTTGGTGTTGTGTTCCTATGACATCATATATATGGTATATTCCTGGATGATGAGGGTAATGGATGAGGGTTACAGCATTTCCTAAGTTGAACTTGAGTCATAGAGGGCTAGGCATCATCTAACATATATTTTGACCTTTTCTTTAATAATCATGGGCATCTATCTAACATATGCTCTTGTATCTAAAGTACAAAGATACATGCCAAAGAGGTGTTATCAAGGATATTTGATTAGAACATTACTTCTGAGCTAAACTTCTTGTCAGTTTACGATTGTGGAGGAACAAATAGAAGACAATAAATTTATTTTGGTCACTAGTTTATTATATCTCTTGCAAATTTTAGCAGGTCGAACCATATTTAGCAATACCAATGAATAGTTTGTTATGAGATCTTCTTTGTTATTCTTGCTTGTTCAGTCATGATGCATGCAATTGTATTTTAGTTGCTTTAACATGCTTTTTTTAGTTTCTTTATTCTACTTAGGGTACTGTTTTAAGTCGTGTCTTATCTAGTCTTAGGTTTCTAATAGAATGTTCAATATTAAACAGTGGATGTTAAGAATTCAAATGATTTCCATTAAAAAATGAAAGTAGGCATGCATACTCATTGTATATAGAACTTATGAGTTACTAAATTGCTTACATTTAATCTCTAAATAAAAAAAATTTATATTTTCTACAGTAATTTCTGTTTCTATAGTATGTGCTGAGTTACTTGCAAATTCATGTTCTTCAACTAAATCAATTTTTAAATACAGGTGGAGGATATGGAGGAGGAAGAGGTAATGGAAGGGTTGGTGGGAGAAATTATGGTAGCGGACGAGGAAGGATGGGTGGCCGTGGGCGAGCAAACCAGGTCTAGCATCTTGTCTTTGGGCTTGGGGTACTTTCTGATGCATGCTTGGTTAGCTCAAGGAAAAACTGTTGGACTTATCTGGGGTATCACCTGTGGATTGTGGTTGTGCAAGAGTAAGCTTTGATGGTTAGAAAAATGGTTGTGTTTTCCCATTCATATGTTTATGTTGGCTGCCCAAGTTGATTTTGTTTCCCTATAATTGTGGAGTTACTAGAGAATGCTGTAGTCTTCTCCATCTCTCTTTGTTCATATACTTCCATCAATTCATACTAGTGCATCAGAAAATTCTATTAATGTGAAAAATGAGCATCAGTTTTAATCTCTACTCTGATCTAATGTAATCAGATGATGTTCCTGTTCAAGCTGCAGATGCATTGTGGATTGTGGAACCCATGCTGATGGTTGACAAGTTGTTTAAATGGTCGAGTCCTTTTACATGTTAGTTTTTTGAATCTTGAAATCATATAACATACATCGTTATTTGAAAATGTTTCTATTTTTTTCTATGCTATATATATATATATATATATATATATATATCTCCTTAAATTTAAGTTTGAAATAAACATCTCTCCAAAATCGAAAAACATGTATATATAACCATCGTGTTTAATTTATCAGTTAATTATCAATTGAAATTGTAAATTATATTAATATTTTTAAATAATTATGATGATTATAAGAATATTAAAAGAATTTTAGGTGTTTAATATTTTTTAACTCAAGTGAGCTGACGTGTCTGAAGGGCAAATGTGAAACTTAGAAAGGATGGATGTGTAAAAACGCCATATATAAAATATATAATATTATTACTCAATTGCTTCGCCTTCTCCGAGAAGAAATGCCACGACTTGATATCACCAGGCGTTGCTTCCTCTCATCGGAGAAGACCAGAGATCAATGGCGGCCGCAGAGGGAGGCGAAGTGAAGCTCATCGGGTCGTGGCCGAGCCCGTTCGTGCTGCGCGCACGGGTAGCCCTCAATCTCAAGGGGGTGGAGTACGAGTACCTGCAAGAGAAGCCCGGGCCGAAGAGCGAGCTGCTCCTGAGATCCAACCCTGTGTACAAGAAGATCCCGGTCCTCCTCCACCACGGCAAGCCGGTCTGCGAGTCGATGATCATCGTCGAGTACATCGACGAGGTCTAGGCCGCGGCCGGCCTCGCCATCTTGCCGGCCGATCCCTACGAGCGCGCTCTCCACCGGTTCTGGGCTGCGTACATCGATGGCAAGGTATGCGTTGAGGAATAATGACAAACAGGTTACCTGCCAATTCCATCTTATCCAAACTTAGGCTCGAACCCTAAATCTCATCGATGAAAATTGCTTATCTATTTTTCTACTCGAACGATAAGTCTTAATACACTAAAGATATACTTTCCTTTATCTCATGTGGCTTAGCCGAAATATTCCTATTCTAAAATAGGATTCCTGGAATCAGCACCTTTCTTGTATATGAAATTTATGTTTTTACTGGTTGCATATAGATTATTTGCTTATTTGTGATTTATCGTCATTTGATTTAAATTAACCAATCTTGAAGCTACTCTACTTTTAGAAGATCAATCCATTGCATATAAATATAGTTCTGAACTCTATTTAGAAAAATAAAATTATAAAATATAGATTCAAGAGAGACAATCGTGGTCAGTTTAGTTTTTAACGTCACGAAAACCTAAAGCTGATTGATGATAAGATGCATAAAGTTTAAATTATACTGATCTATGAACTCAATTATTGATACAAATTCTAATTAACACCCAAAAGTTATTGTATTACATATTTTTCTTCTAATCAGATATCGCAGTCGGTAGATATTCATGAATTGGACCCGGATCCAACCTTAATTAGCCAATGAGGTTTCTGAATTCGAGTCTGGTACTGATACCCATGTTCCTATCTGAATTCATTTCAAGCGTAATTAAAGGTTATCCAATCCCGATCTCACTGTCATGTCAGACTCAATACTAAAGGAACATGACTTGTGCTATTCTTATCTCATATTAGGAATAATACTGTGTAGGGTACCATCCAAGTCTGATTTGGGTATATACTTCTCTATCTAAAGGATGCCCAATTTTGATTTAGAAGCACATGCAGATCACTGTTATGGATCCTATTTCTCATGTTCCAAATTGCTCCTATGACAATTAACCTTGATTGGTGCCAAGAAGGATAGAATTGTGGCTATGAGAATGGCAATGACTTGGTTTCTCTCTTCACTCTCTGTTATACTGCAGTTATTCCCATCAGTACTTGCAATTGCAAAGGATGAGCCCAAGATGATCAAGGTGGAAGCAGTGGAGCAGCTACACACAGGGATAAAGCTAATGGAGGAGGCCTTTGAGAGGCTGAGCAAAGGGAAGGGCTTCTTCGGAGGCGACGCCATTGGATACCTTGGCATTGCTCTTGGCTGCTTCTTGGGGTGGTTCAAGGTATGTGAAGAGGTGACTGGGTTCAAGTTCTTGGACGATGAGAAGTCACCGCTCCTTGTGGGCTGGGCGGACAGGTTCTGCTCTGATGAGGCTGTGAAGGATGTGATGCCGGAGAATGAGAGGTTGGAGGAATACGCTAAATTGTGCCGGGCCAGGCTGAGGGCCACTGCAGCAGATTGAAACCATCATGGAGGTCAGTATATTTAATAGCAAAGCAAGTGGATTCTGGTCTTTTACTATGGAGCGGGGAGCAGTTGAATAGTGCTTGCTCAGGGATAATAACCAGTACAACATACTACATGTGTACTACATGTATACGCTAAATTGTGCCGGGCCACGCTGAAGGCCTCTGCAGCATATTGAAACCATTATGGAGATTAGCATAGTTCATAGCAAAACAAGTGGATTCTGGTCTTTTACTATGGAGTAGGGAGCAGTTGAATGATGCTTGCTCAGGGATAATAACCAGTACAGTATACTAGGAGTAATATTCAAGTGAATTATGGTTGTAATGGAATTCATATGTATAAATTCATGGACAATAGTTCTAAGATACGAGGTTTCTGGGTTACACCTTGGTCTCGAACATTTGGGAGCCTCTGATTGCCAAAATTTAAGGTAGATTAGATCGGTACCTATGCACGGTGTGCTGTCAGTGATACCTGAATATAAAACATATTATTCCAAAATTTATCTGTAGAAAGGTATCGAAAATTAGGATGCTCTGAGTTTTCACAGTTCATAAGAAATATGTAGCCCTTGTTGAAAGGAGATAAACTTCCAAAATCTTTTACTGTGAGGAAGTTGGTAGTGTTGTATTGCATGAAACACTGACATTGTTGATGTGCTTGGAATGATCAATCAAACTCGTCATCTTAGTCTTGGATTCGGGATGGCATTGAGGATTCTTTCATGACCTCCATAAGTTTTGAGATGAGCAATGGTGGATCAGTAAGAGTTTGGAAGGATAACTGGATAGAATATGAAGCTTTATCCTCTATGTTCTCCCACTGCTCATCCTAATGCCTGCCTTTGGGTAAATCACACATCACTTGCATTTGCTGCCGTTGGATTAATTGGGCAAACAAGTTGAATGTGGACTGGTTGAACTCTGCCTCTACTTCGATGTGGTTTATGTGGAATGAATGAACGCAACAAATGCATGTTTCAGCAGCCACACTGTATCGCAAGTCAGGGCTAATTTTTATATTTAAAAAATTTATATTAAAATATTTATAATTATAAAAATAAAATATTTAATTTTATTTATCCTGATATCATTGGTTTTAGCAATAAAAGATATAACACGTGCATAAATAATAAAAAATGATAGACAAAAAAGTAATCTCAATGGTGATAGATTAATTATATATTATCCTTCTGCAATTAGATCTCTTTAACATCCTGGTTAATAGATTTAAAAATTTATATTGAAATTCATATAGTTATGTAAGTGAAACATTTAATCCTATTTATTCTAATATTATCAACTTTATCGAAGAAATATTTAATCTCATTTATCCTAATGTTATCAATTTTATCGATTGAAGATATAGCATTAAACAAAAATGATAAGCAAAAAGATTATTTTAATGATGATACCGTAGGTAACTGTTGTGGTGGTGGTGGTCGATGATGGTTGATCTTGTCAATACCAATTTGACCAATAATAAGAGAAAGAAGATGAGACAAAACGGTAAGACATTTGCGTTGATGTCAAAGGATGAAAGTGAGACATCTGTGTTGACACTATATCAATCTATCACATCTTTCTCCTTCGACATCGCTCTTCATCTACATCTTTGTCAGAAGAGACGAGTGAGGCAAATTGGTGTGGCACTATTTATACATGTGATGTTAAAATATATATATAGTAAAATTTTAAATCCAATAATCTTTTTGTCTATTATTTTTTATCATATATATATATATATATATATATATATATATTTTTTTTTTTTGTTAGTAAAATCGATAGTATTATGATAAATGAGTTTAAATAATTTATTTTTATAATTATAAAAATTTTAATATAAATTTTGAAAATCTAAAATCGAGATATTAAAAAGATATAATTGGCGTCACAAGCCACTCAGTTATCTTTTTTGTCTACTCTTTCTCCTGTTCAAGCTGTTCTTTCAGCCGATTTCGACTAAGTAGGAGCCTAATCTCCCTTTTTTTTCTAGTAAAAATGAACAGCACGCTGCAGAAGACCCAAAATATTGCAAGTTGAAGAATATTTTTCTGAGAAGTAGAGGCAGATTGCTGTCAGCCTCTCAAGATTTCATCGCAAAGTTTCTTCTCATTGGTGCGTTGACGTAGCGATGTGAAGGGTCGATGCGTTGGAGGTGTCGCCAAACTTGATTCGGTCAGAGAGTTCGTGTAAAAACACATTCTCAACAGTTCGGGGAGGACTTGACTCTTCCATTAGCCATTAGTCTACGCCTTGCCTTGTCTTGCTCCGCAAGAAACTCTCCTCCAAGAGCGAACCCGAGCGTGGCTGCCTCTCAACTCGGAGATCCATGGCGGCGGCAGGGGGAATAGAGGTGAAGCTGATCGGGGCATGGCCGAGCCCGTTCGTGCTGCGTGCGAGGATCGCGCTGAACCTGAAGGGGGTGGAGTACGAGTTCCTGCAGGAGAAGTTTGAGGAGAAGAGCGAGCTGCTTCTGAGATCCAACCCGGTATACAAGAAAATCCCCGTCCTCCTCCACCACGGCAAGCGCATCTGCGAGTCGATGATCATCGTGGAGTACGTCGACGAGGCCTGGCCCGCCGCCGGCCGTGCCATCTTGCCGGCCGACCCCTACGAGCGCGCACTCCACCGGTTCTGGGCCTCGTACGTCGATGACAAGGTACGCACGCTGATCACAGACGGGAGCTTTAAGGTGGCGACGACGGACTAAACTGCTCTCTCCGTTATCCTTGCTGCATCGCAGTTGAACCCATCGGGGGCTGCGTTATCGAAGGCGCAGACGGAGGAGGCCAAGGTGGAAGCAGCGGGGCAGGTGATCGCGGGGCTGAAGCTACTAGAGGAGGCATTCGGGAGACTGAGCAAAGGAGAAGGATTCTTCGGAGGGGACGACATCGGATACGTCGACATCGCCTTGGGGTGCTTCCTGGGGTGGCTGAAGGTGACGGAGAAGACTAGTGGTGTGAAGTTCATCGACGAGGAGAAGATGCCTCTACTTGCGAGGTGGGCGGAGAGGTTCTGCGCCCACGAAGCAGTGAAGGCGGTGATGCCGGAGCCAGAGAGGTTAGCGGAGTTCGCTAGGAAGCGTGCCGCCAGTGCCAAAACTCCTCCGGCAAACTAAAAATCCTTTAAGATGGCCATATTATATATATATGGCCATATTATATATATATATATATATATATATATATATATTGGTGTGTTGAATAATATATTATGCTTATCAATAAAGGATTTCTTTGCCAGTAAACATGTGTTTGAAATAAATTTGATATTTTATAAAAAAAGGTATTACTATTAAACTTTTATATGATGATGTATCCTTTTTTTTTTTTCGCTTTGTTAAAAGTATTCCTTCACCACCATACCCATCTCCCATCATTAGCATATCATCAGTGCCTCTTCTACGATCTTCCACTCCTTCTACGATCTTCCACTCCTCCATGACTCTCAACATTATCGCCACCACCTCACCCTTACTAATTGTCTACTCCGTTTTTGCTATAACCTTTGTTATATTCTTTTGCACCACTATTATCAGATCGTCACTACCACCATGCTCTCCATTGGTGGCCAATAGCAAAAGGGGCGATAATGGTGAAGAGGAAGAGCTCTCTATCGCTAATGAGACGAGATGTGACAATAATGATGAAGGCGGAGGAGGTAGCTACTCGAGAGCATGGTGGCGACGGTGTTGGCAATAATTTGTTTGTAGCTAAGAGCAAGAGTGGTGCAGAAAGATATTTTCATTAAAGTGATAAAAAAGAGGTGTCATAAAAACTAATTAGAGAGACATCGTCACATATAAGCCCAACAATAAATATTATTTTAGGTAAAATATAAAAAAAATCTCTGGAAGAGAAAGACGAAAGTTGTGTTAGACAATAAATTTATTTTATCTTAATAAACAAACTCAATCATCATTTCAAAAATTTTAAATTAAATATTAGATTTATTATAATGTCATAAGAGAGATTAGTAGAAAGAAAAGCGAAGCAGGTAGCAGAGGAACATAAGAATACTATGTCTAGATAAAGCCAAGCTCGTGCACATTGGATTGCACAACTTATGCGAGATGACAAACTTAACAATGTGATAAGATACTATTAGATAAGCTTAATTATTTCTTATTCAAAGTAGGCCTACTATAGGGATAATTATAAATTACTCTATATAGTTAGATTTTTTTAGTATTACTTTACGGATATATTACTCAAAGTATTACTCTATATATTACTTTAAAAATTTATACTAAAATCTTTATAATTATGATAGTGAAATATTTAATCTTATTTATCCTAACGGCTTTACCGATAGAAGATATAATATTTGACATATACATGAATGACATAAAAATGATAGGTAAAAAGGTAATTTCAATTATGATGGTTGACTAATTACATATTGCCCCTTATAGATAAACCTTGTTAGCATCCTTGTCTCTAGACTTAAAAAAATTTATATTGAAATCCTTATATTGAAAGTGACACATTGAACCCCATTTATCTTAACATCGTCAGTTTTACTAACGGAAGATACATGGTAAATGCATGAAAGATAAGAAAACGATGGGCAAAAAGATAATTTCAATAGTGATGGTGGGCTAATTATAAATTACCCCTTATAATTAGACATCTTTAGTATCCCGATCCCTATAGTTCAAAATTTTATATTAAAATCTCTATAGTTATGAAAGTGAAATATTTAACCACATTTACCTTAATGCCGTCAATTTTACCGATGGAAGATACAACATGCGATAACATATGCATGAATAGTGCAAAAACGATAGACAAAAAAGTAATTTCAATGGTAATAATGGATGGTGGCATTGTGGGTGGCTATTGTGGTGGTGGTCAGTGACAACGACATGTTGATTAGCTTTGTCGATATTGATTCAAACATCGACGATGATGAGAAAGAGAAGGGAGGTAAGGCATTTGCGTTGGCGTCGCACCACTCTGTCTCATCTTCCTCCTCCAAAGCAGCTCTACATTTGCATCAACGTTAGAGAATAAAGATGAGGCAAGTGAGGCATATACGTTAGCGTCATACTCAAATCCTCGGATGGTGGCTTCGTCTAGTGGCATGGTGGATTCGAGGAAGGGGTCATGGGCGACAAGGAGCGAGAGGTTGCGAACGAGCTTGGTGAAGAGGCATGCCTACTTCAAGCTCTCGAGCTTTAGTCAACATGCAAATGGCACATATGCCTCATCCACAATGGTGTGGTTGCCAATCGGCATCCAAATCAACTCCGCCCACAACTGGAGGGGATTCGATCAAATGATGAGGACTGATCATCGCACAAAATAGAGGCCCAAATAGTACATATCTCACGATGGGAGAGACAACAAACTCTTATTCTCCTTCTCACTCACCTCTAGTGTCATGGTGGTGGGGGGAAAGTATCAAAAAGATAGTAGCGATGGATATGATGAGCAAGATGATGAAGAAACGATAGATCGCTGCATTGCAATTAGTCTTCGGACTGGGAATCACCATTTTGGCTAGTGTTTCAAGGTTGATCAATCGTATCCACTCTACCTCACCTTCCTCCTCCTACCTCATTGTTGGTGACGCAGATGCCTCACCTACCTCTTCTTCCTCTTCTAGTGTCGACGTAGATGTAGAGCAATGCTAGAAGAGGCAGAGTGGTGTACTGCCAATGCAGATGCCTCACCTCCCTCCTCTTCCTCCAGTGAACTACCAACACAGATGCTTCATCACTCTACCTCCTCTTCCTCCTCGTCGTTGATGTTAGAATCGATGTTGGCTAGGCCGACCATCGCGTCGTTGTCACCGACCACCACCATAACAGCCACCCACGGTGCCACCATTCGCCACCACAATTGAAATTACCTTTTTGTCCATTATTTTCGTATTATTCATACACGAGCTATTACATGATGTATCTTCCATTGGTAAAGTTAATGACATTAGGGTAAATGGGGTTATATATTTTACTTTTAAAACTATAAAACTATAGGGATTTCAATATAAATTTTTTATGTCTAGGAATTGAAATGCTAAAAATGTCTAACTACAAAGGGTAATATGTAATTAGCCTATGGTACCACTATCTTACGGAGGATCGATAGGCATTACCCCTAATATATTATCATATTGATACGGAGGAGTTTCATATATTAATGAATATAAATTATTTATGATAAAATTTTAAAATTATATGGATATGTTAGTTCTGATTATTTTAAAATTTATTATTTATTTGATGCAAAAAATAATTTTTTTGAACGAACACTAATTTCACTAAAAAGAACCTTTAATATAGCTAAATATCTTTTTTTTCCTTCTAAATATTTCTACAAACTATACATTTTTCAGAGTGATATTAAAAAATATTTTTTTAATAAAAATATTAATATGTGTGAGATGAAAAGAGATAAACTAAGAGATTCTTAAAATTGATAGAGTTATATAAGGTTGATTTGGTATCTGATCTTCAAAATTTGACATATTATTATACCGAGGCGGACAAATTTTTATATGACTGAGTCAAAATAAAAAAAGATTGAACCACTATAATTTGATTAAATGAAGATGAATTTTCCCACGATAGACAGACACAGGTGGGTAAACTATCTTGTAATAAAAAAGAAGAAGTTGCAATACGAATGAATATATTGCATGTTTGAAGCCCTAAAAGTAAAGATTATATATTAACTACAACAAAGTTCATGAAAAACAATTGTACGTGCGATATGAATATAGTAACGAGGGCACAATTAGAAGGAGGCATGTTTCATATCAAGAACGATGAACAAAATCCTTTCATTACCTGCAAAATTCTTAAAAAAATTTTGATTCTAATCTTGAAAATTATCACATGCATGAAATCTCTTTATTCTGTTGAAGAAAATCCTCTATTCTGTTGAGGAAAATCTTTTTTCCTAATCTATATAAATAGAATAGGCACGTATTTAAGCTTTTCCACTTATTCAATAAAGTTTCTTAAATAATTATTCTTATCTTATATTATTTTCATCAATTCGAACTTATCTCATCAATTCGAGCTTATCTTCGCCTATACCCACATGGATAAAACATTAAAGGATGATATTGGGGTAGATGCAAACTGTTCTTTTTATAGACCAGGTATAAAAGCTAACCCTCGGTATTATGCTAAGGGACTCTTTTTTTTAGAAAAACCAATACTTCAAAAAGAACCTCAGACTAACTTGAATATTGGAGGGATCAAATCAAGAAAGCTCTCTTGACATAAATCTTAGTGCAAGCGACGCTTCGGAGGATCGACTTTTCACCTCGGGGCCACTCCAAAATCACCTTAGAGCTACTTAGGATACTCTTATGCCTTCGGATTTGGACAATGTCGGGTTGACTCGGACGTGAATGAAATCCCCTAACAAAGGACAAGCAAATTTAACAAGTTTTAATTACAAGAAAAAAAATGATTTAACAATAATCATGTATTGCACGCGCAAATGATCCATGTATTGCACGCGCAAATGCACAATAATAATGTCATTTAGAAAGACGCGAACTGATCCTAATCATCTATACATGCATCTTATCATTCATTATGTTACAGTTGTTTCACTCAATAACCATTCATTCATGGAGTTTGATGGTTAAAGCAAATAAAAAAGAAACAACTTTGGAAAGTAAGGAATATATAGTCTGATACTCATAACTTTCTCACCATCACAAAGTAGAAAACGGTGTCGAATAGTCATATAGCTGATTGCTACTAAATAAAAGAAATACAAATTATCATAAGCGAAGAGTGTACGAGAATAAAGGGTCGAAACATATATATACTATATCCTTAATTTTCTTTATAAATCAAGATATCTTGGGCAGATATTTGAATTGTTTATTAGAAAATTCCTTGTAATGATTTTTCAGTCACCTCTTTCAAATTTTAACTTTGCGTCATTTATTTCTTGAATTGGTTTAAGAAATTTTAATTAGAGCGTAAAAGATATTTGGTGGAGACCAATGCATTAAGAAAAAGTGGGTGAAGGTCATTTAGCGATGTGCTTGATGTACAAGTATTTGGTGGTAGTATTGATTATTGATTACGATGGTTAATCGATTTTAAATCAAATCAGAATTAATCTTGAGTGATTAGATTTTAATTTTTTATTTTTAAAAAAGGAAGCGATCATTTTGGTTTTAAATCGTTTAAATATTTAAACGATTTCCTCATGATCTATATATAATTATGTAATTAACAAATCTTAATTGATTTTTATTTTATAAACAAATAAAAAATTATAGTTAACATATAAAAATATATATATTAAAAATATTCACATGCATTGTTAGATAAAAGATGAATTATGAAGATAATTCCATGCGCTTAAGGATTGAAAGATTAAGTCATACATATTCTGTTTGACCTATAATTCAAAATTTAAATAAAGGATTTACACGACAATACAAAAGTCAGTCATTTTTTACATGATAAAAAAACAATGAAAATAAGAACCCATACAATAACAATAGCAAGCGTCAGAATAAGATATACAAGTGATTTCCTACCACTAATTATAAATTATTCTCTATAATTAGTTATCTTCAGCATCTCGATTCATACATTTTTAAAAGTTATATTAGGATCCTTATACTTACAAAAGTAAAATATTTAATTTTATTTTTTTTAACATCATTAATTCTGTTGATAGAAATATTGTATATACTCAGTAATAAATCAAGGTGAGACAAAATTAGTATGTAATCAATGATAAATCTTACGATATTTTTATCAACAGATTTAATTAGAAATAAGGTTAAATATTTTATTTCTATATATATATATATATATTTTAATATAATATTTTAAAAAATAAAGATCAAAATGTTAATAATAACTAAATATAATTAATTTCATATCGTGCTCGAAGGTATCAAACCCAAGTCTCACTTTCTGTGAACGGTGAATACAAGACGAGGTAGCATGGGAGGCTCCGTCCGCATCCTAATCTTTTGTTGGCCGTGTGCTGCAGCTGTTCTCGTGCTGCTGATATGACATCATTGTATTCGTCAATATTTCAATGGACTTAATAGATGATTATAAAGAAATTGATTCTGTTCTCATCGGGCGATATATATAGGTGTCGTTTGGTCAAACATGGAGTCAAAAGTTCTACTTTGTTCATGGAAACAATATTAGATGTGAAATCTGATGAAAACGGGGACTCCCTGCGTCGTCACTGCAGACGCACGCTTTATTTCTATAGCAATTGATCGCTGCCTTTGTTGCCCAAGAAGCAGGACAGCAGCTTCCAAGAAGCATCAACCTTTATTATATATACGAACGAAGCCCAGGCGTTGCTGCCTCTCATACCGAAGAAGGGAGAAGAAGAAGAAGAAGAAGACAATGGCAGCGGCGGCAGGAGAAGTGAGGCTGATCGGGGCGTGGCCGAGCCCGTTCGTGCTGCGCCCGAGGGTCGCCCTGAACCTGAAGGGGGTGGAGTACGAGTTCCTGCAGGAGGAGTTCGGGGAGAAGAGCGAGCTGCTTCTGAGATCCAACCCTGTGTACAAGAAGGTCCCCGTCCTCCTCCACCACGACAAGCCCGTCTGCGAGTCGATGATCATCGTGGAGTACGTCGACGGGGCCTGGGCTAATTCCGGCCACGCCATCTTGCCGGCCGACCCCTACGAGCGCGCCCTCCACCGCTTCTGGGCCGTCTACATCGACGACAAGGTTCGCATGCCTCCATCAATTTCTGACCTCTGTTTTCTTGGTCTATAAATTTTCTACGATCATCGACATGAATGATGATGACTGAATCCTCTGAACGCAGTGGTTCATGTCAATGTTCGGCATCGCAAAGGCTGAAACAGAGGAGGCCAAGGCCGAATCCGCAGAGCAAGCGTGGGCCGGGCTGAAGCTGCTCGAGGAGGCGTTTGAGAAGCTGAGCAAGGGCAAAGCCTTCTTCGGCGGGGACATCATCGGTTACGTCGACATCGCTCTCGGTTCCTACCTGGGATGGGCGAAGGTGATCGAGCAGATGACCGGCCTCAAGTTGTTCGACGAGGAGAAGACGCCTCTGCTCGCGGTTTGGGCGGAGAGGTTCTGCAACCACGAGGCCGTGAAGGAGGTGATGCCGGAGACGGAGAAGCTGGTGGAGTACGCCAAGATGCGTCTGGGGAAATAGAAGGAGTCTCCTGAAATTAAAGACAAGGAATCGTGGTTGTCACTTGGAGTGGCTTCAGGATCTCGCTGTTGTGGTGAAATCCGTGGAGAATAATGTCACCGACAGTAGTTTTCTGTGAGGTGGCCTTTTTGTGTTTGCTCATGATGTTGTGTCGGTGATCAATAAAGGATACCATTGTGTTGGATTCGATGGGCGATCTCCAAAGGTTGCTTTGACTTTTTTGTTCTCGTATATTATCGTCAGCACATAACTACCCATTTTCATGAATTGGGATGGCATTGAGGATGCTTTCATGACCTCCATAAGTTTTGAGATCAGCAATGGTGGATCAGTAAGAGTTTGGAAGGATAACTGGATAGAATATGAAGCTTTATCCTCTATGTTCTCCCATCAAAGTTCTTTCACTACTCATCCTAATGCCTGCCTTTGGGTAAAAGCACACAGCACTTGCATTTGCTGCCTTTGGATTAATTGTGCAAACAAGTTGAATATGGATTGGTTGAACTCTGCTCGACTTGTGGTTTATGTGGAATGAATGAACGCAACAAATGCATCTTTCAGCAGCCACACTGTGTCGCAGGCGACTCGGTAATCTTTTTGTCAACTCTTTCTCCTGTTCTATCTGTCCTTCAACCGATTTCGACAAAGTAGGAGACTAATCTCCATCTTTCTTCTAGTAAAAAAGGAACAGCACGCCGCAGAAGATCCAAAATATTGCAAGTGGAAGAAGATTTCTGTGAGAAAGTAGAGGCAGATTGCTGTCGGTCTTCCAAGATTTCATCGCAGAGTTTCTTCTCATTGGTGCGTTGACGTAGCGATGTGAAGGGTCGATGCATGGAGGCGACGTCAAACTTGATTCGGTGAGACAGTTCGTCTAAAAAAACAGTTTCAACAGTTCGGGGAGGTGTTGAGTCTTCCATTAGCCATTAGTCAACGCCTAGCCTTGCTCTGCAAGAAGCTCTCCCTACAAGGGCGAACCCGAGTGTGGCTGCCTCTCAACTCGGAGATCCATGGCAACGGCAGAGGGAGTAGAGGTGAAGCTGATCGGGACATGGCCGGGCCCGTTCGTGCTGCGTGCGAGGATCTCGCTGAACCTGAAGGGGGTGGAGTACGAGTTCCTGCAGGAGAAGTCTGGGGAGAAGAGTGAGCTGCTTCTGAGATCCAACCCCAAGAAAATCCCAGTCCTCCTCCACCACGGCAAGCCCATCTGTGAGTCAATGATCATCGTGGAGTACGTCGACGTGGCTTGGCCCGGCGCCGGCCGTGCCTGTTAGAATATGTGGCCCTTTATAATTGAATAAGATAGAATAACTAATTGGGTTCCGTTGCGATATTTTAGCCAATATAGACTAAGTCCACTACGGAACGATTCCTCGGAGATATTCTTGATGGGAGGAAATCTTCTGAGATCTCATCTCATCGTAGACCCTCTGCTCTCGCCTATTAAAGGACAGGATCTCTAGGGGTTGTTAAGGGTGTTAGTATGTAAGAGCGGTGTAAGAGCGTCGTAACGTTGCGCATCTCTCCGTTGAGGAATTCAGTTATTCTCCTGATCTCTGAACGGATGGCATCAAAAGGTACGCATCGTATAATTAGATCTATGTATTGATTTCAAATCCTGGCATATAGGTTAATTCCGCATAATTCATATAGCATAATTACAGATTTTATGCTTACAATTGGTATCAGAGCCATGTTTTTTTGAAATCATGCATTAGATCTGTAAATTAATTTACGATGCATAATTACCTTTATCTTCTAAGAACTGCTAAGCAGTAATGGTCACCGTCGACCTCGCTGCAAATCTGCGATTACGCCGAGTAGCGTACGCATTACAGAACTCGTCCCATATGTGGACATTACAGAACTCGTCCCATATGCGGACATCACAGACATCACAGAACTCGTCCCATATGCGAACATCACAGAACTCCGTCCGTGCGACGGCATCACAGAACTCCGTCCGTGCGACGGCATCACAGAACCCCCGGTCGCACACGGCCAGAACCCGTCCATGCGACGGTCGGCCGCACGCAGGCAGACAGCCCAGGTGGCGGCCATGCGTGAGTAGGCCGTGCACAGGCGGCGGCCGCGTGCTGGCAGCAGCCACCCGCGGGCAGGAACCGCCGCAGCGGCAGTGGCCGCGCATGAGCAGTATGCCCCGCGGCGGCAGCGCCGTGGCGGCAGTGGCCGTGCGCAGACTAGATCTATCGCTGGCAGCCGCGCACAGGCGGTCGCTGGCAGCCACACACAGGCGGTCGCTGGCAGCCGCGCACAGGCGGTAGCCCGCAGCCGCGTACAGGCGGCAGCCGCGCACAGGCGGCAACCCGCAGCCGCGTACAGGCGGCAGCCGCGCACAGGCTGCAACCCGCAGTCGCGTACAGGCGGCCAGGCCGCAGGCAGCAGCGGCAGCGCCGCTCGCGCAGGCGGCGGCGGCGGAGATGGCAGATTAGGGTTTTGGCATATTTACGTTTCTGCCCTCGAGGCTAGGGTTTTGAAAAATTACAGTTTTACCCTTTGCAAATATCGTAATTACAGTTTATGTTCGTCAACATATTTACGGTTTTGCCCTCGGGTCTAATTTCTGCCAAATTACAGTTCTGCCATTCGCATATTTTCGATTTTATATCCTATCAAATATTTTCGGTTTTTATCATTATGAAATTGAGAAATTTAGGTTATATTCTCAATTATAAAATTGATAAATATCATTTATTATAATTATGATTAATTTTAATCATGATTATAATTTTTGATTATTTGATTGGATTTAATTTTGATTAAAAAAAAAAACTATAAATTATGGTTTATTTTATGGTTTTCTCATATGAATTATTCATTATATATGTGGTAAATAAAATTAAAATCCAATTATTGTTTTTGGAATTTTTATTTATTTATTCACATGTATATGCTTGAAATTATCATATGAGTTTTATTAAAGTTCAATAATTGTTATTGTTATTTATTATTGAACTTCTTAGCATTAAATTTCAATAATTATTATTGTTATTTATTATTGAATTGCTTTTTATTAAAGTTCAATAATTATTATGGTTATTTTATTATTGAACTGTTTTACATTATTGTTCAATAATTATTATGGTTATTTATTATTGAATTGTTTTGCATTAGTATTCAATAATTATTATGGTCATTTTATTATTGAATTGTTTAGCAAAAATTAAATAAATTGATGAATATTATTTGTAATTCATTTCCCTAAGTTCTATCTGACTAGTAGCTGCCAAAGTGGCCTAGGATGATAAACTTTTGTGATATGAATTACAATAAAAGTTTTATCATTTATAGGACATTTTTATTTTATATCATGGCATTAGTCTTGTAGCCACCAAAGTGACCTGGACTAATGACTTATAAAATAATATTAAAGAATTAGTCCTAAATGATATTAAAGAAATAATATTCATAATGGCACATATAATTATGAGATTTAGATAATCCCAAAGGAGAATCTAATTCAAATAATTATGTGATGGGGTAGGATGATATTATTTAGATATCCTTGCAGTTTAGGGTTGTATACCCAAAGGTAACAATACCTATTCCTCAAGGATGGTATCAGTCCTCCAAAAATATTCTTGAGTGAATACTAGATATGTCAATATTTCACCCAAAGGTGTAATATAGATGATATCAATAGTTCATCAATTTTTGACAAACTTAAAGCATTAATGTTGTTATATATCTTTTTTGCAGTGGTACTTCCGCATATACACTCATATGCTTCAAGTGTCCCTGTACTTTCTGGATCAAATTATTCAGAATGGTTAGAGCATGTGCAATTTACACTAGGCGTATTAGATCTTGATCTAGCATTACTTGTTGAAAAGCCTGCAGACTTGACTGATGAAAGTACTGCAGAACAAGTTAATGAAATGAAGGCTTGGGAAAGATCTGATAGGCTTAGTTTAATGTTCATAAGAATGACAATTGCAAATAACATAAAGACTTCATTACCGATTGCAACTAGCGCAAAGGAATATTTAAAGGTTATTGAAGACAGATTTAAATCTGCTGATAAGTCATTGGCTGGCACATTGATGAAAGAACTGACTACGGCTCAGTATGATGGTACTCGAGGAATTCAAGATCATATCCTTAATATGGCTGATAAAGCTGCAAAACTTAAAACATTAGGCATGAATGTTGATGAATCATTCCTTGTGCAATTTATTCTTAATTCTCTTCCTTCTCAGTTTGGCCCATTCAAGATTCACTATAACACAAATAAGGATAAGTGGGACTTGAATGAGTTGACTAGCATGTGTGTTCAGGAAGAATTGAGATTAAGGTAGGAAAATTCATATAATGTCATGATGACTACTCAAGGAGGTGGTAATAAGAAAAGAAAGTTGAAGCATCATCCATCAAAGAGATTTGCTAAGTCTGGAAATGTTAAACAGACTAATGAAAAGAAAGCCTTTACTGTAAAGTGCTTCTTTTGTGGCAAGAAAGGACATGTGAAGAAGGATTGCATTAAACGCAAGACTTGGTTCGAAAAGAAAGGTATTAACTCGACCTTTGTATGTTTCGAATCAAACATTACAGAAGTTCCTTCTAACACTTGGTGGATTGATTCCGGTGCTTCAACTCATGTTACAAATAACATGCAGGGATTCCTTTCAATTAGGAAACCAAAAGAACATGAAAGATTCATCATTATGGGAAATCGTCTTAAAGCGAAAGTGATATCAATGGGAACTTATCGTCTACGCTTAGAGACGGGTCACTTGATGGATCTTGTTGACACATGTTATGTCCCTACAATTTCTAGAAATTTGATTTCTCTTTCTAGAATTGATGAGTTGGGATATTGTATTTCTTTTGGTAGTGGCAAACTCAGCATATTTTACGATTCAATTAAAGTTGGTTCTGGAATTCTATGTGATGGTTTGTACAGAATTAATTTGGATCTTGAGTTTGCAAAGACACTAATGACCCTGCAATCAAATGTTGGATTGAAACGTAGTTTCAATAATGAAAGATCTTCTATATTGTGGCATAGACGATTGGGGCATATCTCCAAGGAAAGAATTGAAAGATTAGTGAAGGATAATATTTTGGAACATTTAGACTTCACTGATTTTGATATTTGTATCGATTGCATTAAGGGAAAGCAAACTAAACAAATAAAGAAAAATGCCACAAGAAGTAAAGAACTCCTTGAGATTATTCATACTGATATCTGCGGACCACTCCACATTCCTTGTTTTAGTGGAGAAAAATATTTCATCACATTTATAGATGATCTGTCCAGATATGGCAAAGTTTATCTGATACATGAAAAGTCTCAAGCCGTTGATACTCTTGAAGTATACATAAATGAGGTTGAGAGACAATTAGATAGAAAAGTTAAAATTGTCAGATCTGACAGAGGTGGTGAATTTTATGGCAGATATGATGGATCTAGTCAGAATATTGGTCCTTTTGCTAGATTCCTAGAACAACGGGGTATTTGTGCTCAATATGCATTACCAGGTGTGCCACAGCAGAACGGTGTTGCTGAAAGGCGAAATCGTACTCTGATGGATATGGTTAGGAGCATGATGAGTTATTCCTCTGTACCTGAGTCGATGTGGGGTGAAGCTCTTATGACAGCTATGTATATCTTGAACAGGGTTCCTAGTAAGTCAGTTTCATCGACTCCATTTGAGTTATGGACTGGTAGGAAGCCCAGTCTGAGACATTTACATATTTGGGGATGTCCTGCAGAGATAAGAGTATTCAATCCACATGAAAAGAAATTGGATCCAAGAACTATTTCAGGATATTTTATTGGTTATCCAGAAAAATCCAAGGGATACAGATTTTATTGCCCTAATCATAGTATGAGAATAGTAGAATCTGGTAATGCAAAATTCCTAGAAAATGGCGAAATCAGTGGGAGTGAAAAATCTCGAAGGATTAATTTTGATATTGAGGAGATTCAGGTTAATTCTCCCATATCATCTCCTGTCCGAGAGATTGTTGTTCCTCAAATCAATGAGAGTATTGATGAGGGTGAACAACAAAATAACATCCAAGAACTCTCACATGATGTTGATGTCGTCGCTGATGATCTTGTAGAACAATCACAATTGGCAGATTTGAGAAGATCTCAAAGGAAAAGGAAACATGCCATTTCTGATGATTATGTTGTATATCTACAAGAATCAGATTATGATATAGGAATAAAAAGAGACCCCTTATCGTTTTCACAAGCCATAGAAAGTAACGATTCTGAAAAATGGTACGATGCAATGAAAGAAGAGTTAAAATCAATGGTACAGAATGATGTTTGGGATCTCGTTGAATTGCCCAATGATTGTAAAAGGGTCGGTTGTAAATGGGTCTTTAAGACAAAACGTGACTCAACGGGCAATATCGAACGATATAAAGCCAGACTTGTGGCCAAAGGTTTTTCTCAGAAGGAAGGCATCGACTATAATGAGACTTTTTCTCCTGTTTCTAAAAAGGACTCATTGAGAATCGTTATGGCATTAGTAGCTCATTATGATCTTGAGTTGCATCAGATGGATGTGAAAACGGCATTTCTGAACGGGGATCTGGATGAGGAAATCTATATGGAACAACCCGAAGGATTCATAGAAAAGGGAAAAAAAAGTTGGGCTTGTAAACTTAAGAAATCCATTTATGGCCTTAAACAAGCTTCCAGACAATGGTATATAAAGTTTCATAATACCATTACTTCCTTCGGATTTAAGGAAAACACTGTTGATCAGTGTATATACCTGAAGGTAAGTGGGAGCAAGTTTATTATATTGGTCTTATATGTGGATGATATTTTACTTGCCAGTAGTGATCTTGGTTTATTGCACGAAACCAAGATATTTCTCAACAAGAATTTTAAGATGATTGATATGAATGAGGCATCCTATGTCATTGGCATTGAGATATTCAGGGATAGATCTCAAGGATTATTAGGATTGTCTCAGAAAGGATATATTGATCGTATCTTGGAGAGATTTAATATGCAGCTTTGCTCAACCAATGATGTACCTATCACTAAAGGTGAAAAATTCAGTCAAAACCAGTGCCCAAGAAATGACTTAGAAAAGAATCAAATGAAGAATATTCCTTATGGATGCGCAGTTGGAAGTCTACTATATGCTCAAACCTGTACAAGACCAGATATCAGTTTTGCAGTTGCAATGCTGGGAAGATATCAAAGCAACCCAGGAATGGAACATTGGAAAGCTGCAAAGAAAGTAATGAGATATCTACAAGGGACAAAAGATTATATGCTCACATACAGGAGATCTGATCAGCTTGAAGTAACTGGATATTCAGATGCTGATTTTGCAAATTGCCTCGATAGTAGGAAGTCCACTTCAGGATTTGTATTTATGTTAGCTGGTGGGGCAATTTCTTGGAAAAGTGCAAAGCAATCGCTTATTGCATCATCAACAATGGAAGTTAAATTTGTGGCATGCTTTGAGGCCACAAATCAAGCTTTATGGCTGCGAAATTTTATCTCAGGACTTGGTGTGGTCGACTCAATTGCCAAGCCGCTGAAGATATTTTGTGATAACACCGCAGCAGTTTTCTTCTCTAAGAATGGCAAGTACTCTAGTGGTTCCAAGCACATTGAGATAAAGTACTTGGTGGTTAGAGAAAGAGTCCAGAAACAGCAAGTGTCAATTGAGAACTTGAGCACCACTATGATGATTGCTGATCCATTGACAAAAGCCTTACAGTGCAAAATATTCAAAGAACATGTTCTTAGAATGGGGCTTGTGAGCAAGTCATAAAGGATATGGTGATGCATGTTTATGTGGATGCTATTGACATTTTACTTAATTAAAGTTATCTGTTTCTGCTATCCTGTTTACATTTATGTTTATGCATATTATGGTTGAATGTAATAACAGGATTGTCTTGACAAGACAAATTACAGGGGTCATTATGGACTATGTTAGGAAAGACTAACAATGTTGTGGTACATAGAAGGGAGTATGACATTGATGAAATACAACCGCTATGACTCGCATTGATAGTTGGACTTAATATAGTATTATTGTGATTATTGGACTTATTGGCTTATTTTTAAAAACATGGCCATGTATAAAATGCTTTTCAAAATTTTTTGGAATCCAATTAGGTAAAATTGTTTTCAAACAAATTTTGTTTTGTTTGTTTTGATTTTGTATCTTTTTTATATCTTATCAATTAATGGGCCAAGTGGGAGAATGTTAGAATATGTGGCCCTTTATAATTGAATAAGATAGAATAACTAATTGGGTTCCGTTGCGATATTTTAGCACTAAGTCCACTACGGAACGATTCCTCGGAGATATTCTTGATGGGAGGAAATCTTCTGAGATCTCATCTCATCGTAGACCCTCTGCTCTCGCCTATTAAAGGACAGGATCTCTAGGGGTTGTTAAGGGTGTTAGTGTGTAAGAGCGTCGTAACGTTGACACGTATAGACGCATCTCTCCGTTGAGGAATTCAGTTATTCTCCTTGACTCTCTCCCCAAAACCCTCTCCCCAAATCCATCAATCTGTGTGATCCTGTGAAAGGATAGGAAGAGAGGAGAAAGGGTCTACTGTTCGCACTCCTTGCAGATTCAGCAGCGCGATCGGATTAAAGACGGAGGCTGCAGCAATCTTGGATCACGGTGCTGAGCAGATCAAACAAGATCTCTGAACGGATGGCATCAAAAGGTACGCATCGTATAATTAGATCTATGTATTGATTTCAAATCCTGGCATATAGGTTAATTCCGCATAATTCACATAGCATAATTACAGATTTTATGCTTACAGTGCCATCTTGCCGGCCGACCCCTACGAGCGCGCTCTCCACCGGTTCTGGGCTACGTACATCGATGACAAGGTACGCATGCTGATCACAGACGGGAGCTTTAAGGTGGCGACGGTGGACTAAACTGCTCTCTCCGTTATCCTTACTGCATCGCAGTTGAACCCATCGGGGGCTGCGTTATCGAAGGCGCAGACGGAGGAGGCCAAGGGGGAAGCAGCGGGGCAGGTGATCGCGGGGCTGAAGCTACTGGATGAGGCATTCGGGAGACTGAGCAAAGGAAAAGGATTCTTCGGAGGGGACGACATCGGATACGTCGACATCGCCTTGGGGTGCTTCCTGGGGTGGCTGAAGGTCATGGAGAAGACTAGTGATGTGAAGTTCATCAACGAGGAGAAGATGCCTCTGCTTGCGAGGTGGGCGGAGAGGTTCTGCGCCCACGAGGCAGTGACGGCGGTGATGCCGGAGCCAGAGAGGTTAGAGGAGTTCGCTAGGAAGCGTGCCGCCGGTGCCAAAACTCCTCCGGCAAACTAAAAAACCTTTAAGATGGCCATTATATATATATATATTTGTGTGTTGAATAATATATTACACTTATCAATAAAGGATTTCTTTGACAGTAAACATGTGTTTGAAATAAATTTGATATTTTATAAAAAATGTTATTACTATTAAACTTTCATACGATGATGTAATTTTGATAAAAAATACTTGTTCACAACCATACTCACCTACGATCATTGGCATATCATCCGTGCCTCCTCTATGACCTTCCACTCCCCATGACTCTCAACACTATCGCTATCATCTCGCCCTCAACTAATTATCTATTCTGTTTTTGTTGCAACCTTCGTTATACTCTTTTGTGTCACTACTATCAAATCGTCACTACCACCTCGCTCTCTATTGGTTGCCAAAAGCAAAAGAGGCGATAGTGGTGAAGAGGAAGAGCTCCTTGTCACTAATGAGAAGAGACGGGATAATAATGACGAAGGCGGAGGAGGCGGCTACTTGAAAGCAAGGTGGCTATGGTGGTGGCAATAATTTGTTTGTAGCTAAAAGTAAGGGTGGTGCGGAAAGATATTTTCATTAAAGTGAAAACAAAGGGTATCGTAAAACCTAATTAGAGAGACAACGTCAGATACATACCCAACAATAAATATTATTTTAGGTAAAATATAAAAAATCACTGGAAGAGGAAGACGAACAGAGTTGTGTTAGACAATAAATTTATTTTATCTTAATAAACAAACTCAATCAATGTATCAAAAATTTTAAATTAAATATTGGATTTATTATAATGTCATAAGAGAGATTAGAAGAAAGAAAAGAAAGAAAAGGGAAGCAGGTAGTTGACAAATATAGGATGAAGCAATACTATGCCTTGATAAAACACATTGGATTGCACAACTTATGCGAGACGACAAACTTAACAATGTGGTAAGATAATATTAAATAAGCTTACTTGTTTCTTATTCAAAGTAGGCCTATTATAGGGCTAATTATAGATTACCCTATATAGTTAGACTTTTTTAGTGTTTTATCTAGACTTAAAAAATTTATACTGAAATCATTATAATTATGATAGTGAAATATTTAATCTCATTTATCTTAACGTCATCAGCTTTATCGATAGAAGATATAATATGTGAGAGCATATACATGAATGACACAAAAACGATAGATAAAAAGGTAATTTCAATGATGGTAGTGGGCTAATTACATATTACCTCTTATAGTTAGACCTCCTTAGTATCCTTGTCTTTAGACTTCAAAAATTTATATTGAAATCCCTATGAAAGTGACACATTGAACCTCATTTACCCTAATGTTATCGGTTTTACTAACAAAAGATACAGCACGTGACGACACGTGCATGAATGAGAAGAAAATGATGGGCAAAAAGATAATTTCAATAGTGATGACAGGCTAATTATATATTACCCCATATAGTTAGACCTATTTAGCATCTCAATCCCTATATTTTAAAAATTTATATTCCAATCCCTATAGTTATGAAAGTGAAATATTTAACCCAATTTACCTTAATGTCATCAGCTTTGTCGATGGAAGATACAACACGTGATACCACATGGATGAATAAAGCAAAAACGATAGGCAAAAAGATAATTTCATTGGTAATGGCAGATGGTGGCACCGTGGGTAGCTATTGTGGCAGTGATTAGCGACAACAACATAGTAGTTAACTTTGCCGATGTTGATTCGAACATCGACAATGAGGAGGAAGAGGAGGGAGGTAAGGCATTTGTGTTGGCATCGCACCACTCTACCTCATCTTCCTCCTCCAACGTTGCTCTACATTTACATCGACGTCAAAGAAGGAAGAGGAGGCAAGTGAGACATCTACGTTAGCGACATATTAAATCCTCAGATGGCGACTTCATCCAGTGGCATGGTGGATTTAAGGAAGGGGTAATGGGTAGCGAGAAGGAGGGAGAGGTTGCAAGCAAGCTCAGTGAAGAGGCGTGTCTACTTTAAGCTCTCGAGCTTTAGTCGACGTGCGAATGACACATATGCCCTGATCACAATGGCGTGGTTGCCTTCTAAATCAACTCTGCCCACAATCGAAGGGGAATCGATCAAATGACATGGATTGATCACAACACAAAATGAAGGCCCAAACAGTATAGATCTGATGACAGGAGAGACAACAAAGTCTCATCCTCCTTTTCGCTCACCTCTAGTGTCATGGTGGTGGGGGAAAGGATCAGAAAGATGGTAATGATGGATATGATGAGTGAGACGATGAAGAAACAATGGATTGCTCTATTGCAATTAGCCTTCAGATTGAGAATCGCCAATTTAGCTAGTGTTTCAAGATCGATCAACCGTATCCACTCTACCTCACCTGTCTCCTCTTCCTCCTACCTCTTTATCGTTAGTGACGCAGATGCCTCGCCTGCCTTTTGTTATTCTTCCAGTGTTGATGCAAACACAAACTGTCGTTAGAAGAGGTAGAGTGGTGCACTACTAATGCAGATGCCTCACCTCTCTCCTATTCCTCTGGTGCACTACCAACACAGATGCTTCATCACTCTACCTCCTCTTCCTCCTCGTCATCAATGTTAGAATTGATATCGGCTAGGCTAATCATCACGTCGTTGTCACCGACCACCACCACAATAGCCACCCATGGTGCCACCGTTCACCATCACCATTGAAATTACGATGCTACCGTTCGCCACCACTATTGAAATTACTTTTTGTCTATCGCTTTCGTGTCATTCATGCACGAGCTATCACGTGCTATATCTTCCATTTGTAAAGTTGATGACATTAGGGTAAATGAGATTATCTATTTTACTTTCAGAACTATAGAAATTTTAATATAATTTTTTTATGTCTAGAAATTGGAATGCTAAAAATGTCTCTTATGTAATTAGGTCGCCTACTGTGGTACCATTCTTTTATGAAGGATCGATAGACGTTACCCCTAACATATTGCTATATTGATATAGAGGAGTTTCATACATTAATTAATATAAATTATTTATAATAAAAATTTAAAATTATATAGATATGTCAATTCTGATTATTTTAAATTTTAAAATTTATTTATTGCAGAAAACTAAAATTTTTGAATGAACACTAATTTCACTAAAAAGAACCTTTACTATAGCTAAATATATTTTTATTCCCTTCTAAATATTTCTACAAAGCATGAGTTTTTTAGGTTGACATTAAAAAATATTTTTTAATAAAAATATTAATATGTGTGAGATGAAAAGAGATGAACTAAGAGATTCTTAAAATTGATTGAGTTATAAAAGGTTGATTTGGTATCTGATCTTCAAATTTTTGACATATTATTATACCGTGGTGGATAAATTTTTATATGACTGAGTCAAAATAAAAAAAGATTGAACCAGTCAAACTATAATTTGATTAAATGAAGATGAATTTTCCCACGATAGACAGATGAATATATTGCATGTTTGAAGCCCTAAAAGTAAAGATTATATATTAACTACAACAAAGTTCATGAAAACCAACTGTCCGTGCAATATGAATATAGTAACGAGGGAACAATTAGAAGGAGGCATATTTCATACCAAGAACGATGAATAAAATCCTTACATTACCTGCAAAATTCTAAAAAAAATTTTGATTCTAATCTTGAAATTTTATCACATGCATGAAGGATGATAAGAAATATATTGACGGCCAATCACCATCCGACACCTATTGTCATACGGAGATGACGTGGAAAGAAAAAATCTCAATCACTCTCCATTTACTCACTCACGTGGACAACAATCTAATGGAGACGGTTTGGACCTATATTTTCCTTAACCCACATGGATAAAACATTAGAGGAGGATGTTGGGGTAGATGCTGACCGTCTCCTTCATAGACCAGGTATAAAAGCTAACCCTCGGCATTATGCTAAAGGACCTTTTTTTTTTTATAAAAATTAATATTCCAAAAAAAATCTCGAATTAACTTCTCTCGATATCGGTCTTAGTGTAGGCGACGCTTTAGAGGATCGATTTCTCACCTCGGAACCACTCCAGAATCATCTTAGAGCCACTTAGGATACTCTTATGCTTTCGGGTTTGGACAATATCATGTTGACTCGGACGTCAAAGATATTACAATAACAAAGGATAAACAAATTTAACAAATTTTAATTACAAGAATTTTTTTTTTTTACAATAATCATGTATTGCACGCGCAAATGATCCATGCACATGCATAATAATAATGTCATTTAGAAAGAAGCGAACTGATCCTAATCATTTATACATGCATCTTATCATTCATTATGTTACAGTTGTTCACTCGCATACTACTGAAAGGTAATGGACAATAACCATTCATTCATGGCTTTTGATGGTTAATGCAAATAAAAAAAGAAACAACTTTGGAAAGTAAGGAATATATAGTATGATAGTCATAACTTTCTCACCCTCACAGTAGAAAACGGTGTAGAATAGTCATAGATGATTGCTACTAAATAAAAGAAATACAAATTATCATAAGCGAAGAGTGTACGAGAATAAAGGGTAGTAACTTATATATATAATATCCTTAATTTTCTTTATAAATCAAGATATCTTGGGCAGATATTTGAATTGTTTATTATTTTCCTTGTAATGATTTTTCAGTTACCTCTTTCAAATTTTAACTTTGCGTCATTTGCTTCTTGAATTGGTTTAAGAAATTATTAGAGCATAAAAGATGTTTGGTGAAGACGAATGCATTAAGAAAAAGTAGGTGAAGGTCTATGTGCTTTGTGTACAAACATTTGGTGGTAGTCTTTGATTACCATTCGATTCGGCTTGCGGTAGTTCACCGATTTCAAATCAAATTAGACTTAGTCCTCGGTGATTAGGTTTCGATTTTTTATTTTGAAAACTAGGAAGCGATCATTTTGGTTTTAAATCATTTAAATATTTAAAATATATATAAAAATCACGTATACAACTATGGTACAGAGGCTAAAATATTAAATTTAAATCAATTAATATGGATTCAAGTCAAAAGAGATATTTAGTTGGTTTAAAAATTTTAAAAATTTATTTCTTTATACCAGCTTTGCCCATTACAATTATACATCTATTTTTAAAATTTAAAAATAAAATTATTTTTTATATTTTAAATTATTTTTTTTATATTGACATCATTATATTTGTCAATATTTAAATGGACTTAATATAGGTTGATTA